>NW_025335701.1:5129434-5479071 GCF_004798865.1 Varanus komodoensis | reverse complement strand
AGCTTTCATAGTCAATAAAAGAGTAGGAAAAGCAGTACTGGGATACAACCTCCAAAATGACAGCATGATCTCAGTTCGAATCCGAGGAAAACCATTCAACATCACAGTAGTCCAAGTCTATGCCCCAGTCACTGGTGCTGAAGAGGCTGAAGTTGACCGGTTCTATGAAGGCCTAAAACACCTTCTAGAATTAACTCCAAAAAATGATGTCCTTATCATCATGGGGGATTGGAATGCTAAAGTAGGAAGCCAAAAGATAACTGGAATAACAGGCAAGTTTGGCCTTGGAGTAAAAAATGAAGCAGGGCACAGGCTGGTAGAATTTTGTCAAGAGAATACGATAGTCATAGCAAACACTCTTTTCCAACAACCCAAGAGACGACTCTACACATGGACATCACCAGACGGTGAACACAGAAATCAGATTGACTATGTGCTCTGCAGCCAAAGATGGAGAAGCTCTATACAGTCAGTAAAAACTAGACCAGGAGCTGACTGTGGCTCAGATCATGAGCTTCTGGTTGTAAAATTTAGGCTTAAATTGAAGAAAGTAGGGAAAAGCACTAGGCCACTGGGGTATGACCTAAATCATATCCCTGATGAATATACAGTAGAGGTGACAAATAGTTTTTAAGAATTAGATCTGATAGACAGAGTTCCTGAAGAACTACAGACAGAGGTTCGCAACATTGTACAAGAGGCAGCAACTAAAGCCATCCCAAAGAAAAAGAAATGCAAGAAAGCAAAATGGCTGTCTGAGGAAGCTTTACAAATAGCTGAGGAAAGAAGGGAAGCAAAAGGCAAGGGAGAAGGAGAAAGATACACCCAATTGAATGCAGAATTCCAGAGAATAGCTAGAAGAGATAAGAATGCCTTCTTCAATGAACAGTGCAAGAAATAGAAGAAAACAAAAGAATAGGGAGGGCCAGAGATCTCTTCAAGAAAATTGGAGATATGAAGGGAACATTTCATGCAAAGATGGGCATGATAAAGGACCAAAATGGCAGGGACCTAACAGAGGCTGAAGAGATTAAGAAGAGGTGGCAAGACTACACAGAAGAACTATACAAGAAAGAGCTTAATGTCCCTGATAACCATGATGGGGTGGTCACTGACCTCGAGCCAGACACCCTGGAATGTGAAGTCAAATGGGCCTTAGGAAGTCTGAGCAACAACAATGCTAGTGGAGGTGACAGTATTCCAGCTGAGCTATTCAAAATCTTAAAAGATGATGCAGTAAAAGTGCTACACTCAGTATGCCAGCAAATTTGGAAAACTCAACAGTGGCCACAGGATTGGAAAAGGTCAGTTTACATTCTGATCCGAAAGAAGGGCAATGCCAAAGGATGTTCAAGCTACTGCACCATTGCACTCATTTCACACGCTAGCAAAGTTATGCTCAAAATCCTACAAGCTAGGCTCCAGCAGTATGTGGGCAGAGAACTACCAGAAGTACAGGCAGAATTTCGAAGAGGCAGAGGAACTAGAGATCACATTGCCAACATACACTGGGTCATGGAGAAAGCTAAGGAGTTCCAGAAAAAATCTACTTCTGCTTCATTGACTATGCTAAAGCCTTTGATTGTGTGGATCACAACAAATTGTGACAAGTTCTTAAAGAGATGGGAATACCAGACCATCTAATTTGTCTCTTGAGAAACCTATATGCAGGTCAAGAAGCAACAGTGGGAACTGGACATGGAATCACTGATTGGTTCAAACTTGAGAAAGGAGTTTGGCAAGTCTGTATACTGTCGCCCTGCCTATTTAACTTATATCCAGAGCACATCATGAAAAGGCAGGGCTGGATGAATCACCAGTTGGAATTAAGATTGCTGGGAGAAATATCAACAACCTCAGATATGCAGATGATACCACTCTAATGGCAGAAAGTGAAGAGGAACTAAAGAGTTTCTTTATGCGGGTGAAGGAAGAGAGTGCAAAAGTTGGCTTGAAACTGAACATTAAGAAAACTAAGATCATGACATCCGGTCTTCTCACTTCCTGGCAAATAGATGGGGAAGAAATGGAGGTAGTGACAGATTTTATTTTCCTGGGCTACAAGATCACCACAGACGGGACTGCAGCCATGAAATTAAAAGATGCTTGCTCCTGGGGAGGAAAGCTATGGCAAATGTAGATAGCATACTAAAAAGCAGAGGCATCACCCTGCCAACAAAAGTGCATATAGTCAAGGCTATGGTTTTCCCAGTTGCAATGTATGGCTGTGAAAGCTGGACCATAAGGAAGGCTGAGTGCCAAAGGATTGAGGCCTTTGAATTGTGGTGCTGGAGGAGACTCCTGCGAGGCCCTTGGACCACAAGGTGATCAAACCAGTCAGTCCTAGAGGAGATCAACCCTGACTGCTCTTTAGAAGGCCAGATAGTGAAGATGAAGCTCAAATACTTTGGCCACCTAATGAGAAGGAAGGACTTACTAGAGAAGACCCTAATGCTGGGAACAATTGACGGCAAAAGAAGAAGGGGACGGCAGAGGATGAAGTCGCTAGGTGGAGTCACTGAAGCAGTTGGCATGAGCTTAGGTGGACTCCGGGGAACGGTGGAGGACAGGAAGGCCTGGAGGAATGTTGTCCATGAGGTCGCGATGGGTCGGACACGACTTTGCGACTAACAACAACATCTGCATATCTTAAATTACTGATGTTTGTTCCGCCAATTTTCACTCCTTTCTCTGATCCTATCCCAGCATTCCTTACAATAGGTTCTGCACAGAGATTGAACAGATAGAAAGATAAAATACAGCCTTGTCTGACACCTCTGCCTATGGGAAACCCTTCTGTTTCTCCATATTCTGTCCTAACAGTAGCTTATCTGTATCCATGATACAGTTCACACATCAGGTCAATCAATTATCTCCCATTACTAATTCATAAACTATTATCAAGTGTTTCTGCTAATGACTCTGAAAATACATTTTACACAGTTCTTCAACATCTCATTGTGAAGAACACAATTAATTTTTGTTCTCCATTAGATAGATGGGATGTCACCAACAGTCAGATACTCTATAAACAATTATTTTAAGCTAATTGGAAAAGAACACATGCAGCAAAAATCTTCCATGGATTGGTGAACCTAGTGATTGGATAAATGGAAATACACAAAGGAGTTTGATCCAAGCTGCAAGTCAATGCCCGTTTCTCTGGGAGTAATCCCTATTGAACTAGATATGCACAGGATTGCATCAGAAGTTAGACAAAATCAGATCCCATTGAAGTCCATCAGTAATGGCTTAAAATAATGGCTTATTAACATTGAAATGAATACACTTGAAAGTCAGCTGATGTGAAGCTCAGTCCTTTGCATGTCTCATTGGGTTCAATAGGAGTAACTCCATGGTAACTGTGCATAGGATGGTGTGCTTAGGCTCAGAGTGTCACATGGGATCAGAACCAGTGTTCTGTACACATAAATGGGGAAACCACAGTGTGACCATTCTGGTATTGCTGAAGTCAAGATACTCTGTTCCTGACATAGCCGTGGCTAACATATCGGGACTGTGCTGATTTCATCTGAAATGCACAGGGAGGGGAGGACCATAGAGTGAGCAAAACTATAATACGCACAAAGGCTCCCAAACAATCGAGAAGTGTGCCTGAGCACGGTTTCCAGTTGCCTCAGAGTCTGCTGCTGTCTCCGCACACCTTGCAGATGTTGTGAGTCTTCACTTCTTTCTCCTCTGTCCATGTGCACTAAGCCCCAAGCAATAGCTGGAGGAAATGGGGAAGGAGTCGACTTCTGCACCCAGGGGACTGGCTTACCCATCTGTTCCCTGACCTGCCTGGAGCTCATCTCAGTCAGGCAGGGAAGCTGTGCTTATGCTGGCCAGCCTTCCCCAACCTTGTGCCTTCCAGACACATTTGGACTGCAGCACCCAGAATTCCCTGTCAATGGCCCTGCTGGATGGGGATTCTGGGAAGGCCAGAATTCTGAAGGCCACCAGGTTGGGGAAGGCTATGCTGGACTACTTCAGACTACAAGTAGGAGCTGAATGTTCCTCCATTTGTAAGAGTGGGAGACAGGTATGTCGGAGGGAAGGCCATTTCCTCCAGGGATACTAGACTTTATTTCAGACTGGAGCGGGGCTCAGTCATGTGAGCCTGTATTCTCAGCCCAGGTCCAGGTGCCTCAGCAGAGAGATGGTACCGAAAGGGACCTATTGCCCCCTCCGCTGCTTGCACAGAGGAAGCAATGGAAAGGAGCCTCTTTGTTTAAACTTTTCTGGCTGCTGGTGTCTGCTAGCAGGATCCTATTTAATTAATGTAGCTTGATGAGGACCTGGACCTAAATTGTGATTTTCTTTTCAGGAAGGAAATGGGGGAGGGAGAAGGGGGAATCTCAGCCTTCATCATAAATGGAACATCCAAGACAGGAAAGGAAATGTTTGTCGGAAGAAAGACAGCAGACAGTAGACCAGAGGGAGACAGTGTTAGATGTCTTGCTTGCAGTAATCAATGTAGCCGTGTGACACCAGCTGTCCTAACCAGATGAGAGATTGTCATCCCTCCGCATAAAGTACCCTTCTTCAGAGGGTAGCAATAATTATGCCAGATGTGAACCCAAACCTTTTCTGGGTCTGATTTAGATCTCTTTATTTGTGTTTCTATTTTTGTTTCTTGAGTGAAAAGTGAAGCTTGAGACCAGTTACGTTCATTATGGAGATGACTGACCAAGTCCCCTTCTTTCGCCCTGCCGTCCAGATGCTCGGTGCTCATGGACAGCATCAGCAGTTATGTTCTTCAGCCTTAAAACTGAATTTAGCTTGGAGAGCCCTTCAAAAACAGGACACCTTCAGATAAAGGTCATTCCTCATCTGAATTGCAACTTCTTCAAAATGGAGAGCAACCATTGGCTGCCTTCCTCTTAAGCCATGACTGCTGCACCCATTATCCCTAAGAGCAGGGAGGTGGGAGTTGGATTCCATCAACCCCTGGCGGGCCACAGCCCTGCCTCAGCCAAATTCCATCTGGGTCTGTGACCAGCCATCCCCAGCTACAGGCTGACCAAGGCCAGGGGAGTAATTGTACCAGGCAGGTATCAGGGCAGTCCAGGAAAGTAGGGTCTGAGTAGCTCTGAGTTCAGAAGCGAGGTCTAGCAAGGTTCCCGCTGCCTCTTGTACAGAAATCCATCCAGTGTGGGAAGCAAGTTGGGTATCAAAGGGCTATGCTAAAATCCTATGCTGGTCCAGCAACCAGCAAGCCTTACCTAAGTACTGAAATAGTTTGGTCTCCTAGACCCCACCCAAGTTCAACTGCTGCTTGTTATTCCATCCTTCAAGACCTTCTGATGCCTGAGGACCTCCTTACTCCCATGGATCCTGGTCCTGAGGTAGTTTCATTTATCTTTTGAGGATAGGAGGTGGGCCACGTGTACTGAGAAGCCCTCCCATGCTCTCCTCTGGTCCTCGTCTGTCCCGATCCTCTTTTGCAGACAAACCTAGTAAGACCTCTCCCAGGATCCTGAGGGTGCCTGGACTATTGCTATTTTCAGAAGGGTCCCTCTTTCCCATAGGGTCTTCAGATGCCATATCCGCTGGATCTTTACCCCAAAAGAAGTCATCTTGGGTAGGAAACAGGCACCACATTTACCTTAAGCTCTACCAATTCTCACCTGTGTCCGTTTTCTGCAGCTTCCCAAATCTGACGAGTAGAAGGATGAATCGCCAGGGTAGGCGCTTATTTTCAAGAGTCAGAGGAAATAAATCATGGGTGCAAGCCGCAGCAGTTATTGACACAAGCTGATGTGTTTGGAGTTGGAATGTGCCCTTCATCGGAGGATATTTATGCCTTTTCCAAATGCTTGATGGCATAGGTCCCGTGCAGAATATTTCACAATGGTCCATGGGGCCTGTGTTTATCACTTAATGGGAGAAATAAAAAGGAGACTTGTCACATCTTAAATACTAACTGATTTATCATGGCATAAGCTTTCATGCACTGGAGCCCACTTCATCAGATGTGTTTGCACACTCAAACACCCACATACATCTCCTCTGACTTGTCTTTCTAATGGATTTAATTGTGCTGTGATCAGTTTTGCTCTTTATTTTTGGCACAGACCAATGAACCTGAGGTATTTTCCCTTTTCTGTGTCCTTTTCTTTTCTTTTTTCTTCCCTCCACTCTCTGAAAAATGGCTGATCATAGATCAGTGCCATAAATCGTATTGAGAATCAGTCATAAAACCCCCCATCCTTCTGAATGGTGGGAGCCCAGGGACAACTCTGCCACATGCAAGCAGCCACTGCCAGAAGGGGTGCATGTGCAGGGAGAGGATGCTTTCCAGCTGCAAAGTTGGCTCTCCTTGTGTGCAGTGCCTGGACTCGAAGTTGGGGTATGTTTGCCCCTGGCCCACCCGTGTGCCCTCTGGCAGAAGGCAGCATGCTCGGGCTGGAGCAGCAGGAATTGTTTCTCTCCTTGTTCATTTCTGATTATATATCCATCCCACCAGGTGTCTAAATAAGTACCTATTTGACAGTGAGGTCCATATGCCAATTCTGAGCATGTTATTTGTTCCAGAGTAGGGCTTCTGGAACACAGGGGGACTTACTTCTGAACAGACATGTATAATATTCTGTAAGAATATTTGGCTGTCAAGGATGCATTGCTATTGAGATATGCAGAAGAAAATTGGGAGGAAAATGTTTTATGACATCTACATTCATTTCAGCTATAATGCTGGCTAGCCTTACACAGTTGTTGTAAAGTTTGCTGATGTGATCTTGTATGTGTTACATTGACACTTGAACACGCTATATAAATGCTTAATAGTAAAGAGCCAGTGTGGTGTAGTGGTTAAGAGCACAGGACTGGGGCGGAATATAAATCTAATAATACAGAAAATAGATTTTTACAGAAACTCATCCAGTCCTAGAATTCTTCTTCTGGTTTTTTTTTTTTTTTTTTTTTTTTTGAAGACTGCCTTCCTGTACAGAGACATGGCATGACAAAATCTAAGAGTTCATGATCGGAGCTGGGGTGGAGTTATGGGCCAGTGACTTTCTCCCCTACCCTCTCACCTTTTCCCTTTCCAGCAGATCACAGTGAGAAGCTCCTGACTACAATTTTTATTGTGCTAAAGGCTATGAACAAGATAAATCCATCAAGTTAAATCCCTTTATAATTGTGAAGCTAGTTCTTGTGCATACTGGGAAGTGATTCCAGTCAGAATTTGCCTCTTCCCTTCCGCACCAGATGGAGTTGGTTCCACCCTCAGGGAGGTTCTTGTTTGAGGGTCAGATGGTGGGAACACTGGATGTTACTTAATTGGTCCATTCACTTGACTTAACATTGAGCCGGAGGACTGTTTAGTTACAGTCCTCTTCTTCTGACCTCCTCTGCCACACATGCTTTCCAAACTACCCAGGACTGCTCCTTCCACACAGCCCAGCCCAGCCAATCTGACTAGCTTGCCTCTCTACCTTTAACCACTCTCAAGCAACTTTTTCTTTAATGTTGTCCCTAATATATTAAGGGGACCTGGTAAGCCATCTTGAGTCCCTTGCAAGAGGAAGACAGGTGACCTATACATGTAACAACAATCTCCAAGATTCAGCCTCTTTTATGCAGTTTCCACCAGTCATTCAACTTGCAAAGGCTTCCAAGCTCTCTGAAAACTAACCCCTGATAAATAACCCATCATCAAACCAGACTGTGGCTCTGGTTCTTCCTCCTTTTCCTTTGTTCCACCACCACATTCTCTCTGGATGCCACTGTTGGAAACCAAGACCCTTCATCCCCCTCAGTCAATATGAGACCTTACATGTAATGGATTCTGAGGATGGAGAGATCCCATAGTCTAGAGGCAGATATGCTACTGGTGCCCAAGTCTAACCCAGGGTCCAAGCTAATACAGCCCCACCAGTTTCAGTCCCAGTCCTAATTCACACAAATGTTGTTTTGTTGCTGTTAGTCGTGAAGTCGTGTCTGACCCATCGCGACCCCATGGACAACATTCCTTCAGGGCTTCCTGTCCTCCACCATCCCCTGGAGTCCACCTAAGCTCACGCCAACTGCTTCAGTGACAGTAATGGACAAAACCCTCCTCTATACCACCAACTTTTTTGGAAGATCAAGATCAAGAGGATTACTTCTTTCTAGTCAAACACCCAGTATCAAATTCAGTTATTGCAGAGGCTTCGATATCCAAATTGATTCACAAGTCCATTTCTCCCTCATAGACACAGAGGGGAGATGCCACTTGTCAAAACATCTACTCCAAAAACTCTGCCCTATCCTTACAGACTGCCAGTTATCAAGCCTGCATATTGACGTGCCAACAATTGCTTAGTGAGAGAGCTGCCTCCCTCTTTGACCATCAATCTGACAACACTAAAGCCTTGCCACAAATTTTCAAACAGAGGCACACAGCTGGCAGGTCTGTGAATTCATACTGTACATCGTATGGTGGATGTGGATCTAACTCGATGGAGGTGGCCATTTCATTTCAAAGATATGGATTGCAAGAATTGAAATTCAGAATAGAGGACTTCACTTTTGATAGAACAGCTCATTCAGTGCTTCCACAGATGACACTCAAAAAATGAGATTTTCAGCATACAGAATAGGAGTCACCTCCCTTCCCACAATGACCCCAGCAGTTGGGTCCAGACCAGCTTGCAACTGCCAATGGCCACTAGATTGAGCCCATGACTCATCCTAGAGAAAAGATCTTCTCCTCACTTCACTCTGTCCTTTCCAGTCGTCTTGCACGGAAACCATAGACCAAAAGAAGTGGCACCTTTGCTACCACGGAGACCCTGCAATTCAACAAACACCCTTTCTCCATATATGGTATCACATCACTTCTGATGGATGGGTACTCCCCACCATCACCCATGAGTACTGAGTTTGACAAATCCCTCCTTCAGGGATCCTTCATGCCACCATCCACAGCTCTCTTCTGGGAAGAAATATCTATCTTTCTAACCAACGGCACAATCGAAATATCCTATCTCAAAGGATATTTGGATTCTTCTCAAATAACTTCATTTCCCTCTGAAGGGTACAGGCTTTCCTATACTAGACCTTCATGACATCAACCATTATATTCATCCCCCAAAATTCAGAATGACAACAATTTCATTACTACACAACAGTGCTATCCTTCAGTCTCCTTCACTGTGGAGACTGGATCACAAATACTGGAGCAACAAGGCATATATTTTTGTATATTTATACACCTCACTCTTGAAATGGACTCTTTCTCCCCCTGCCAGTATCCCTTCTTTTCCTTCTCTGGCAGATAAAGGCAAGAGACTTCTAACAACTGTCTTTTATTAAGTTAAGTTAGCCAGCCAGGAAAGGTTTTGTGATACAAAGTGAGTAATATGAAAGTTGTCAGCAAGAAGCATTCATCAAGTTAATGGTGCCTCTAGTTCTATAGTTAGTTCTACCCATTTTAGAGAGTTGATTCCAAACTCAATTCTCCTCCTTCCTTCTCCTTCAAACAGAGTTGGTTCCATCCCCAGAAAGGTATATGATGTATGTGGGCCAGACACTGAGAACACCAGGCATTGCTTCATTGGTCTGTTATTTAAGCTAGCATTGAGCTCCTGGGCTGATTAAGTGACAGTCCTCCCCTCTGGTGACTCCTCCTCCACCATCTCTTCCCCCAAACCAGAGACAGTATGGTTCTTAGTAGCTGTTTGTCTTTTCTTACAACTTGACTTTGGCAATTCAGCTATGCCTTCAGACCCTGCCTCTTCTTCCACTTCAGGTTCAGATTCTCCTTGGAATGCTGTATTTTAGGAGAAATAGGCCCAGTCCCTATTCCCAGCTTTTGGACATTTCTCAGGTTTGTGCTAGGCAACAGCCCTGGATGATCCCATTCAGCCTCACTACTAGGCAAGAGTCTTTACAAAGTGCATGGCAGCCATTGCAGCATGGGTGAGATTGAGGGGCATCATAGATGTCCCCTACACTGCCGCTTGGCTCTGCGTCGCTGTGTCTCACCACCAACTTGCAGGGAACATTTTCACTGCCCTATCCTCTTCTAAATTCTCTAGACCTTCAAATCAGTACAGAGAATCTTGCCTCTTTCCATCTCACAACCTGCAATTCAGCATTTGTGGTCTCCACCAAAGGCAAAGAACACTGCACCAGAGATTGAGCGAATGCCATTGACTGCCTTGTTGTTCAGTCACAAAGTCGTGTCCGACTCTCTGCAGCCCCATGGACAACATTCCTCCAGGCATTGACTGCCTAGCGACTGGCTTTCCTGGGCTTTGTCATACAAGGCCACTGAATGCAACACCTCCTAGGACTGATGCTTCCATTATGTCAGTGACTCTATCCAACTTTCTCCACATGAGACTAAAGTTGCCTGGTTCATTCAGCCCTTTCACCCCCAAAGAGGACACCAACATATTTGCTTTACCTTTCCATCTACCATCAGTGGAGGCCTTCCCTACCCCACCTCCAACAAGGGTCACCATTCCTCACTCTGAAACTGATACTTAAAGACATGACGGATGCGTCACTTTGGGGCTGGAGAGCACCCTGCCATTCTCTCATCATCAGAGGACTCTGGTCACTATGGGAACATGCTCTCCACATGAACCTTCTTGAAATCCTCTGTGTGGCAGAAGCCCTCCAACTATTCAAACCATTGTTGTGGGGCGGCTTGTTCAAATTGCAACAGACAACACCCATTGCCTTTTAAAGGAATAACCAGGGAATGTTGCTTCTCAACCTCACTATGAAATTTTGGGATGGGTGCATGCACGGCCAGTTGCTGTTCATCCCACATCCTGGCTGACACACCTAGCAGATCTGGAACATCCCCAAAGAAATGAGAGCTCAAAATGATATTCAACAAATGGGAATGCCCCAAAATGGACCTCCACACTGCAGCAGAAACCTCAGAGTGCCATCCATTCTGTACCACACTGGGTCATAGTTCACATTCTCTAGCAAACATTTTCTTCAGCATTGAAGATCATGCCCATCCTAAGCTTTCCCTCCATTGCCACCGATAACAAAGGTGATAAACAAAGAGCAGAGTACCCAGGATCCTTACATGCTGGCCCCAAGGACAACTCAGAACCCTCTGAGGCCCACTGTAATTTATTTGTGGGGTGCTTCCAGGAAAACCATCTATGAAATCCACCAGGACTCAGGCTCCAGAGTTGAAGCAGTGGAATCTGTTGAGATTCCCAGAGTGCAGCCTAGTTCCATTTTATTGGATGAGTTTCACTAGGTGTCATGTTCAACTTGAGGATGCTGTCAAGGCGCTTGGCCAGGTTTGTGCAACCATCTCTGGGCAGGATGCTTGCCAGTCCTAACTGATAAAAGACAGCAAGGGAGGAAAAATCAGCTGGGCCAGAGAGGGGATTAAGGCCACCTTGAAAGAGGGAGTGTTCCCATGCCTCCTAAAAGAGGCAGTGCTGAGACCTCTTCTGAAGAAATGCTTTCTTATCACATGTCAAGTTCATACAGTTCTCCTATCAGTGTTCAGATAGTGGTACCAAGAAACCATCAACAAAGATAATTTTGATGATTGTATGTACATATGTTCAAAATTATTCTAAAAAAACTGTAAATACTGTAGGACTATTTCATCAGTACCAATCCAGATCTAATATCTGAAAAGTGTGAGTAAGCTGGAAGGGTAAGCTGGAAGCAAGCACAGTTTGTGGCACTGCGGAAGATGATTACTGATCCCTGGGCAGATCAACCTTTGCTTCTCATATCCTGGAACTTCAGCCAACATGAGATGACCTCGACTCTGGCCTCGTGCAAGCAGGCTTTTGTTCCTTGAATGAGCCACATATTTTATAGGGAGTGCTTGCCCACAGGGTAAAGATGGCTGCAAGAGGCAATAGCTCGAAATCAGCCATGCTCCGTGGGAAGCCCCTTCACACCAGTCAGCTGGGGATAGCGAGGGCTGCTGGTGGCCAGAGTCACAGCGGTTGGCGTGAAATGAAGAGCGATGCCTTTTGTCATCTCTCCTGGTGTTCAAAAGATGTATAGGGGTAGCACATGATCCAGGATCACCAGGACTCGGCCGTGGAACAGGAAACTTTTCTATCTGGATGGGGCCGGTGTGGAGGCATTTCTCTGCACCATGATGCTTCACGTTATTCCAACAAAGAGTGAACAAGTGTTCTGGTAATAAATTAGTCACTCAGCTAGTCTCATATTGATCTGCAAATAATTGTGAATGGAGAGAAAACTGGAGGAAGGGGCAACAGGTGCAGATTAAAAATGGCATCAGCTAATGTGCGAATGACATTGAGATGATTTACCAAAGCAAACAATTATCGCGGCAGTGTTTTTTCTCACCAGGATAGATGGAGGCTCTGTTTAAATTAGGGTTATGCTTCTGTAGACAAGCGACAACACCCAGTTGCTCCATGTTCAGTCATTACAATGAAGCTGTAAGCCTGATTAAAACAAATGCTTTTGACACATCGAGCTTAGGGAGGGAGGGGCATGGCATGCTTTGCTTTGAAGTTTACTAGTGGGAGTTCTTAACACAAGCTGAACTGTTGTTAATAGAGTGTACCACAGTCACAGTGTGAAGAATAATTAAGGCTAAATCCCAGCTGATAGAATGCGTGCATGTGTGTGTGTACATTTGTGTGCTTTAGCCTAAACTTGGATTTACATTATTCTCTACAGCCTCTCTTTATTTTGTGCATAAGCCCTTATCTGGGCATCTTCAAACTAGGGATGAACACATCTGTCTGTTTTGCTGTCTCTAAGGTTTAGATTTTATCCAGTGCAAATTCTTTCCATCTTGTTTCCACATATGTAGATGGTTTTGTAAAAGACAGCACAAAAATTTAAATATGTATTTTCTCCAAATATACATTTTTGGAAACAAGTGTTTAGCATGCTATTTTCCCAAATTTATTCCCATCCAAATTTCAATTGTATATACCCTTTTCCCTTGGAGAACTGTATTGCAAAATTTGAAGAAGTTTGAATATCAAATTGTGGATTGGTTTCCATGTAAGTTTGGGAAATGCAAACCAAACACATTCCTTTCTTACATCTCTCCCATAGCATAGACAGGCACACCATTGTGCTTGTGTGCACATGTGTGTGCGTGTGTGCACATGTCTATAAGATGAGCAAAGCTGTCTTACTATGAAAGACATTTTTGAGGGCAATGACTTTTAGAGCACAGTTTGCAGTGGGGGCTGTGCAGATTCTTCACGAGGTTAATTATGGCTTTCTCTGTGCAATGTGTCCAGGACACGGAGGTTAATAAAACCTATCAGTCTTCTTCATGACTATCATGGGATGTTTAATGTTCAGAAATGTGCAAGCCATTCACTTAATGTTCCATTTGAAGAATACTGGTGCCAGAAGCACATAACCCCTTGGAATAAGGTGGGCATTAGTGGATCAGAGAGGCACGCTCGTCTAAATAAAGGCGAAAAGTGCGGCTTTCATGCAGACACCCCTGCTGCCCATGCCCGGTGTGGACCCAGTTGCTCTGTTGTACATTTAGGCAAAAGGAAGTCCTACAACTTTCAGCAATTCCCAGCCAGCAGTTCCAGCAGGATTTTTTTGTCTAAACGCAGGTAGGATTATGCTCTTCATGGTGCACCAACACTAAATGATGCTGACACATGACACCGGTAGAGCCCCATGCAGCTCTGACAGGGAGGCTGCTCACGTCCTTCCCATTGCCTGGCTCTCCCTGTTTGACACGGGGCCCTGGTGCCGCAGCCAAAGATGACGTGGCTGTGAACTAAGAGGCATCGCTTTATGGTGAGAGATACAAGCTGCAGTTCACACAGCACCTGAAGAGCCACCCTGGTGATCTCAGATACAAAAAACAAGGGCAATTAATCCCTTATCTTATCTTGGGGATCTTACAAGCTATTTCTAAACAGAGCTTCTCCTTCCTGTTTCCTGGGCACAGCGCTGCTACATGTCTATACTTCAAAAATCTATAATTCAAAACTTCCCAACACTGAATACGCTTTCCATGCGGGCCTTTTCATAATTGGTTTTTCCGACCAGTCTGTTCTGTGATGTGTAATTGTTAGCAGTTGTAAAAAAGATAACTCCGTTTTTAAAAACCTAACGTTTGCTCTGAGCAGATAAAAACTGTGACAAATTATGTTCCAAAAAAATCATAAAAGTGGAAAGACATGTTAATAACCAAAGGTGAAGTTTCATTTGGAGGTCAGCAGGAGCTATTAAAGTGGTCAGTAATTCCAGGGTTTGCTAGTAGTGATTTTGACCATATCACTTATCTACTCTGGTCCATGCTTAAAAATCTCCCTTGCTGAAAAAAAAATAATCCACTGAGAGTAATGCAGGAGGTCAGGGATGACCGTGGAGAAAAGCAATCTAGTCAAAATAAACCAAGCTTTCAAGTGCAGACATTCAAATTCCCATTCCATTAAAATGTTTCAACTCTCGGCCATTTCACCATAGTGTTCAGACACCTCATTTAAAAAAAAAATTCTTCAAATATCTTGAAAGAACACATACCTCTGTATGTAATGTGGAATAATTAGATGGTCCTGGCACCCTTTCTAAGTCGAGAAAGCAATTTGGTAGGAAGAAAAGGGAGGAGAAGGTAAAGTTTGAGAAGAAATTAAATAATATTGAAGACCAATTTATGTTCAGATGCTACTTTGGGTGGCATGGTCTGACTCCAAATGCACCTTTTGAGCAATTTTGTAGGAGCGGCACATCCTACTGTGGTTGAGACCACTTAGGGAGGTATAGAAATTTTGTTTCTGTTCACAAACCATCAAAACGCTCTCCATTTGCAACCACCAAAGCAAATATCAGTGCATTTTTGGAGCAATGCTTGCACATTCCTAATTTTGCATTCACACTTAAAAATTGTACATTTTTGAATATCTGTTCTTAAAGCTGTATACATTTTAGTCAGTGGAGGGAAAGTGTAGCTTTTCAAAATGCATGCTTTTCCTATTCAAAATTCAATCTTTTCCTGTTCAAGCAAACAAAGCAACTAGTCCTCAGGAGAAGAGAGGGATGATTTGAACTGAGCTTTGGAGTCCAGCGTTCCAACTGAACACATGGCCAGTAAAAAGGAATTGTTTTACTAAGAAAGAGGAAACAAGTTGGCTTTTTAAAAACTGCATGTTCTAAATTCAGAAATAATTACTGAAATTTAAACCGTAGTACAGTACTGCTCTCACAGGAGGGAAAGATAGTGCCCCAGGGATTTGGATGCCTGCTCGAGCCTCCCGTCTGGGGACTTGCCATGGATGGGCAATTGTATGATGCCTATTGTCCCTTTTTACTAGGGCTCTTTATTTCTAGATTGGACTTGCACTGGACGGTGGAAGCACAGCTCCAAGTGCAAGCACTGCCTTCTGATAGCCTTCAAAGCCAGGCATGTGGCCACCTTATTCCCAGACATGCAAACGGCTGGATCCAGCAAATGTGGAAGTAAGGAAGGAGTTAATTACCCTGCCAGCCCACCCAGCCAGTGCTGCGTGTGAAGTGAGAGGTTCTGCTTGGCAAACTCATTCTCCAAGTGGTTGAAAGACCATCATTTGGGGAGGGATCAGAAAGTGTGAGGACCTCAAGGTTGTAGCAGTGCAAACATCATCAGGACAGGGACTCAAGAGCCCAACAGAACTCCAGCCCAGAACGCCGGCTGACTGGTGGCTGGGGGCACATGGAACCAGAAAGGAGGGGAAATGGCTGGAGCCCTGGCAGGAGCGTGCCAACTGCAACCCCCCCCCCCCCGCCCCCCCAGTGCTCCTGGCCAGGGCTGCAGCCATCGCAATTGGAACAGCTAAGATTGTGCAAGCAAGGAAAATTCAAATCCAGCAAGTGCTCCGCATTCCACCCCAAACCTCATTGTGACTCAAGCCTTTTCTGGGTTTTTTCTTTTCTAAATCTGCACATCACTTGTAGCATTTTTTAAATGTGTGCCTTCTCCTCCCATTGGGGAAAGATTATTTGTGCGTGGCAGGAAAAGGGCTGTTTGGTTTTTAAGAGCTGTGGCGGGCTCAGGCCTGAGCTACCCGGTCATAGCGGAACATTCCCTTCCCAAGGGAGGGCTTCCTTTGGCGGTGACTGATGTGCCCGTGCGGCGGCAGCGGCGGCGGCTTCGTTCGCCCCGTGTATTGGTGGGCTTGCAAGTTTTGCCCAGCAGAGACAGCCTTTCAGAGGCACATGTCAGGCAGCAGCTGGGCTCTCTCGTTTCTCTGGAAGGGCGAGCTGCATCCCCAGCTCCGTTCAGGTTGTTGTTGCTTCTGGTTGCTCCTTTAGCTCGATGGCATCATGAATTTTGATTGCTGTCATGTTGCCCTTTAAACTTGGATGCTTTAAGGAAATGGGACAGGTGCCTCTCTCGATGCATGGGACTTGTGTGTGCATGTGTGAGAGGGACAGGGTGGAGAAAGAGCAATCCTGCATGGATCTACTCACAAATATGTAGCACTGATCTGAGCAGGACGTATTCCCATGTGACCATGCATAGGACTGGAGCCTTAAGGTCATGAGCTAGAAGCTTTCCTGTGTGTGAATGCCTGGGGGCGGGGGTGAATGAGGAAGCTGTCCATGTGTGCATCCGTGCGCATGCTGGGAGGGGTGGTGTTGTGTGTCTTGCAATAGGTCCCGACTATTTTTCCCAGGGATGTAATAATAAACATCATGATTACATGCAAAGTAATGCACTGTGGGGCCAGACAAAATGTGCTGCCCATGCTTCTCCTAAGCAAGCCAGTTCTTCTTACCCCTCTTGAGACACTGGTAATCTCAGATTCTGCACTGGGCACCTTCAGAATAGACCTGCTTCTGTGGAAGCTTTGAGATGGAGATATGAAGCCCTGGATTCTTTTCATGTTTCCAGAATGTGTTCCGGTGCTCCATGTTCCGGTGCATCACCTACCCTCAGCAGCACCGTCATTGTCTTTATGGCTGCTTGTGTTCTCCCTCTTTCTTGCCATCCTGAAGCCACTTGATGCTCTGTGGAATGGGCCTTGTTGGTGAAACAGGGGAACGTGGGCCCAAAGGAGTGTTTGTGTGGCTGTGTGATTTCCCCACGCCCTCCGTGGCAAACGCTGCTCCAATGCTTTCCTTTTCTGTGGCAGGGGCTGCTGAACACTGGGGGTTCCAAGGTGCTCTCGGTCCTCTGACCCCTTTATGGCACCATCCTTTGTCCCCACCAAACACCATCAATTGCACCAGCCCTGGACCGCAGAAGATTCTGGGCAGCCCTGCCCTCCCCATGCGGTGAAGAGCCAAATGCTGCACAGAAAATTTACTCACTCACATTAGCAATGCCCTTCTAATTCAATTACTTATTTTGTCTTTTTGGATAAACATATACTTTAAAAAGTGAAAAGCGGAAATTGATGTATGATATATTGCTGGCCAAAAATGCCCTGCGAGCTCACACCTCAGCAGCTGCTGCGTTTGATGCAGCAGTTTGGACAGCAAGCGTTTGTCCAGAGGCGTGCCAGCCGCATCAGCCTCCCATTCACAACACGCTGATCCCTGGAAAAGGCACCTGTCGTTTGCCATTCACACACCCATGATTTCCGCAGGACATCCCTCAGAGGCAAACAAGCAGGTTAGTGGCAGGTAGGACCCAAACCAAACCCTGCTTTGTAGAGGGCTTCTCTTCACAGCGCATGCCCCTTTCCATGAAACTCCATCCCATTCCCCATACACACATGATTTCCATTCCCTTTGCATTTCCACTTTCCCTCTGGGTTTCCCACAACCATTTTTCCCTTTTGCAATGCCATTAATTTCAGAATCAGTCAAGGGCTGCTCTTCTCCCTCCCTCCCTCATCTGTGTGTCTGATGTGGTGTTTTGGCACAGATGCGTCATACACAGGAATGTCTTCCCAGAGACATGCTGGAGTACAGGCACTTTCCTTGGAAAATGGGGAAACTTCCAGCCTATGCAATAGTCCACCGCTCTTGTTATAAAAAGCCTTGCAAGATGCTTTTGTAGACATCCTTGCCCAGGTAGGCACACCCAGTAAAAACTGGCACGGCCACCTCTGGCTCCCATTGCTAATCGCGATCAAGTAACTTCCCACAGCGAGTGGCAGGCGCTTTAACACCCCTCTGCTTTCCTTCCTCCCAAGGGGCAAGTGCTCCACATTACTGGCCACGATTGCTGTAATTTGTTAGTCTAATGGGGAAAAGAGCACCACTTTTTGCAACTGGAAGTATAAAATAATATTGTGTGATATTTTATACAAGTGGTGTTTGTGCTCAGAAGGGCCTCTGGCTGACTGAACTCTTCTTTTGGAGGGCCTCTGCAGGCTAGATTAACTCTCCTTTATAAAAGGAGCACTTTATTAATAAATTATATGTCTGCAGTTGCTGTGGAGAGCAGACTGTGGAGGGAATACTGGACATTTGCATTGCGATAGAAGATTGGGGCGTCCGTAATGGAGTTTTTGCTACCTGAGAAGCAGTTGTGGAACTAAGCACAAGCAATTCCAGAAAATGATGACGATGATCATGATAAACCACTTGAGTATTCATAAAATTCCTGTTTCAAAAATGAATTGCATAAAGTATGGTGTGTTTTGTTTTGCTTTGTAATGCAGTTTTTCTCTTATTAAAATAGCCTTCCTTTGTCAATACTATTTGAATAAGTGCGACCTCCAACGAAACGCAATATTCAGAATTGTAATCAGAAACTTTGGGATTTCATGAACTGTCCAGAGAAGTTTTTGTTATAGGGCAGCTTATAAAGCAAATGAATAAATAATCCCACATGGCCATAGCCTTTTATCGGATATGCTGCTCAATTTCCACTGCCCCATAACGGAACTGCCGTTAGAATAATGCACCTGGGCATCGCAGGAGGAATGAAGCAGGCCCGGGAAGAAGAGGTCACACGCCGCACGAGCAGCACGGAGCCTCCGTTCTCAGCAGCAGTGCACACGGGCATGCAGGGTGCCCGGCATCCTGCACACGAGCCCCCTGAGGTAGCTCTTTGCCCACACATGGCAATCGAGCCCTGGCCCCAGACCTCAGCCTGGTGGCCTCCCCCTGCAACGCTCCGCACCCAAACGCCCCTGCAGCGGGCTCCCTGAGAGCTGACCTGGAACGGAATTCACCCCGAAGCTAAAAGGAACGCGGCACACCTGCTTTGCATTTGCATTGGCCTGGTCTGGCTTGGCAAGAGTTGCAAGACGCTTTGCATGGATCCCAGTATATAATGCAATCCCGCGTGCTCATCGCAAACGCATTCTTCTTATGAAGCCCAAATTATGCCACCCCTCTACAAGCAGGGGAACACCACGCTTGAGGACACGCCAATGTTTTCATGAGAACAGACAAAGTGCAGAAAAAAGAGCAAACACCTCCACACACATGCACACCCATGCGCGCGTGCGCGCACAACAGCGAGGGCTTTGCCATGGTTGGCAGCCATGGGATGCTGTCTGGCGGTCAGAATACAAAAGGGGAAAGTGGCGCGGGGATACGCAGTGCCACGGAAAAGGGCACGCCTGACCTTGCATGTTCTTGCAAGTTCCATTTAGAACAGGAATAATAAAAATGCATTACGACATCACCATAGTTATTATGTAGTAGAAGATCATGCTAATAGGATATTCCCATATTTGAATATCATGACAATACTCATGGTACTTGCCTGCAGCTTCATTTCCATGCTTCCTGAATGGTCTTGGTCTTCCAGTGCCAACCCTCTACAAGCTGGAGGAATGTTGAAGGCCAGGGCAGAGCCTCCTTCGACTGCAGAAGAACTGCTTTAAGGAGGCACCAAAAAGCAAGGCTATTCTGGCACCTGCCTGGCTTCAGAGGCTGGGAATTCCAGGGAAATGGCACCATTACAGTGAAGGTTGTTCTCCTGGTGGAGTCCAGGTGGGCCATAGGTCCATGTGGGGCCATGAGGAGCATGGCATCCAATGAATGAGACATTCGTGGCCAGGCAAGCGGGTCAGGAAATAGATGCTCTTTCAAGTTTGGTGAGCTCAGGCTTTGTCGCTTGGCAGATCAGTAAGCAGTGAGGAGAAAGGTTATGTGGAGCCATAGAAGCTGGTGGGAAAGGTGGTGGGAAGGTACACTCAGTGAGGAAGGGGCCTACTGAAGTATCTCACCCAGGGCCTGGACATTCCTCACCGTCTCTTGTGTGGCTCTAAGAACATGGGGGTCAGGAGGTCTACATCAGACTGGACTGCCATGGCACGACACCTGGACATTCCAAGCCTCTGAAAACCTGCCTTTTTTGCAGTGGCGGTGGGGAGACAGGGAGGAGAAAAGATGAAATGAAAAGAAATCAATCGTTCTGCACAGTCGATCAATATCAATAACAAAAGTGAGGGTTTTGAGAGAGGGCCTGTGTTTTATTATAATAGGAAAGACAAGATCTATATAAAGTGATTTTTTTAAAAGAAAGCCCTACACACGCAACAATGAAATATTAGCTTTGATGGTTACAGTGTGATTACACAGTTATTAGAACAACTGGCACCTATATGAATAAAATTCAGAAAGGGTAGTCTTGTGCCATCTTTTAAAAAAATTATTGGAAGGATGCCACTGCAGATAGCTACTGGAAAGTGTTTTAATATATCCTAATATAAGTGGAAATGTGGAGGATGGGAGGAAGAGAAGACGAGATCTCTAGAAGAGAAGATGCCTAAGTGATAGATTATACATTGTCAAGCCATATTTGATGTCTTAACTGGGGGAATGTGTAGCTGAGCCAAATACGAATAAAGCTGCTACGTTCCCAATCTCTTTTGCAGGTTGCTAAGCTTAGTTCAGGTTCAGGTGTTTCAGAGTTCAAACACAGCTTATCCACTTTGTATTTGAATAACAAGCTGAGCAGGAAAGCTATTTCCTTTAAGGCTCTCTCTCTCCAGCTGCTGGCTTTTGACAAGGCCAGGCAAGAAATGATGCAAAGGACAGAAAAGGGGTTTTCTTGTGGGATCTTGGATGAATGCTCTGCAGCCAGAAAGCAAAATTTGTTTGATGGAACTAAAGTGTGCAGAGGGGAAGAAGCCTCCTGGAGGGCCAGTCCGGGCTCACAAAGCCCCCCCCCCTCCAGAATCCACGCATGTCCTTATGATGCAGATGGTGTATTGCTTGCTATGGTTAGGAACAAATGGATCCATCAGCTTCCAGTTTGCATCCCTGTCACACCTTTTCTCTTTTTTAGATCAGTTCCCTCCTGTTTCTGCATCAGTGCAAGGATTTCCCTTCCCACACCCAATTTTAAAAATTACGTAATTCGAAATTAATCTAATTAGAAGATGCACTGAGGGCAATTCAACTTTTTAAAACACTCCCAACAACTTTTTCCAACTTGGATGAGCTACTGGGTGTGTTTAAAAAACAAAACACCTGATGCTGAGGGGGCCGATGCCATGTCTTTTACAAAAGGAGTTTCAAATTGATCTGGGAGTGGAACAATGCAATGATTCGCTGTCTCACCTTTAGGGGCACCATCTCAACTTTCCCTTGTATGTTGTCCCTGGGACGGACAGCACAGCATCTCGACTCACTGCAGCTAGGTGCATTTCTGGCTCCATTTCAAAAGCACAGGGTAACGGCATCAGCATTAACGGAGCTGTCTGGCCACTTAACTACCAATTGTGTGCGTTAAAAAGTTATATCATTTTAAAAGACAGCTGTAAGTGTTGTTGTTGACTCTAAAACCTTCTCCAGACTGTTATCTGAACGTCTGTTTTGTTTGCGTAGATCTAGACTAACAGTTAAAATACATCTAAAATACCTTGAAATTGTATGAATAATACAATTATTTATTTATTTATTTAAAACATTTTTATGCCACCCCCATCGCAACAAAGCCTCGGGGTGGCTCACAACAATTATAAAATTAATGGTATAAAATTACCATGTACTTCAGAGCAATGTTTCCACATTCCATGCCCCCTGTTAAAGGTGTATTGGTCGTTATGTGCCGTCAAAGCTTCTCTGCCCTATGGCAGCCCTGTGAATGACACCCCCCAAAATGCCCGTCCTTGGCAGCCCTGCCCAGTTCTTGTAAACGCGAGGCTGCGGCTTCCTTTCTGGAATCTGCCCATCTCACATTTGGTCTTTCTCTTCATCTGCCTTTGACTTTCCCTGGCATTCTTGTCTTTGCCAATGATTCTTGCCTTCTCATGATTTACCCAAAGTATGGTAGCCTCAGGTTCTGGAAAAGTTCTGGCTGGAATACTTATATGATCCTAGCATCCGGGTATTCCAATTTCAATTAAGAACCAGACTGAGACAAAACAATATCAATATTTTGTTCAATGTGACAAAAGACAATAAAGGGGCAGAGCTCCTCCTTGAAGCTCTCTTTCGGACAGCAGAGGGGATATTTCTGTCTCATAATTGATATTTCATAGAATCATAGACTAGTAAAGTTGGAAGGGCCCAGTAAGGCCTTTTGGTCTTGGTGCAGAACTCCAAGTTAAAACATCCTCAAAAGCTGGCTGGATCCAGAGGCATCTTGACTGCCTCCAGTTGGAAGAGACTACAATCTTTCTAGATAATTGTTTCCTTACTTATAATGCTCTAACAGTCAGGAAGATTTTCCTGATGCTCAGTCAGAATCTACTTTCCCGTATCTTGAGATCATTATTCCATGTCCTGCACTCTGGGATGACCGAGAAGAGGACCTGGCCCTCCTTGGTGTGACAGCCTTTCAGAGTGCTATTCCATTTCCCCTTGGTCATTTCTCTTCAAGGCTAAATATGCCTAGTTCTTTCACTCTCTCCTCCTAGAGATTTGTTTCCATTTGCCTGATCATCTTTGTTTTCCTCCTCTGCATGCAGTCTGCTGAGCAGGATATCATGTGGCACATCGTCAAAAACTTTGCTAAATCAAGATATATTATGTCCAAAGCATTCCCACAGCCCACCAGATCAGTCTGGCAAGATTTGTTCCTAACAAATCAATGCTGGCTTAGTAATCACTGCATAGTTTTCAAGATGTTTGCAGGCTGACTACTGTATAATCTGCTCCAGAATTTTCCCAGGGATTGATGTGAGATTGACTTGTCTGTAGTTCCCAAGTTCTTCCCTTCTTGATGATGAGGACAGCATTAGCTCATCGCCAGTCATCTGGCACTTCTCCCATCTTCCATGGATACCCAAAGATAATTGCCAGTGGTTCTGCGAGTTCCTCTGCCAGGCCCTTCGTTACTCTAGGATGCAGTTCACTGGGCCCTGAGAAATTGCGTGTTCAGACTTATTAGGTGCTCCTTGACCTTCTGCTGACTTATCTGAAGATCAAATCCTGCCCTTCATCTTGTACTTCACCTTTGTCAGGGAAGTCATATACTCCCTTTTGGGAGGAAGCTGAGCCAAGGTAGACACTGAGCACCTTTGTCAGGTGTTAACTTTTTTCCCTCCTCACTGAGTAGCTGGAACTTTGTTTCCTCCGTCTTTTATCCCTCACCAACCTCAGCCCATTCTGTGCTATCTGCAACTACTCTTCTTGTGTAACCTAGTCTTACTTCCACTTTCTATACACGTCTGTTTTGTTTTCAGGTCAACTTTAAGCTTTTTGTGAAGTCACACTGGCTTTTTATGTTTATTACCTTTTTTTACTTTTTGGAACCTTTTGGCAATATGCCTTTAGAATTTCCTTCTTTAAAAATGTCTACCCATATTGGGTTCCTTATTTTGATTAGAGTCATTTTCCATGAGACCTTACTTATTATTGTGCTGAGTTGATTCAAATTGTCTTTCCTAAAATCTAGGATATACATTTGCTAGATCACCCAGTGTTTGCTTTCTTTACAATCAGGAAGAAAGGTCACTTCACCAGAGTTTCTGGAACGGCCACTTTATCAACTTGGTGATCCCTGCTGGATAGAATTGAGTCAAGGATAGTGAATCTTCTAGTTTGTTCCTCCACCTTGTGTAGGAGGAAATTATCAGCAGCACAAGTCAGGAATTTCTTGGAGGGGCCATGTTGGCAAAATCTGTCTCCCAACAGATATCAGAGAAATTGCTACCTCATGTTTCCTTGAAACATTGGCAATTGTGTGGATGATATGAATGGATAAACATTTGTATGGGTGATGCTCACAATTTTGGTTTTAGGCTCCACTGAAAGGAGTTAAAAATGTCCTACAGTCCAGAATACAGCACAATATTATATGAAGAAAAATGTCAAAACCAAGATGTCTCAATCATTTACAGCTCTTCTTAAAATAACTAGCAACTTACTTTGGAATCCAGCATTAGATATACATATCTCATTGGACATATTGAAATTAGTAAGACTTAAATTAGTCATGATTTTATTGGGTCATCTCTATTTACATCTAAGTCTTAATTTAACCCATTATATATTTGTCTCCTATCAAAGAAATAAATACATGTGCTCTTTTCAGGGTTTAGAAGAATTGTAATTATTAATTTGTATCTGTGTTATATACTCAATTTCTCATGAAAGCACCTTTGCAGATTCCACTGGTCATGCTAACGTTTACCCTCAAAGAGCTAATCCTTCATTTTGGAACCCAAAGGGTAGACTTCCTAGTTTCCTCAGCATCTAACCAAGTACTACTATATGCAATACTTTATTTAAATTTGCCACTTATCAATTTATGGATGTTTGGGCCATTCAGCTGATCAGCAGGGCAAAATTAGAGCAGCCTCAAGGCTGTGATCCAGTTATAGTCATCATGATATCCATCCATCATCATTCATTTAAATTTAATTGGAAAAATACAGAGTTGGAAAACAGGCCTGCTGATGCTTAATTCTCATTATAGCCACTTACTACCCTACACAGTATTCCAGTTTTTATAGCAGAGTTCACACACATACTTCCTCCTATATTAATTATAGTTTTATAAAAGAAATCTGGATATACTATCAGGTTGGGCGGGCTTCAAAGGGGTAGAAATTATGGACCTGTGACACTTGGAGAAAAGCATAAATCTCAGTTCTAGAAGAGTGCGAGTCAGCAAATTAGACTCACTGAAATTCTCTGAAGTGCATCTTGAAGCTCAATCTGGCTCAAGTCCATATCAGATTCTGAACTTTTATTTTTCTTTCTCTATTTTCATGCAAAGATTTCTTTTCTTAATTGATTTTCTAATTTTATTAAATCAATCAGCAAAAACAAACAAATTTCATAACATACACAAGAATAATGCACGATACAGTGGTACCTTGGCTCACAAACTTAATCTGTTCCAGGACGCTGGTCGTGAGCCAAGATAAATTTCCCCATAAGGTTCAATGTAAATAAGGTTAATCCGTTCTGTAACCATTTTTTTTAAATCAGAAAAATGTGAGGCAAAGTGACAAAGAACAACAAAGATCACGGCCATCTCCCCCTTCCCACCCCAAGCACAAGCGCGGCCGTCTCCCTGCCCCCAGCATGGCCGAGATCACATCCGTCGCCCCTGCACGCACCCGTCATCCCGGTGCGCTGGAAGAGGGGGAGAGATGGGCGCGATCTCGGCCATCTTCCCCGCTGCTTCCAGCATGATCACAGCCATCTCCCCACTCGGGGTGGGGAGATGGCCAAGACTGCGCCCATCTTTCCTGCAGGAGTGCGCCCATGATCAGGCACACCTTCCCTGCATGAGTGCAACCGCGATTGCGGCTATCTCCCCACCTGGGGGCGAGGGGAGATGGCTGCGATCTTGGTCACCACCCAATGCGGAGTTCGTGACCCACGTCAAAATTTTCATGAAATTTTTGTTTGTGACCCAATTTGGTCATGAACCAAGGTGTTCGTGAGCCAAGGTAACACTGTACAAGTATTTTTTTTTCTTTTAAAACAATTAAAATGATACAATAGCAAAGACGATGCATCCCTCTACCAGGTTCTTTGGTTACACGTTAAATCATTTGCTCTCCTAGAAGGTCCTATCTCCCTTCCAGAACTGCACTGAATCAAGTGAAGTTTCAAAACATTTCCTTTTATTAATACACACTCAATAACCAATATTCTTATTTATCAAAACTTTTTCATTTTAATATAGCAAATTAACTTATCATTAAGAGCTATATTCCAAACTTCTCTATACCAATCACTTCACTGATAATCCTACTTTACTTTCCAGTTCTTTGCTATCATTAATCTAACAGCTGTTAATACATTTGTTATTAATTCTTCATTTTCCCTTTCCCAATGTTCTTTGTCAAATATTGACAGTAATGTGATTCCAAGATTCATTTCAATATTTAAATTCAATATTTTACTAATTTCTTTAAAAATCACTTTCCTAAATTATATATATTCAAATTACCACCATATGTGGGCATATGTACCCACTCCCCAGCCACACCTCCAACATATTTGGATTTACAATATTTACTATCCATATAATTCAATTTTATCCATGTTAGGTAGCATTTTCATACTAGTTTGTACAAATGTGGCTTTATTCTTACCGACATAAACCTTAATATTCTCTTATCCGACATATTTTCCCATGCATAGAATCCGAAGTGTGTACATCTTTAAATGTACCCATTCATCCCCATTGTGTACATGTTTCAAAAGCACACATTTTTCAATAATATGCATGATGTCAAATGGTTTGGGGTTTTGACTTTGTTTGGTTTTCAGGCCATGCATCTCACTTCAAGCTTGGATATGTGCCTTTTTCAGCCATGGAAGGTGCAGGCTGGGAAAATTCTGATCACAACTGAATGAAACCATTTCCTCACTCAGTATGACTTGGTTGATACGGGAACTTGCTCAGAGGAGCTGCTTGCTGCTCTTCTGCAGGAACACGGGATGCAAGTGGTCGCGCTGGGGGTTCCAGGGGCACCTGCACGACGTGGTGTGGCCGAACCTGTGCTGTGCATGGGCAGGGTCCAAGGTCCAAGCTGCAGCACCTGTGCATTGGTCTGTGCTTCTGGGCTGGGGGGCACCGCTCCCGGTCAGGCAGACTGCCCACTGCTGAGGAGCGGTGAGGCAGCCTCCTATACAAACGCAGAGGGGGCACGATGGCTCCTTCTGGGATCCAACGTTTCCAAGGACAACCAGTGCGGATTTTGTATGATTTAAGTACTGTCACGTGATGCCTTTCTTCAGCTCCCCTCTCCTCAAAAAAGGGGGAAAAATGAAGGAACTAGTGGCAACACTTCCTTATTAGCTAAACCAGCTCTCTGAAGAATTGGTTTCTTTGGTCTGGTATTTATTTGGTGTAACCTCACAGTCACAAACACAGTTATCTCTAAGCCATATCAGCCTTAAAGATTAGGAATATGGATTTGTTTTCCAGACTGACCGTCTGACTTAGTGACCTTAGGCTGCTCACTCACACAGAAACGCATGACATGATTCTTGTCAAAAACCCCCATTAGCCCAATCCCCTTACAGGAAATAGAAGCTCTACGAGGAGGGATAAACCATTAATGGAACATCACATGGCTCATAATTTTAACCAGTCTGTGCTGTAAATAGGTATATAAGTACCCTGTACACTGCCTATCATCAGTTACCAGATGGCAAAAAGCAGCTAATACAGCAATTATATTTGATCCTGTAAGGACTTGTTTACACAATTGGTTATCCTCTGCTAGCCATCCTCTAATCCCCTCGATCTCTGATGTTTGTTTGCATGTTCAGATGGTTAGTCAGGGCATGGAAAGAGGAGGCCGAGTCTCTGGGACTCTTGGCTGGCTCCTTACGGGATGCATCATCCCACGCACTTCCTGCCAGACTCTTTAAAACCCAGGCTGAAATATTCCTCCAGGGAGTCCCCTCCCCACTCCCTGGGGCTCTTCCCCAAAGCAAAGCTCTACTCCAAAGGTTCAGAGGGGAGCCACAAAGATATGCATATCTGCTGCCTCATAATCACACCAAACTGCTTTTGCACTGACTGGTGGAAAAGGTGTGCAGGGGGTAATGGGACAGGTGGGAAGCTGCGCATGGACATTCCCAAGCCCTCTTCAGCAACTGAGTGCCTGGGCAGCCCCCCCCCCCCACAGACAAGGGGGAGGCAGACTCTGTCCTGCACGGTCCTGGCACTTGCCCGTCAAATGCTCCCCATGCAGTGCAACCCTGCCTTCTGAGAGTTCCTTCCAACATGGGGGTGGGCGTTGGGCGGACTCTGCTGCCGCCCACACTTCCACCACCCGTGATCCATGCTCGACAAGAGCAACTCCCTGCCTGCCTGCCCGGGCTGGTATCAGCACCGGCCATTTGTGGGCAGTGCAGACGGCCCCATCCCTGATCATCTAGGCATACATATATGGCCAGAAAAAGCACTGTCTTACCTTCTGATGATACTTCCGACCTAGCTTTGCTCAAGGACCTGTGTGGAATTGAACTGGCAGCTGGACTGAGTGGCCAGGACGCGCCCTCCTGCACTGCCCATGGATCCCACAGACACTCCCCAGCAGGGCAGGGGGTCCTCCGGAGGCACTTTGCCCTTTGCGGGCATGGAGGACGCCCGCGGCCTTGTGGAGGGATGAATGGGCCTCGCCCCAGTTGCAAAGGGATGGTAATGTCCTGCATGAGGCACTCCAGACCAGGCAGGGCTGGCCAAATATGGCGCCCATTGGCCTCTCGTCCTTATTTCAGCTGCAAGAGTCATCTCTCCCCACCCATACCCCTGAGGGGAGGAGAAAGAGAGGGGAGGCAGAAGCGTGTGTGAGAGGGAGGAAGGGAGGAGAGTTCCACTACTTCCTTCAGCCCACATACTGTATCTCCAGCAAATGGCCTTCAACAGATGCAGGGGATGTGGGCCAGGGATGACAAATAAGATTCCACACCCAGCTTTAGGCAAAGGTGCTATTTCACAATTATGCTGAGGTTCCCCTGCCCCCAGCTAGGACGCCACCTGTCTGTGCATTTCAAGTGACAATCCCAGGTTTCTCCCACTGTTTGTGTTGCTTTGAAGGGATGGCTATGCCTCCTGGGAAAGCCTGTGGAAATGTTATGGGTTATACACTATACTTCCCCATCAGCTGCATGGTAGTTAATGAGCTGGGTTTCCCTGCAGTCTCCCCGCACCCGTCTGCCCACCTGCATCCACTATGCAAAGGCTGCGGTGCTCTTTCTGTCAAATGGCAAGATGAATGCTCAAAGGAGAGCACTCCCGAGAAACCACACAAGCAAAACCAGTGTGTCCGCAATGCAGAATGAATGAGGGGAGTAGGGGCGCTGGCGGTTCTTTGACTCTGGTGCATGAGTGCTTTCTTTTCTCCAAAACTCCGAGTACTGAGGAACTTCAGTATTGATTGCAGAAGTGGGGACCCTGGAATAAATGCCTTCTGACTCTGGCATGATTCTCCAGAACACACGGCATTCCTACTGGACTTCACTAGCATTTAAAGAAGCCATGAGATGTAGTGAATGGCATGTTGGACTGGGACCTCAGAAACCTTACTCCAAGTTCTCACGGAGACATGGAGCTCAGAAATCCCCAGCCCGACCCTTATTCCCCTGCCAGCTGCATGAGGCACAGTCCTACTCCTGAGTAAACCTGTGCTCCAGAGTTCCTGTGCACAAAGCTTCATTATTACACGCCCTTATTGTTCAGTATCTCTGGGTTCACCCAGAGTGAAGTGTTGGGCCCTCTCTAACTCCCCTCAGTCTTCACCCTGTTTATGGCCCTTTCTCCTATGCCGGCCCAGAGGGGGGCACTGAGGCCCCTTGCCTGCATTAGACCGTGGGTAATGCTGCATCAGGAAACGAACCTGGCAGCTCCCTGCCCCGCTGCTGCCCTCGCCGAGGGATGGGGTGGGTGCTTGGCCCAAAGAGAAGCATCTGCTGGTCCTGAGGGTAGCTGGGGCCCCGCCACAGCTCAGGGATGGGCAGCCACCCCAGCAGAGCTCTGTGGCTGCCAGGCTTCTGCACAGTGACGAGAGCTACTGTATTTCTGTATCATTTATAATAGTTATTTCTAGAGAATTATCTCTATGCATATACAGTCAGCCAGCATATGCAAGTAATACGTTAGTCTTATGCAAACCACTATTCTGTTTTCTCCTCTCTTTTTTTCTCTTTTGTGCTACTGCATTTCTTCTTTTTGGCAATCTGGACATGAGCACCCCGTGAACAAAACCCGTGTGACAAGTGGTCCCACGTTTGCACCATCTTAGAGCAGATCAAAGTCAGACTTAATCAGATGGAAAAGCAACTCAGTCTTGCTGAGAAGGTCCTTGTTACACCAGAAGTAAAGAAGGCCACTGCTGCAAAATCAGAAGTCTTCTGCTCAGTGGACCTCCAAAACAGCCATTCATTCACCTGAACTGCCACTTGCAGGGTTTATTCTTAAATATTTTTTCTTCAGAGATCTCTGCAAGCTTTATTTATTTATTTGATTTATATGTTTATATTTACATTTATTGATTTGATTATATCCCACTTTTTCCCCAATGAACTCAAAGTGCCTTACACAATTCTTTGGACTATAATGATGGTATAGAACAATTTTAAATAAGGAAATAAATAATCAAGTCTTCTCCTGCTGTCCTCTGTCTCATCTTCACTACATCACCTCTGCAAATACAGAATTGTAATACACACAGGCATATTTGTAGTATGTAGAAGAAGAAGAATGGTTTAAAAATACTTCGTTTAGCAATGCAAATGAAAGGGTTGCATTGCTCACTCTTCGTATTACCTGGGACGGAGGCCCAAGGATATCCGATGGCAGAGATGCTCTGCATGGGAGCTACCCTGAGGAACAGGACAGACCTCTGAGAGAGAGGCCGGTCCCCGGAATCAGTGCAACTCACTCTCGGGAAAGCACACTTAAGCCTGTGCTCAGCACAGCCCTCACCGTGTTTCAGCCACCCTCCCCTTCGAAACCCGTATTAGCCTCTCCCTATTTCCCCCAACCAATTAAATATCTGAAAGATCTCCTTTGTACTTACAGCTTGCCACCCCGCATCGCTCATGCCTTTATTGTCTTGTCTTGCTCTCTTCTTGCCATTTCCACTCTGATGTAATCTTTTACAGGAGTGGCAACTCTCGACAGACAACTGTTTGAGGTATCTATTAATATTTCAACATGCTTTTAAGAAAATCTGGTCTTTTGTAGCTTAGGCCTCACAGCAGACATATATAATGGTTAGTGACAGACATCATATGCAGAGGACCTGTCCTGCAGCTATGCTCTGCTGTTTGGTGTTAGATTTTAAAAATATACATCTGATTTTGTGGGACCCTTTACAATGAATGAATCTGTTTGCAGTCAGGAAAAAAATTCTCCTTCTCTAAACAAAAGGCTGCAATTAAAAATGCTTCCAGTGTATGGGTGCAATTATGCCATAAGCCCTTTGCTCTGCTTAGAACATGTCCTCTGCCCTCTGAATTTAGCAGGGAGCATTTGTACGTAAAAGATGGTCCCAGGGGTTTATCTGTCATATTGGTAGCCCTGCAGAGGTGATAGGATTATTCATTAAAAGGAGAGCTATTAACCTTAAAAAATAAGTTACAGTAGGGATGCAATGCCTCCATTTACCTGGGAACTTCAGCACTTGTCCCCCGCTTCCCCAATTCTCTCAGTGTCTCTCCAGCAAAATACTTTCATGAAGGAGCCGTTTGCTTTTGCATAAATGTAAAGTGATGTGCGTCATGACTGGGGACTTCATATAGCGAGTCTTATCATTCTCAGCCAAGAAATAAGATTTTATAGTCATACAAAAGAGAGCTTGCAGTATATTAATAGGAATCTATAAATTAATCTCTGTATAACACCTTGCTAACACTTTGATTTTATAGAGACTGAAGCTGAAGGCTCTGCCGGCTATTCTTCCTTTATTGTGTTCATTAAGAGAATATGGCACATCAGGACCAAATATCGGCACATCTAATAAAGCACTAGAGAGAATTAAGTGGGTAGTCGGTGCAGTATTGTTTTCTCTAATCAGAAATATAGCTGTATGGTGTTTGATTAATCTTCCATCCCATCCCGATAAACCAATGAACTGGCTGTTAATAGCACTCAGAGCAATGCATTTTAAGCCACTTATGAGATTAATTGAATTAATGTTTTAATTATTTGAAGCATTTTTGAATGATATCAGTGCCATCATAGTACTCTGAATGCATCCAGCCTTGGGAAATTGAATGCATCTGCTCATTTATCACATTTCTTGGATGGGAAGAAAAAACAGATAAGTTATGGCTATCTGCAATTCACTTACCAAATGTTTTAAGGACTGCTGACAAGTGGTGTAAATTTCAAAAAAATCTTCTGGATTATTATATTCAATGTCTGTTATAGGCCAAGTTGCTCATTAAATTTTGGGACGTGAGCACATCTCTTGCTGCTTCAATTCCATCAGGCTTGGAATCTATGGAACGTCTATGAATGCCTTTCCATTCTTTTCTGTTACTCCGCTGCCCAACAGGGAAAGCTCTCAGGGCAGTTCTCAAAATGATATGCAAATTGATAAAATATAACATGCAATCTTTAGCATACATAATGTAAAACAGCTTTTAAAATCCCATTTAAAATAAGACACCAGGACCTGATAGAGCAACTGATGGGAGCAGAGGAAATTCTTACCTTGGCCCCCAAGGATGACAATGCTGGCACCGGAAGCGTTCCACAGTCGGGGAGGAGGGCAACCGCTAGTTCGCTGCTGTCCTCCAGCCTTGCAAAGGGCAAGCACAGAAGGTGCTGAGATATTGCTGGCAGTGCTTGGGCAGGTTCAGGGGTGCTCAACTTTTGAAAGGCTTGGTCGGGTAAAACCTGCACCTTGAATAAGGCAGGCAGGCTGGCAGCAAAAGGGGTCGGAATATGACTACAAGGAGTGAGGAAAGAGGTAGGGCTGGAACTGCGTGGACGGAGGACTCCGGCCGCGTGGCTTACCCTTCTCAGGCAGAGAGAGGCTGCAGGAACTTCCTGTGAATCTTGCACTGAATTCGTGGAAGCAATGCTCACAACTGGCCTTCTGTCAGGCAGCACATCTAACAGTCATCCGCTGCAGACACATCACCCTTCCAACAGCCCAGTGGTATAGGCATGCCTATTTTGAGGGTAAGGACTGATCCATGGGGATGTGGAACCTTCCTAAGTGATATGAGCCAAAATTCCTCCAGGTGCAGTCAAATATTAAAATATACTGGCTCCGAGTATGTGTGTATTTCCTGGCTGGTCCAGGGCTGTGTTTTTCAGCCCGGTTTCCAGCATCCTCCAGGGCTGCTCCAGCTTCCCAGGAAGAGAGGAAGGCGCCTCGTCTGGAGGCAAAACGTTGGCCCAGGTGGCCCAGTGTTGCCAACAGAGGCGGGCAGCAGTGGCTCTCCAGGGTATTCAGCAGCCCTCCTAGCGCTACCTGGAGATGCTGCGGATTGACCCTGGGACCTTCTGCATGCAGAGCAAGGACTCTACCACTGAGCCACGCCACACACACCCCACACACACACACACACTTCACTTTCCCCCCTTGCACGCACTGATCCTGTATAATATCCCCTGTTTTAAGGAATTTACTTGTTGGAAATCGGGGCAAGTACCTTCGGGGTTTGAGATGTTAATAGATTGCTCAGTTCCAGTTTTAAAAGCAAATAAACTTTGTTTACAGTTCCATGTGTTTAACTTTGGGAAGTAGAGGCAGTGGAGGGGACTGGGATCCCACGGTGTGTCAACGTGGTGCGGCAGGAGTGCCTCAGCCTCTGCAGCAACAAGAAGACCCTGCTTTGCGAGGGTTGTGACGGCCATCCAGGATGGCTCCCCAGTCCCTCCTTCGGAGCCTCTGAGCTGCTGCATTCCCCCTATGGCTGCTCCTAAAATCTGTCTCTCTGCTCCTCTTTCTTGCTCGCAGCATTCTAGTGCAAACTATTTTGGGAGCAGCAGAGACAAAAACAGAAGGAAAGGACAAATGTCACCCTCATTGTCACTTGAGTTCCTCCTCATGTCTGGCATTAATGAAAGTCAGAACCATTCTGAGTCATTATTTCCTTTGTCTCCTTTTTCTGCCTCTTGCACGTGTGTGATATTTCTCTTGTTTGGGGTACAGATTAGAAGCTCTTCATATCCTGTTTTTGCAGTACCTAGCTGCTGTAAATGTCTCAAGGAAGACATTCCCTGCCTTATAGTCTACCACTGTGCTTTTTAGACAAGCAGAAGGGTAGTTTGGTGTAGTGGTGAGCACATGTGGTCAGGGAGAGCTGGGTTCCAATGACCGGCCGCCTTGAAACTGTCAGGCAGACCTGGGACCAGTCATTCTCACCCTGATCTGCCTCGCAGGACTGCTGTGAGAGCTACTCGAACTGGAAGGCACAAAGGAGCAGTGGCAATGTTTTTGAGGACTAAGTTGGAGAAGAAAAAGGAGAGAAGGGCTGGAATGGTTATGCTAGGTTTTCCTTTGGAAAGACATGATTATAGTGCCAGTTGGGGAAAGTGAAGTGGAGTTTCACCCCATTTCAAGCACAGGGTTGTGGGTATAAAAGAGGGGGAGTTGCAAGTATTTCCCCTGAACTCCTTAGGACCAAGGTCTGCAATACAGTGTTCGTGGACACAAATATGCTTGCAAATATCTTCCTTGGCTTGCAAACACCTCTCTTGCAGGGCCTCTGATTTTTATTTTAGCTATTGAAAGAGACACACACCTGGGGGTTGCCATGCTACCAAGCCAAATGCTGCCATCCAGCACCATCTCTACCTGGATTTCAAGCTGTGGCTTTTGCAGAGCTCCCAGCTCTGCCTTGCATTTAGCTTCTGGGGCAAACACTTCTTGTTGTTTTTAGTTTCTCCAGGATACTTTTTGCGATGTCGTGTTTTGTTCCTGCCCGTAGTCACCAGGGCAGCCTTTCAGTAAGTGCATCCAGGATACTCTCTTGGAATTCCTAAGGTACCCCAAAAGTTGGAGTCCCCACTTTAGAAGAAGGGCAGGGCAAACGTAAAGCACATTCTTCTGATTGAATCCAGTGGGTGCTTTAAGGGTTTGGAATTCTGTTCACTCTGATATTATTTTTATGTTTTGTTGTGAACCACCTTGGGAGTGCTTTTATCACAAAAGATGGGAAATCAATTTCTATAATAAATAAATACTTTCAACTGATCTGGCTTTTTAACTCTGGCTTTTTAACCACAGAAGGTCTCAGACTCATATCCTCAATTTCAAATAATAATTAGCTCGATCTGTTTCTTTGCTATTTTCTGTAAAGTTTCAGTGCAAAGGAAACTTCCAGAAGGAAGTCAAGGTTTTTCTCTATGTATGTGATTAAAACTAATGTGCCATTTCTAGCCTAGGAAAAGTAAACTCAGTTGAATACGATTGGTAGGATAAGGAATTGTTTTATGTTTGGAAAGATGCCTGGGAGGATTTTTTCCCATAGGTGGTAGCACCAAACTCAGAGACCAAAAGTGGGGAAGTGGGAGAAATAGCTCCACCCAGCCTTGAGCATCTATGTTTTGCATTTATTTTGTACTTTTTAATTAATGCAAACTACTTCGCTGTTGTTTTTGTGCATATTCATAACAGAAGAAAAGCAAGATAAAAATATAACTTCACTTTGCAAGGATGGCTGTCAACACTTTTTGTCCACTCCTATATAGTTTTGCTGTTAAGTTCAACGATACAGCGGTAGTGTTGAATAAAACTACAGGAAGGATCTCGCTGAGTTCAGTAGAGACTTACTCCCAGGTTCAGTACATCTCACGTTCCAGACATTTTAAGCAGTATCCAGATAATCTTCCGTCAAGTTGTTAGCTGTGGGTGACCTTAATGAGAATGAGATAGCTGGATGAGTGGGAGAGTGCAGCCTTTCTGGCAGGTTTTTGCTGAGTTCTTCACTTCTGCTGAATTTCACTTCCTCTGTTGAAATAACTCCCTTGGTTATCAGCTAGGTGTACAGTCATGTGCTGTAATCGTTAACATTTTTAAATTAAAAACAACAGACAAACATAATAAACCTGGCACGGCACTGCGAGCACGGTAAGCGGCTACGTCAGGAAAGTGAAGTGCAGGATGAGCAGAGAACTGGCTGGGTAGGGATGTTTTGCGTTTCCTTTGCCTCCTGCGGATTTCACCCATGAGTGGCCTGGCAGAGGAGATGAATGCCGCCACGTTTTGGTTACTCAGCAGCCTCTCCACCTTTGCCTTTCTTGGGGAGGAAGGAGAGTTAATAGTGGCAAAACCCTTCCAGAAGCAATGACGATGATAGAATATTCTCTAATACGTCTGCCTTCTTCATGCAATGAGCTATGGCACACCATAGGCTGTGGTGCTGAGCTCCACTAAAATACATATTTATTAGTCTATCTGGGTGTTATCTTGGTAGCTGGAAGCATGATTTCATGGTGCTTCCTTCAGCTTTCAAGGGAACATCGAAGGCAAGTCAGCATCCCTTCTCTGGAACCCCAGTGCTCCCCCCACCCCTCACCGTACCACAGTGATCCTCTGGCATTTCACTGAAATTGGACTACTGGCTCTCTTTAGAAGCTCCTTTTCCATGCAAATTCATACGTTAAATTCTCAGCCACATGGTATTTCAGGACCAGAGAAATCAAGCCCGGCATGGGTCTGCATTCTCTCCCCGTGGGGCCCCTCTGGATGGAGGGCTCCTCGTGCCCCCAGGCATGGCTCTTCCTGCCCCTACCTTTTTGTGGCCTGCACCCACTGTCAGAGGTGCTTGCAGCCTGGTGGAGAAGAGTGCACCGGCCGGCCCGACCTCTTCTCTGCCTTCACTCTCCCCTCCCGCCATGTTCTTCATGCCAAGTTTTGTTTGAGTCTCTCCCAGAAACTTGAATAGCCGCAGCTGTGCTTTTAAGCCCTTGTAAGCATGTGCAGCTCCAATTCAAACCAGGACCACGCCAATCTGAAAGGGAGGATTAATCTCTGCTCCATTTGCCCCCAGTATTTCACACCCTCCCAAGGTGTGTGTGTGTGTGGGGGGGGGGTGTTAAAGCCAAAATGCCTTCCATGTGAGTCAGCGAAGGCTTCCCCCCATTTTCAAACCTTTGGGGTGGGATTTGTGTGGGGGAATATGTAAGGGAGATGCTCACACCCTCTCCTTCCAGGATGCCATGGTCCCAATCCAAATCAGGGCCATTCATGCTTCCATGGAAGTAGAAGCTCAGCAGTGCCTTGCATTGGCACTTAGTGGTGGTTACCCTGTGATGCTGTTTATGCACACAGAAGAGAAGCTCCGTCCTACTTCAGGACTTCAGATTAGACTTCTGACACTGAAAACAGATTTTGGGTGCAGACTGAGGTAGGTGAGTTGTGGTTTCATTGGCGCACTTCTTATCAACCCCTGAGCTAAAGAAATGGTGCCAAGTTACTTTAAACTGCAAAAGAGAGTGGGGGAGAATGTATGAAGTTTCTATATTTGCTCCTTATTTTTCCTTTCCTGTTCTCTTTCATTTGCCTAGAAATTGAATCACCCAGCATATCTGGGAGCATTCAGAGACTCTGTAAACACAAAGATTAGAAAATCATTTTTATCTGATCCTAGGAGTCAAGGCTATAAGTAAGTACCAGTTTTGTGCTGAAGTCAGGTGGTAGGGCAGCAGGGAGACCCGAATAGCCTCCATCCAAGATTGTACCATCTTGTGCAGTGTTCAGAGCAGCCTTGGATTCTAATTTTGAGGGTCTCATGGCTTTCTGGAGAGCCGGTTAATATTGTTGTTGTTGTGCAGGCTTTTCTGTTTCACACCTTTGGATTATGGTCTCAGATCGCCATTTCTTCTAAAGTCTGTTTGTATTGTTGTACCTTCAAGAAGCAAATTATGTGATGGAAGGTGGGGAGGAAAGACAGCTGGGACTGGCCAGCCATAAGGCCAGCAGTGGACAATCTGTTTGGCCCTGAGCAAGGAACCTGGCCTTGCCGGGGCAGGGAGCATCCGGAGACCATGCAGGGCCATGCAAGCAGCATGCCTGGGCTGGGCACGGCAGCAAGTGCTGGGAGAAGGGACCGCGCTCTCACGAGGTTCCCAGGCGTGCACGAGAAACTGAGAGCTCAGACTGTGAGGATGATGTGGAGCGGCTGAACCAGACGAGACTCGGAGCTCACCCTCTGATAATGGAACTGCTGTTGTAACGGACAGGCCGGCACCTGCAGTCTCTGCCCCGCAGCACCAGTCCAAGCCTGCTCTGGATGAATGTAGCTCATGGACACCCACAGGGCCCAGTGTCCCTCTTGCCTGTGGGAATGGAGCAGATGAAGGACAGGAGGGGGAGGTTTGGGACTGGGTAGTCTCTCGGATAGAGAACGCCAGTCACCTGAAGATGTGGACCCAAGGGCCTATCTGCACAGCCACAGGCTGGACCAGTTAGGGGCTCAGAGGGCAGGACGGAGGTACATCCGATTCCAGAGACAGGCCCCAAAGGGTTCATAAGCAAAGCTTTGGTGAAGGGGGGGGGGCAAAGAGGGGTCAACATTTCAGTTTGGGTATGCCCAGAGGCTTGGGAATGCTTAAATTTTTCTGTGTAGGATAAAGATGCTTACAAGAAATGCTGGGGAGAGTGTATTGCTTAGGAAGGGGTGCCTAGCTCACGACAGACCATGCTGGCTCCAGGTCTCTGAGGCACCTGCAGCAAACCACCCTCAGAGGACCATCACCCTCATGTGAGCCCACCTTCTCACAGCTAGTGTCACTGTGTGTTATTGCTCCACACTTTCCCTCTGGCTATTGCTTGCTTGACAGGCAGAGAATTTGTGGGCAAGGAGGCAGTGGCATCCACAGCTGTGCCTTTTCACTGAGTCAGAGCAAGGGGCAAATGAACATAGGTTGCACAGGTGAAAAGGGGGCTGTTGTAAGTGGGACCCTAGGGGTGGGGCCCTTGACCGGTACCCAGTCATGCCTACCCTTGACAGCAGAGCTGGGATGAGGGACAGCAGAGATGTGTTGGAGGACACTGCTGTGTGTGTTGCACAGTCTTCCATGTAGTCGAGGACAATGTCCTGTTGCAGGTCCCAAAAAAAAAAAAAAACTCAGATACCAGTCTGGCTGGTTCTTATACATTCTCCAAGGGGGGAGTCATCTTGCCCATAGCCTCAGGTCGTGGAATCCCTTGGGCTGGCCCTGAAATCAGCAGAGCTGCACTGAACAAAACTTGGCAAGGGCAGGGTACCAGAGGGTTCACCCCTGTACTCCGTGCTCTTCAACATTTTTATTAGTGACTTGGCTGAAGAAGTGCATGAAATACTGATCTGATTTGCAGATGACACCCAATTGGGTGGGATAACTAATACTCTGGAAGGCAGAAACCAAATGCAAAGTGATCTTCATAGGCTGGAGCACTGGCCTGAAAGCACCAGAATGAAAATCAGTAGGGACACATGCCAAGTTCTGCTCTGAGGAAAAGTGAACCAAATGCACAGTTATAAGGTGGGAGATACTTGGCTCAACTACAGGAGAGAAGAATCTTGGAATTCTTGTAGATCACAAGCTGAATATGAGGTGATAAATGTGATGGCTACAAAAAAAGCAAATGCTGTCTTAGGCTGCACTGATAAAAGTATCACTTCCACATCATGTGAGGGACTTGTTCTCCTCTATCCAGGCTCCTTCATGAGTACTGCATCCAGTTCTGGGCACCACACTTCAAGGAAGATGCAGACAAGGTGGAAAGGGTTCAGGTCAGATACTTTGTCCATGTGGCTCAGTGCTACCCACTGAGACTGGCAGCCACTGTCCAAGGTAAAAGGAAGCACTTGGATCCTTTGAACTAAAGGTGCCAGAAATGGGATCAGGGACCCCCCCCCTCCATGTGCAAAGGTGCCCTTAGACCAGCCTTCCCCAGCCTTGCACCTTCAAGACATTGCAACACCCAGCATTCCCAGTCAATGCCTGGGATTCCTGGGATGTGGTCCAAATGCCTCTGAAGGCCACCAGGTTGGGGAAGGGTGCCTTAGATGGTCTCCCACTGAAGAACAATCTCTTGTTCCAATCCCTTTGCAGCCACTGCAGAATCAAGCCAGTGAATGAATGAATGAATGCAAAGTAATCACCACCACAACAAAAACAGTATCATTCACTTTTAAATGGAGTTTTTTGGAAGTGGCAGGAGGCTTTTAATATGGCTTTTGTTTCTTTATGGTTTCTCACTAATGTTTAATCTGCTAGAACTTCATGCCAAAGCTTACGGGAAGAAGTGAATGCCAGAGCTTTACGTCTTTGATTATCGGAGTTTTTCCTGTCCTAATGAACTGATCATCTAAAATTTAACACAGGGGAAACAGTAGAGGAAATGGATGCAGCAATAAACAGGCAAGGAATGTTTGCATGTGGTTAGGCTCAGCTTCAGGCTGAATCGCATTAGGGTGTGGGAATCAAGGGCTGTGCCAAAGCCTTCGGTGAGAAGATGGGTTTCAGGAAGGGTCTGAATGAAGCAGGAGTTCTGGGACACAACTCCAAGGAAGCTGCAAGAGGTCAGCAAGGGACGAAGGGCAGGATCTTTCGAGGGAGCAGAAGACCATAGGACCATGGTAAGAGGTGGAGGAATGACGTCCACAACCGGGATGTATTGCAATAGAAGTCAGAAGTGTGCTTCCCGTGCTCGTTGTGGTATTCATCCAAGTTGCCTTTTATCTCCCGGATGCACTTCAGGCTGCACCATGAAAGATGGCACAGTTTCTAGGTGAGTCCCAAATGGACTGGCATGTTAGAAACATTAGGGACCCTGGTGCCCCAGTATTCATCCCCTGATTTCATGCTTCACGAACTTGCATGACATTATATTAATAATACACTTTATTTTAAAGAAAACTGTTGACTTGTAAGTGAAATCAAACTGGGGCCAATACATTTGGGAAAGGAGTGGGGAGAACTCAATATGTGATGACAGTCATAATCATGGTCACAATCATGCTAACAAGGTTCACCGTCCTTTAGACCCAGCTATTCCAGTCCGTGGTGCAGTGACGTTGACAAAGGCTGGCAGCTCTCAGAAGGCCTCACATTTGCTAGCATGGCTCTGAGAGATAAAGATCAGCAATTCAGTGGAGGCGGGAGGACTCAAAGTTAGAGGTTAATTTGCTATGTTCTTACGCTAATCAAACTTCTAGTAGTTTATTCTGGCAGCCTCAGATCTACTTACAAAAATGGTAAATTATTACAAGTCCTGAAACCTTGATTTGCTTTGATCCCCTTTCAAGGTGCTAATAGACCCTTTCGCCTGCTATGTTCTGTTTTCTCAATGAAGGTGCTCTATGCTGGGTCTTTTCTGATGTGAAACATTTTAATTCTGTTTTACTCAGATACTGTTAATCTAACTTAACCCTCACCTAGGCTTTCTGTTGAGTTAATGGAGCAGAATGCACATCCCTTGTACACAGGGAGGCACCAGCGGCATATCAGAATTCCGAGATTGCAGAGATGATAGCACTGTAGTTGTCTTTCTATCGGAATGACCACCACCAGTTTAAAAAAAGTTTTGCCATCAAATGCTCCAGTACTTGTAGGAAGGGTAGGCAACAAGCAGCCCTCTAGGCCACAAGGCTGCATCTCAAGACAACCTTTTCCTTTCGGACCCAGGAGAGGTTGGTGGAAAAAGCAAACCCTTTGAGTGTTCTTTTGAATACTGAACTGCTTCCCTACTGGGCTGAACCACAAGGCACAAGTCCGGAGGCCTGCAGTGCACCCAGCAATGCAGGGCTCCAGAGGAAGCAATCCGAGTCTGGACAGCAGTCCCACGTTATTTTAAACGCAGGTGTTTTCCTAGTTCAAGCAGCAGGCAGCAAACTGAGCCAAGGGGAGTTCATGGGACGGCACGGCTAGTGAAAAAGCTGGACCGGCCAGAAGGCTACTCCAGCGCTTTCTACCACTTGCTCCCTGGCTATGCAGCCTGCAAAGGCAGCACTGGTTGGCTGTTTGCTGCCTGATACTCACCATTAGGAAAATTCTTCAATTTAAAGTGGTACAAGGAACAACCTTGGCTGGCACCTGCTGCAGCCGGAACACCTTTCTCTCGTAGGAGCCTCGCAATGGCAGAGAGGAAAAAAACAGGAGGAGCTGCTGACAGCCATCACTAAGTTCAAAGGGCCTTTGGACTGATGGAATGGACAATAAGTACATAAATAAACAAACAAACAAACAAACACTAAGCTAAGAAACACACGCAGCAGTGGGGAGGACACTCAAAAGTGGTGGGGGCTCCGCACATCTCTGTGCAAGTCATCTTGGGGAAAAAGACATGATTGCATACAGCAGCGGGAGCGAACCGGGTCTGGCTCACCTCGCGTGCAGGCCTCTCTGCCACTCCTGTGCATCACAAGCTTAGTTTGCTGAATGTTGCTAAGGCGCAGCGTCCCACTGCTTGCCATTCTGGCAAGGATGCCCCCGTAATCTACACCCAATGCTTGTACTGGGGCGCACTGGCTGCGCTGTATTAATGGCACAGTGCGCGTCTTGCTGGAATGATCCCCCAAGAAGATTAGCTCCCTGTTTGAGGAAAGAGAGCTTGCCAGGGAGAATGTGGAGCTGGCTGGAGACTGGACCTGCTGTCTCTGCTCTGAGACTGCAACTGCCCCTGCCTTTGATATGGCCTGGGAGGCCCCTTCTGACTCGCCCTGTTTTCCATGCTTCTGTGTTGATATCCCTACTGAGACTGGCAGGGATCTTTCTTCTGAGGTCGCCCCGCTTCCTGCTCTCTTCACGAGCAGTAGTTCTATCACTCTTTGCACCAGGCCTTCTTGGCAGAATTAGGTGTCAGGCTTCCCTATCCGAGTGTACCTTTCTTCACGAAACTTTTAAGACTTGTGCAAGACTAAGTGACAGCCTTGCAACTGCCTTTATGAGATTAAAGGCCCACGGGGCTGTTTCTGCTAACAGATATGTTATAACGGGGATCTCCCCAAAATACTCAGGACGGATGCCCTCAGCCCTATTCAGGCAGTTGATACCTCAGTACAGCAACCGCATGAAGAGATGGCACACACTAACCCACCCTCCTGGCCTCTGCTTGTGGACTCAGAGGGAAGCCTCCTGCAGGGCTATCCTCAAAGGAAGGCATGGCTGGGCTGCCGTTTCAGCAGGGCCTACTGAAGAGAGCTCCTTGGGGCTGCTTCTGCTCCTCACCTACAGACAACAGCCCAGGCAGCAGCAGGGCTGCAGGGAAGGAGCAGAAGATTCGCGTCCTCTTTGCTCACCCGCTGAGCACACAGGCAGCCATGGTGAGCAAGAGGAGATAAGGGTAGTTGGCTTCACCAAGGTGTCTTGTCCCAGGGACCTCAGAGTTGGGATCTGGCGCTGCCCTTCATCTGATTCCAAAGGCCAGGGCACATGCTGCATGAAGAGCTGGATGCCACTGCCCATTTTCCAGCGCTGGGTTGGACTCCTTTTCTCCATCTCCGTTCCCTGCCAACCTCGGGGCCAGCTAATGGATGAGTTCATCCCACTGGAACACTAGAAGGATTTTCACCCTTTAACAATGATCTTCTAGTACTCCTGTGTTCAGGAGCAGTGTTTTTATTTTCCAAAAAGCACCGAGTTGATGCTTAAATCCCCATCTTCAGCCTGCATCCTCTTTTTAATGCACAGACATGTCTGGATTCCAGACTAGCCTCTGAACTTCTGGTTCCCTACCTTGAAGATACGAAAAATTAATCTTTTTAATAAGCTCTTGGTGGTTGTGGTTCTTCTCTCCCTCCCAGTAAGAGGGGCAGACCAAAGCAATATTATAGAAATGTGTATACTTGTCAGCAGATGAGCAGGAATGAACACAAGAGCCGGCAGGACTTGCGGACGGGAAAGAAAAGTGTCTGTGCTTTGAAAGTTGCTGGGGTGTGTGTGTGTGTGTGTGTGTGTGAGAGAGAGAGAGAGAGAGAGAGAGAGAGAGCGCGAGCGAGCGAGCGAGCGAGCGAGAAGGCACTTGCAAGGACAAACACACCGAGCGTCTGGGTGCTCCCTGCACAAGGCTGTCGCTTCACTTCTGCATCCCGTTTGCTGCTGCTGCTGCCACTCCTCCCCTCTCTCTTTCTCTTATATTTGCAAAGCAGGAGAATCCTGTGACTGATGGGAGGCACCTCAATGGCTTTCCATTCCAGCAAGTTCCCTCTGTGCAGTTGAAGGAGCCCTATGAGGGCAAGCAATGGCTCGATCAGGTAGGGCAATCTGACCAATAAATAAGTACCTGTCAATTTAAGAAGGTCCAAAGTCTTAGGAGAGATCAACCCTGACTGCTCTTTAGAAGGCCACATACTGAAGATGACACTCAAATACTTTGGCCACCTAATGAGAGGGAAGGACTCCCTGGAGAAGAGCCTAATGATGGGAACAATAGATGGCAAAAGAAGGGAACAGCAGAGAATGAGGTGGCTGGATGGAGTCAGTGGGGCAGTGGGTGTGGGCTTGGGTGGACTCTGGGGGATGGTGGAGAACAGGACAGCCTGGAGGAATGTTGTCCATGGGGTCACGATGGGTCAGACATGACTTTGCAACTAACAACAACAAAAAGATGGAGGTCAAGGATGACATTATATCCTATATAATATATAGGATAATCAATACCATTCTTGATCTCTGTCTTTGGAATCCTGTGCGCATTGCTACGCTGTGGTCACTTCCATGCTACTCCAATAAACTGTACATAGACAGATTATCAGAGAGACAGACAGAGAGATGCACAGTATGGTATCATGGACAGAGAGTTGGACTGGAATTCTGGGATCCTAGTCCCCACTCAGCCACGCACTGGGTGACTTCAGGCCACTCAGTGACTTTCAGGCTAACCCAGTGGTCGCGAACCTATGGCACGTGTGCCACAGTGGGCATGCAGAGCCCTCTCTGTCTGCATGCGAGCCAAGTCACCCCCGAGCATAGGATAACAGCACATATAGAGGCCATGTGCATGCTCGGAAAGGGTAGCGGTGTCAGGCAATGATGTTATGAGCCACAACTCATTAGCTGTGACTTGTCCAAGCTTTCGCATAGCCAGTCAGTGCTCTGCCAAGGAGGGAGGGAGGGAGGGATAGATAGATAGATATTTGCTTGGACTGGCTGTGAGTTGTTTTTTCTAAACTAAAACCTCAGTATTCAGATTTTATTGCAGTGTTGGCACTTTGTGATAAATAAGTAGGCTTTGGGCTGCAGTTTGGGCACTCGGTCCCTAAAAGGTTTGCCCTCACTGGGCTAACCCATCCTCTATCTGTGAGAAGACACAACAAGTCATCGCTGTGTGGAGCCCCTTTGCTCAGCGTTGTAAAAGCCATGCCCTTCTCCAGGAAACTCCTTCTCTCATCAGTCAGTATCCCATGGCAACCGAGTGTGCCTGGTCCTCAGGGCCATCTGCCTATTAATGTTCTTTCCCCCAAAAATAAATGTTGTGTGCCGGCAAACCTTGGGGCTCCATTGAGCTTGCTGAAATCCTCCTCTCATGCATGGTTGGCATCATTTTTACTCCATAGAGATCCACACTCCAAGAACGATCTCATGATTAGTATATCCGCTTGCACAGTCGTTGGACTAGTACAGCCAAATATAAGTTGAATAATGAAAACTACTAAAAAGCAGAGACATCACCCTGCCGACAAAAGTACGTATCGTCAAGGCTATGGTTTTCCCAGTTGCAATGTATGGCTGTGAAAGCTGGACCATAAGGAAGGCTGAGCGCCAAAGGATTGAGGCCTTTGAATTGTGGTGCTGGCGGAGACTCCTGCAAGTCCCTTGGACCACAAGGCGATCAAACTGGTCAGTCCTAGAGGAGATCAACCCTGAGTGCTCTTGAGAAGGCCAGATACTGAAGATGAAACTCAAATACTTTGGCCACCTAATGAGAAGGAAGGACTCCCTGGAGAAGAGCCTGATGCTGGGAACAATTGAAGGCAAAAGAAGAAGGGGACGGCAGAGGATGAGGTGGCTAGATGGAGTCACTGAAGCAGTCGGCATGAGCTTCGGTGGACTCCGGGGGATGGTGGAGGACAGGAAGGCCTAGAGGAATGTTGTCCATGGGGTCGCGATGGGTCAGACGCAACTTTGTGACTAACAACAACAATGAAAACTAAATAAATACAAGGGACAGCAGGCTAGACTAGGTGGACTTTTGCAGTGCTAGATTTTTCAGAAGTAAATCCCACTGTGCTTACATACAATTGCAGCCCAGAAACACTCTTCTCAAAGACACCCACAAAATATGGAACGCATGTGGCAAATAGCAGTAAATAAGTGCATACGTCTGATGGAGCTCGGAGGTATGTTTGGCAGCAAATTCAAAGAGCAGCAAATTAAACTATTAGTAATCTAATTATGTTATGACATCTCCCTGGTACATCTGGGCAGAACTTCATTCATAGACTCCTTCTTGAAGTTAATTTGTGATCATCCCCCCTGCCCCCCCCCACACTTCTCATGTCTATCGATTTTTTTCCTGTATCTTTTTATCCACATCATTAGCATTAAATCTCAGTGCATGGGTAACGAGCTTCCTCTGCAATGCGGCCACCATATGAACTGGTGTTGGGCAGTTTCTGAGAAGCTGCCCTTTTGAATGTGTAATTTGGCAAAACTAACTCTGCCTTCAACTTTGTGGCAGATGGGCACTTTCAAACAGTGCTGAAGTCATCTTGTCCATTAATAATCTTATCAAGAAAAGGGGGTGAGTTTGTTTTGAAGGGCCAAATTTAGCAGAAGAGACCCTCCCTCCCTCCCTCCCTCCCTCCCTCCCTCCCTCCCTCCGTCTTTCTTTCTTTCTTTCTTTCTTTCTTTCTTTCTTTCTTTCTTTCTTTCTTTCTTTCTTTCTTTCTTTCTTTCTTTCTTTCTAAAAACTATCCAACAGGATCTGGCATGCATAAACAGAAACTGCTTTAAGCCTACACTTTATGGACAACTGCAAAGCCAACTAAATGCATTCCAGGTCCTGATGCGAGCTAGTGCCTCAGTCCTGGAGCCCTCGAGCAGATTCATCTATGCGCCAGTTAACCTATCAGTTCCCAGTTTTAGCTAGCAACAAAAAGGACTGCAGGTCATTGTTAGCCCAGTAAGCCATCTTGGGGTGGTGTGGGGAGGACAAAGCATGGGAAGCCAGTCTCCATGCATTTTTCAGACTGCTGTTCTTTATGGATGGGCAAAGCCACAAGGTTTGAACCTTTTGAGCTCCTCTGAATGCTTCCTCAAACTTCAGTTCACCTCATTTGTGCTCCCAAGTGTACACGTCTAAAAGAAAATGGAAAGAGTGTGCATTTGTAAATATCTGCACCCAATATGTACACTCATCCCATAAAGACTAAAGTGTGAAAATTCAGGGTGGCTTGGGGCCATTCACAGTTTGAAAGTATGAACTTGCACAAGTGTGCAGCTTCAAAAGCAAGTGTTAAGTTTGGGAAATCAAATAATTGCATTCAATAATTGCATTCTTGCTCATGTACTTGTTTCCATTTGCAAACAAGAACAACACTCCTATGTATCTCTACTTTTTATCCAGTGCTTTGGGGAACAAATGCTTTTGCCACCTAGAGATGCTTCAGGAGTTTGTAGGGATGTGTAATTCAGCACAATTTGAGCTCAAATTCTGCTAATTCCACCATAAACCTCATTCTAAATCATCCATATCAGATGGTAAGCTTTGCTTTTTTTTTCTTTTAGTATGAAAATCTGTCTACACATATTTTCATGCATCATTTCTCAACTGCATGCATCGGTTGTGAACCTCTTTGGAATGTATGCATTTTCCTCAATTGATAAAAGTTTCTTCATGCACAGTTTTGACATGTATGCATAACTAACAAATGCATTTATGCTGGGATTGCAGATTATATGACATGCTTGAAGCTGTATGGACTTCAGTGGTAGGTGACTTCTAAGCCCATGGTTGATCCAGAAGGTGTGAACTGGTAGATCCAGTCCAAAAATCAACTGAAACAAATTTTTCATGCATCCTTAGGAAATTGATATCTGAACATTCTAATATGAACTGACTTGATTCACAGTTCCCAGACAGATATGCAGATCAGAATAAAGTTATCCACTGAATTTCATTAGTTCTTGAATATTCCAACACAATTTTCAGCTTAAAGAAAGGAAAACCTTAATAAATTACCTTTTCAAAATGAGTATTTGGGAGGAAAGTTGTTTAAAATGTTTATTTAGATGTGATCTTTTATGCAGAGCAATGGGGAGTTGGGACAGGCTTATGGATGGACATGTGTGAAAGAGACACAGGCCAGAAATAGATCAGTTCCCCCATTCCTACAACATGCTGTCTGCTAGAGAGAACAAGGTAATCCTGACCCATCTCGATTTATTCACATTTCTAAAGGTGTGCATCCAAAATATTCACTCCGCCCCACTCAGTGAAGTCTGAGCCTGTAGGGGGATGCGTCTTTTGGTGGAGGAGAGAATGCACATTTTTCTTCCGATGCAGGTGCCAGGAAATTAATGAGGTGCACTGTGACTGTGAAGATGAGAGCATAACACAATTTATAGAGGTTTATATAATGTCTATAGACAGGGTGTGAAAGATGATCCATAAGGCAATCCAGCCAGCGTGCAGGGTTTTAAAGGGTGTCTGTAAGGCCCTGCTCAGGCACTGTGCTCTAGAATTCTCTGCTTCTTCAGGTCTGTTTCACCTCAAGTATTTGCCTCTTTCTAGAAAAGGGAACGAATGCTTCTCCCAGCCCCAGAGCACTTTGAAAACAAGGGTTTGGTGGCTGTTGGTTGGTGAATGAGAGATAGGGGCTTTTAAAAAAAATACTGGGCCCATGTTGGTAGGGAGTTTTCTATCCCTCCTAATTTGCAGGGTTCTAAGCAGACCCAGAAAACTCTCTTAAAAAATAAAACCCAGTGACTTCTGTTGCGTGATGCTTTTCATTGGGTCCACTGCTGGTGTTTTACTACTGATCAGATGAGAGATGGTGAGGGAGGAGAGTCCCTCCTGGAACAGCCCTCTTGGTTTCTGCATTGGATGCACAGAAGGGGTGCATCCTTTCAGGGATGCCACTGGGGGCTGCGGAGCCTGGCAGGATGCCTGACTTAACCTGCAAACTCTGACCCAGATGTGAGGAGCTGCTTTTGAGGCAGTGGAGGCTAGGAAGGTGGCGGAGAGGGGAAGGGCCTTCTCAGGAATGAACTCCCACTGAAGCCCACCTGGTGCCAACTTCATCCATTTATCGGTGCCAAGTCAAGACTGCTGGCTACTTCCAGAATTTGATGGCATACAATGGAATGGCAGCTGCTTTAATAGGCTGAGTTTTTTATTTCAATTGAAATTGTTTTGGTGTTTAAACTGTTCTAAATTTTATATTGAAATGCTGTGCTTAACTGCACTATCCGTACTTTACGCTTTATTCTTATTCTTATTATTCTACTGTGTTTTATGAACTGCCACGACTCACCAGGAGCACTTTGGCTATTGGCATATAGAAATACCAATAATATTGATAATCAACTAAATGTTTATTAAAATATGCATAGTGGGCTTATGCCTGCTAGCTTTCTCTACTCTCCTGTAGATGCCACCACTGCCAAATTCTTTGTCTTACCCAGTGGCAGCTGAAACATAGTGAAATACAGAAATTAAATAACTAATATTTCATTCACTGTTTTTAAAGTGAAGTAGATAAATTAGAGAATTGCAAATTAGATAATTGAGAAAGCCACTTTGTAAATTAGCTAATTGAAAAAGCAGTTCTCAAAACTTGATAACTAAGCCTCAGTAACCCTAAAAATAAATGAATTAATTGAAAGATTCCATTCTAGTCACTTTTGAGGCAGACATTCAACTGCTAGGTGGACCATCCAGATTCTCCTCTTTCTTCTAATCCCTCATTTACTCAATACGATCCAACTGCATCCTTGAGTCTGTTAAAGGACTGGATCACACCGCACTTGATGACCCTGCCACTAAATATGTGAATGGATTCCCCAAAAGGCCCTATGCACTCTGGGACTGGGGTGCAGCAGTGGCCACCAGGGCAGATGGTGCAGAATATCCAAGGGAAGAGCAAAAGGAGAGTTTTCTGTTGCTCTTCTCTGTTTCACCAAAGGGGAGAGAACCCCTAAGCGTCTCTCCCAAGTAGGAGCAGACTCCTAAGAGACAGATCTCCCAAGAAGCCATTCCAACCCTGAAGACAATCTTGCCACTCAGTAAATACCCAGAGGATTGTACTGAATACAAAGCTGTTCGTTTGTACTCAGTATATTTCCAATGAACTTCAGAGCCCAGTTTGACAGTCTCAGTGTGGGGTGGTTGACCAGTTCTCTCCTTTGTTTCCAGATCTTTGGGGGATTGGTGAAGGTCAGTGACTTCAGGAGATGGCGATATACCTTATGAAATGCAGAGATGCCATGAAAATTGAAATAGCAACCATTGAAAGTGCTCCCTAAGACTTAGGGGCTGGAGACACAAGGCATAGCTCTTGCTTGGGGCATAATTGCCCTGCCCAGCTTAGATGGATGCGAAGGGCCTCTGCTTCAGATTAGCCTGGGAATTACTGGTGTTTGCCATGGACATTTATTAATGCTTAGGCCTTCTAATGAGCCTTGCCCTCGGTGCTCTTGAGTTTAAAGTAGTGATGATGGCAGCCAATTGTTTTTGAGTAATATGTTGTATGTTGAGTCTGGAGCATAAGATGATGCCCATCTTTCTCACACCAGTGTATGCTGAAGAGCATGAGGCTGTAAGACAAGTCCTTTGGGGCCAACCCAACCGATTGGGATGGCCATTATTTATCATTGAGAGACAGAGAGAGAGAGAGGCACCATCGACAAGGGGTTCCACGCTACTCCTGATGGCTAGGAGATACCTCCAGGTTCAGAGGCAGAGTGCTATGCACAGCCATTGCTGGGGAAAGCAACAAAGGTGCACCACTGCACTCCTGTCTGACTTGAGAGGTCCCCACCGGCCGTTGCGTGGCCACCTCATGATCATAGTGCTGGACTAGATGGCCTTTGGCCTGCGCCAGCAGGGATCTTCTTATGGTCTGAAGAGGCCTGCATGGGATTTGCATGTGCCAACTTGTACGCATGGGTTCAAGATAATGACTATAACTCAAATAGGAGGGCAGTTCATGTCATCCTCGTGTCTGTGCACTGGGGGCTGCCAAGTTGGCTGCCTGGGTGCTGCTGAAAGTTTGTGGGCAACTTCAAGGTCCTCCATGCTTTCCTGTCTTGGGATGGACACTCAGCCCTTCAAGTAGAGGAATGCGGTCCGACAGCCATTCAACTGGAGCAGCATCTTGTGCATGGCAGGACACATGGCCTGCCTGCCAACACAGCCCTTCTAGTCTGATCTCCCAGTTCCAACTGACAGCCCTAACTGCTGGCAGGAAGAGTTTTCTCCCACTGTTGGAAACAGATATCCTCAGCACCTGATACTGAAAGACATCAGTTTTGTTCACAAGTTATGGGGCAAGAGGATAGGGTTCTGACATGACATATCTGGGGCAAGGTGGGAGTTCTGGACAGCTTGCACACCACAACACACAATAACTGGGCACACGGGTAGCGATGAAAAATAATGTCAAAGCACTACATTCAAGCCTAGTGCAATATTGTGTTTGTTAGAGAGTCCTGTATATGGATTATAACCAAAGGTAAACAGCTGGAATCCACAGGACATGAAAAGAGCCTTGCCATATTGAACCAACGGTGGGTCTGGTTCTGTGTCCATGTCCCGCAGTGTCTGGCCAGGTTCCTTTGGCAAGCCCATCAAGTAGGGCGTGAGGGCAGGCCTCTTTTCCTGCTGATCTCCCCCAGCAGCTGTTAATTCGGTGCCACCTCATGCAGGCGAGAATGCCACAAAGAGCGCATGTGTGCACCATCTAAAAACAAAAGTGTATTTTTGCTTCAGGAGTGTTGCTTTTAGCCATATGTGGACGGATACAAGTTCAGTCAGCGAGATATTCAGCCAGTTAATTATGACTCTCACATTGATATGTTCCCCACGCTGAGTCCCTGGGCCTTTGTTTGATCATGCAGTCATTGTAAAGGACGTTTGAAGAAGCTTGAACGCCACCAAGGCCTCCTCGTAGCAACCTTACACTTGCAAAATGGTACCAGGACTCCCGGTGGGTTTAGTATCCCACGCTATTTGATGACAAGCAGGGCGATTGCTCAGTGGCGTTTGGCGACAGAGACAAGCAAATCCAAGTGCCAAGAAAGAGTAGCTGAGACCGATAGATCAATACTTGTGAAGATTTCAATGGTTCCTTGCTGCGGTGTGTCCATGCAGTTCCTATTCAGCAATGTTGTAGTTGCACACAAAAGTTATAGACAACACATGATAAGATAGCCGGTCCAGAGATTTCCACTGTTGAACGTTTATAATTATATGTGTATAGTTATATGTGCATAATTTAATGTTATGTTTTATGCTGTATTTTTTAAGATGTTAGTCTTTTGTCATTGTCCAGAAAGCTTTTGATGTTCGGTGAAAGACATGCTACATGTTTTATTTTATATTGTCTTATTGTTGAACTGTTCTGAAACCACGGTAAGGGGCAGTCTAGAAAAGTTTTAAATAAATAATATTAATACTAATACTAACAACTAGGATATGCACTGCACCACAGTCCTGCTTTCTGAGACTTCAGTAGCTAAATAACCAAAATATATAGACAATGAAACACAGCTAAATAAAATTCACAAACAAATTCCACATTACACAAGCTAAATGAAATTGTGCAGATTTTGCACTACAGAATTTATTTCATGCATAGCCGGCTTGTCTTCCATGGAACTCAAAGTGAGCATTCCCCACCGGGATGTCTGAGACACCAGCGGCTGATTCAAGTGAGTCTGGCTTTCTGTGACTCCTGTCCATGGATTCTGCAGAGGACCAGCTATTCCCAAGTTGCACAGATTCCCCAGACTTGTGGGGTTTTAACAATTTCCAAGTTTTGCAAAAATTTAGTCATAGAAAAATATGACAACTAAAAAGAAATAAAGGCCAAAACTGGGCGTTTCCCCTGCATAAATTAAAGCGGGCAGGGTTTGCACATCTTTGGGACCACGAATTTGCACAAGTGCCAATTTGTGCAAATGAAAACAAATGCATTTACACCAAATCTTATGCCGTTGATGAACAGACAATTCTGCTGGAATGGATTTTACAACTAGTATCCCTCATTCCCACTCTCTCTTATATCAGACACTGCTGAATTTTAGTAAGGTGGCTAGATTGTATACCTGCAGACAGATGATCTCTTGGCTCTTGAAGGCAGTTAAACGGTGGCTTCAGAATGCACTGCTTTTGTGATGAGAAAAGGGCCGTCCAGAAGTAAATTGCTCACTGCTTATGCCCAGTGCAACACAGAGTGGTCAACATTAGAAATTAAAGGGGGCAACAAAAGAAGATACTTATAAATGTTCAGTTTGCATACGTCTATGTGCAAATTTTGAAAGCATTGCCATAATTTACATAGAAATGTACATTAAAATGTAAATGTATCATGGTGAGGAAGGCAGTGAACAGACAAGTCTACTCAGTCTGCCGTCAAAAGGCATCTGAATGGCTCTTTCTAGGCAAGCTGCTTTCCTCTGTCGCCCACTTACCCTTATTGGGCAGCCTTGCAAGCCATCTTGAGATGCATAGTGAAAGAGGGGATAAAAATGTTGTATTAAATTACATTCTTAAATTAAAATTTCAACCAGAGGGCACCTCCTAAAAGGGCTGTTTTCTGACAGCCCCGAAATATGGGACTGTCGCCAGGAGTGCCACAGTGAGAAATGGGAGACTCAAGGATATGCAAGTTCACTAAAACTCTCCAAATTTCACTCTGAATTTCAGTTCAGTTTGCTCCCAGTTTCACTGCTGTCATGAGTTCATTGGGAGAAACGTGTCTTTCAAATCCATGTTCTTCTGAAATGTCCTCTTTTCCCCCCACTGACTGAAATACGAAAATACGTACTGTTTGCCTTTTTTAAGTTTCAGAGAGTGCATGGTCACACGTTTGGAAATACACAACTTTTTTCCAAAAAGCTGCACTCCCATTTGCAATCAGCACTGGGAATAGGACAAGTTCAGATAATCCCCTGAAATGAATTTCTCCCACATCCTGGTCACACTGTGCAGACGTTTCTTGCTTTTCCAATTCTGTTCACAGAACCATGTGTGCCAGGTGGATCAGTGTTACATAAGCAAAATCAACAGGTTGTATAACATAAAGTGAGCCTCTCTAAATCACCACACAAAATGGTAGGAAATTTACTCGATCCTGCCACCCAAGTGTTTGCACTACTTCAGACTGGTTAGGTTCTAACTAATTTGCATTCACATTTGCAGCTTAGTAGGTACTTGTGTAAGGGATGGTGTATTAGTTTACAGAACTCATTTTAAAGGTTTCTGCCAAGCCTGTACTTTAAAACATGCCAAAAATCCACAAACGCATTTGTTAAACTCTGTCATTTATCACCAACTGAAGGTTTGATTTTTAAAGATGCTTCTTTCCTCAACTGGCATTGCATCAGGGCTTGCTTTAAAATGTAGCCATCAATCATTTTGATGGATCAAAACCATGTACGGGCTCTTGCCCTGTATCATTTTTTAAATAACAATTAGTGCTCCCAGAACAGGACATGCTTTTGCTGATGTCACCTTTCTGTCTGGTGTACAGATAACTGCTCCATTAAATCCTGTAGCATTGAAAAGAAACTGGAAGAATGCATCAATAGGGCAATAAATGGAAATCAAAATCCTTGTTGAAAAATAATTTAGTTTCCTTTCAAAATATTACCCATATTTAAAAGTGCATTTATTACCGGGTTCCTTGCTTTGATGCAAGCACATTACTTTAAGACTGAAAACCCTGGCTGTGCTTGGAAAGGCTATGTAATAATTTGCTCAGCTGTTAAATGAACTCGAAGTGGAATCTACAGAAGCGGATGCTGCAGCATCTCTTCACCTATAAATAGTTGTGCTTCTGTTCAGGGTTTCAAGCAGCCAGAATTTAATGGGCTCAAGCAAACCTTCTCGCCCATATGCCAGTTTTCTGTTTTCCTTTGCTTTTGGCATTCCCCATTTCATGGATCCCGGAAGTGAGCGTAACCGCTCAGTCCTCACTGGGGCTGTTTGGAGAGCAAGCGTTTTCCTGTTTCCTCCTCCTCCTTTCATTTGTAATGCATTTCTGGTTTTTCATTTTTAAATTTTTATTAATTACAAGTACATAGAAGAAAAAAATACAGGACAAAAGAAAATCTAACACAAAAAGAACAAACTAAAGTGAACAAAATAAACAACGTTGCCAAGGGAATTACAAACAAATGCAGCCCATATCCTGCAGCCCCCAGAACTGACTCTCTTCATATCTTCCCACACTCTATGAGAGTTTGCAAAAAAGAGAAAAGAATCATTATTCTATACATCAACAGGTTTTCTAACCAGTTCAAATTCTAATGCCTTCCCTTTTCCCTTCCAAACTCCCCTGAACTTCCATTAATCATGCTAAGCATAGCAACATTTCCATTTGTCATTTAATGCATTTCTGCAAATCTGCCATATCACCTGAACTTGATGCCTCCAGCCTATTTTTCATTTTGGCCGTACTACTGTTCCGATACTGATTTTGTGCAGCTGCGTTAGGATGCAATTTACCAAACACTGTTAACATATCACAGCTGTTCAGTTTAGCAGCCTTCCTCAGGTATTCAGAGTGAATGTGTGAAGTGGGGAAACACATGCTGGCTGCACCCAGCATCTCTCCCTGAGGAAAGGCAGGTAGACCGTGCTTGGAATCTCAGGAGTGGAGGGGTCAGGCACAGGGGCCGCCCCACATGAGCCCCCACCTCCTCCCATGCTCGCATTCGTGGGGCAGAATCCCTGTGAAACAAGGAAGAGTATCCGAACATGGCACTTGAGTGGGGAAAGACACATATGAACAACCAAAATGGCTTCTACTGGGTAATCCCGCTGGTCCCACTAGCTCTCCATGGCTCTACAGGAACATCTTCAGTACCACCTTCCACCTGAGAGCCATTAAACAGATGCCTCTAACATGGGCTTGCCCTCTGATGATGACACACAACTTGGCATCAACGCCACACAGTGTTTTTAGGGTTCGGAGTCAACTGGATGGCAAAGGTGTGTGTACATCAGGCATGTTTTGTGTATACACTTAAGGTAAGTGGAAGGAGCTGCCCTCAAGGAACAGGGTCTCTCTCTGTGGTCTTTCAAGAGTGAACCTGAATTACCTTTCCCACCCCACTCCTCTTCCCCTTCAGGTTCAACCCTCTATCACACTAAAGTGCCAATCAATACTGTGAGATAGATGTTACTTCTTGGCTTTTTATAACATCACCTGTCCCAGAAGGGATACTGTATCTTTAAGGAAATGGACCCGATATCCTGTTTCTGAAGGATTAAAACACTTTAAAGAGACAGAGGAGGCTGTAAACCCCTATCATATTCTTATTCGCTCTTCATTATCTTGTCCAGTATCTATCCCTGCTGAGTAAATCTGGTTGTGTGTTTCTCCAAAGTGGTCATAAGAAGAAATTTATTTACTTCTTTGTGCACTGGAGGGGCATTACAGAGTTTCAAGGCTCTCTGAAGTAATAAAGATTTTGCAGTGTGAGCAGAAGGAGCCTGGAATTCAGAACTTCCTTCCCCCTCTGAGGTCGTTTGGCCAGCCTAAAGGGGAGACACTCCTCATTTTTCTGACAGGCTTTATTTCCGTAAGATTTTCCAATTAGCAGGAAAGGTCACATTAATGTTAGCGCTGAGCAAAGGAAAAGGATCTTGCTATGCAAATAGAGAGATCCTTGAAAGGACAATATTAAGCGCAGAGAGAGATTTGTTGTTTTTTCTTGATTTTCCTAAATTACACATAGGGAAGCGGCTACGCTGATGGGAGGATGGAGAGAAGAAACTGATGGAGGAATGGGGCTTGGAGTTTCTGCTAGCACAAGATCTGAGTCAGGGGCGGGGGAGGTTCGTTTATCTGTTTGCTTTTCCTCTGAAAATAGCAGGTCCTGTCTGTCTGTGCGATACAGAAATCTCTGCTTGGGACAGCAATTGAAGCTCCTGCATCGTGAATGCATGACCCTTGCTTTCTCTGAGCAGATCCAACCCTTACGCATGCCTAGAGCTGGGCTGATTTTGCTGGTTCCAAGTTTCATGGATTGTTGGGTATTTTTGGTCCATGATTAACATAGAAACATAGAAGCAGAGTGAGTCAAAGGGGCCTCCCGGGCCATCCAGTCTGACTCCCGGCTCCAGCCGGCTCCGCTCACGACATGCCTAACCATGTGTATGTCCAGTTGGCCTGTGACAATGTATGCACAAGCCTTGTTACAGAACCAAGACAAGTAAAGCCGGGAGTGACGTGAACCAAACCTGTTACCTCTGGCACGTCTACGCCTCCATGCAGAATGTCCCAGAATCCCCAGGCCCATGTAGAATGCCTGGGCGCCCATGTTGCTGGGGCAGCTGGGCAGGAGGGCCGAGGCACACTCATGACCTGCCTGTGGGACCTTGAGGGCAGCTGGCTGTCCATTGTGCGAACAGAATACTGGGTCTGGGTCTCTTTCGGCACGGTCTTTTATGTATTCGTATGAAATACATGGGCATTGGCACGTCTTGCTTTGGGACCCAGCCAAGCCAGAGAGTCAGTGTGAGCTGCTGGTGGCATCCTGCTTAGGTACCCACAGAAATCTAGAAGATGCTGAAAGAAGCTCCCAAGCATGACGTCCCATAATGGTGCATTCTGTTTTCTCTCAAATTGGTGTCCTATTATGGATTTAAAATGGAGTAAGTAAGCACGTACATAAATAAAGGAGGCCCCAAGGTGTCCAGATGAATGGGCATCCACTGTGCATGCCCTTTTCTAAATCCCTTGAAACAAACAATGCTGACTGACAGCTTTCCCCTTTTTGCTAGGCTTCCTCTCTCACTCTCCGATTTTGCAGATCGTTATTCTACCATGCCTTCACTTTGAGTACGAACTGACTTTGCAGATGGAAGAGAAGGGGATGCACTGGCAAATCATTCAAATGGGAGCCGTCTGAATCTTTTCCTGAGGAGAACATTTTTTTAATGGAATAGATGTTATTTCCCACTGAACAGGGCATTCTGAGATAGGGAGCGGGGTGGGGGAATTTGAGAGCTCTCGACTCTCTGAGCCTTCCTAGGACACAAATAGAAGTGAGGCTGGGAGAACCAGGATGTGCGAACTTGCTTAAATTCTGCAAACTTAGGTTGACACTTGGTTAAGCTCCTGATTTTTTATTGTAATCTTTTTGTTGTTGGTGTTCATTTGAATGGGAAAAGTGTACAATTCAAGTATGAAAAGTGTACAAATCTGTGCAGATATGAAAAGTGCACCAATCCAAAGGGCATGCTTTCTCAAACGGATTAAAGCCTAAAAGTGTCTTTTTAAAAAAGGCACATTCAAAAATGCACATTTCCCTCCCCGAATGTATTTTCTAATGTGATAGCAATTTCTGGTCTGTGTGGACTCGCTTTCACATTCAGGGTTCTTTGCAGGGTGACTTCTGATTTGCAAACTAAAATAAAATTCTAGTACATCCCTACATAATCTTTTAAGGGCTTGCCACATGGATGGTTCACCAGGGTTTCCCTTCTGTTTGCAAAACCAGATGTTCTGTAGAAGAGAGAATCTTTGTTCTCCTATCACCAGAAGGGTTAAAATGGTGGTCTAATTTGAATATTCTGCTAAATCATAGCTTAGTATAATAAGGGAAGCTTTTCTGTGCTTGGAGAGCTATTGTGTTTGGAAGCTACTCTTAGTTTAGCACGCTGGGGGCACTCAGAACCGATGGGGAACTCCTGCATCTCCAGGCCCTCAGCATGGCCATGAGGATGAGTCTGCAAGCATCTGCTTCCATTTGAACCCAATAAATGATTGAACTGCAGATTTAAGGGCGATGGTTTCAAAAAGCCCTAGATGAAAGGAACCACAGATTGGTTGGATGTAATGCCGTCAGCCAAGCATTGGCTGAAATTGAATAGCTGAAGCTTCCGATCTCCTCCTTGTGGCTGCGCTGCAGGGGTCCGAGTCTCCCGTTGTTCATCGGTGTCATGCTGACCTGTAACTCAGCATAGTGCTAAGCCTATCACGATAATTCCAGTCACAAGCAGAGGGCACCAGCCCCCTTGTGTTCCTAAATGCCCCCTTAGCATGGTGGCTTTGGTAGAAGATGAGGATGTTCAAGAGGAGGAAGCTCCGAGTGAGAGAGCTGCAGAATGGGTCTAACTAAGACGATGTGTCAATCACATGATCACAGAGGAAGCCCTGCCGAGAAGGAGGCCCCTGCTCCACCCAGCTTCTTTCTCACAACAGGTGTAGGAACTTAGCAGTTTCAGGGCTTTGGTTGGTGTGTCCTTTAAAGCGATGCCATCGAGGTGGCTTCTGCTCCTTTTAATAGGGGAAGCGTTGCTAGCCTTGAACATGCCAGGAAATGACAAGCAGTGGTGGGAATTCAGTGCCTGAGGAGGGAACACCCTTTCTAAGACGGTCAGTTATGGAAAGACAATGGATTCCTTCAGCCCAGTTCCCTTGCAGGATCCCCTAATGGAAATGCAGCCTGACAGAATGCTTAAAGGGGCATCATTGCTTCTCTGAGCATCTGTGCATCTGTGAATAACAACAAGGAAGGGAGGCCAGATATAAATTCTTAAGAGAGAGAGAGAAGCTTGAGAAGTTTAAGGATTTAAGTACACCAACCAAAGTATGGGGATTCTTCTATTAAAGAGCCAAATAGCTCCCCTTTTGCTGTTTTTAATGTGTGCTTAAAACTAAATTAAATATCTCAAACAATCAGTTACAGAAAAGGAGAAACGTTCAAAGGTAAAACAGGTATTTTTAATGTTTCGTTTAAAAAGAAAGAAATCCTCAGTCACTAATTGGTAGCTCTTCTTGCCAGACCTGAGGGACTCTGGGGGCCAAGTGGCCTTGGTGGGCCACCTCATCTGGACCACCCTGGACCATGGCAAGCGTCCCTGGCAGGGGCAGCAGGCTGGCCGTTTGTGGATCTCCATAAAAGGAGGCAAAAGAGGGTGCCTATTTGCATAAAAGGTGCATGTGAAGATCTCTGTGTATGGATTCAAATGTGGAGCCCAGCTCTTCCTTCTGATGGGTCTTTATCGTGATACTGGACTTATACCAGCAGCCCTTCAAATGGAAGATGCCTTCTACTTTAGCCCTCCAGCAGCCCTTCAGATAGATTGCTCTCCAGCACGTGGCTGTCCTAGCCATGGGGACAGAGAGAGCAGCACTCCAAGCAAGCACCAACCACCATTTAATTTTCACAATGGCCCAAAGCAGCTAGGATGGGACATTGTGGGAGATTTAAATGGCAGCTAAGAAAGCTGCTTTGGAAAGCCCAGTCAGAAGAAAAAGTAAATGCAGGTGCGGGGTAGGAACCTGCCACAGACCGTGAGAATGTGCTGGGACCCACGCAGCTGCTCAAGGGTGCCTGGTACAGATGCCTACTTCGGATGTTACGCATGTTTGCATCTGTTATAGTAGAATAACCCCTCTCCCTCTTGCTCGCTCGCTCGCTCCCTCTGTCTCACACATGCACACACACACTGATTCATCACTGCCAGGGCTGCTTTTGACAGTCCCGTATAAAGTTACATTTGCCAGATATGGCAATAGGCCTGTGCAATAATATCACATTACAAGAAACAAATCACTTCCGATTCCTAACACTGATGCGTCCCAGATGATTTCAGAGCGTGGAATTAGGAGCAAGTCTCCGTTCTCCTCAGAGAAGAGGCCTGATTGTAAACAGGCAAGAAGGCCAAACCTGCAGCTTCTGACATTTCAGAGAAGTGGCCAAGCAGAGGTGCCCCCCGTTTCTGCACCTGCTCTTCGGGCTTCTGGAGGAAGGATTTGTCTGAAGGAGGGTTTGCACATCTCTAACTTGGAAGTGGCTGAGGAAGGGCTTTTAGTGGCTGCAGAATGGTCCTGTCATCCACTACTAGGTGGGTACAGTCCCAGTGGCCCCTGCAGCAGGTGCTCGTAACCTGCCAACTCAGAGGCTTACAAGCAGCCAGTGCCAGGCACGGCGTGGCAATGGCTGCCCACCCCTCTGTGCCTTGTACCCGGGATGTTACATGGGCTGACTTTGCATCAAGGGGGGGGGGGGAGGAAGAAAGCAGTGCTAATTGGTGCCCCAAGCGCCTCCCCTCCATGCAGGCCAACACACCCTGCTTACTCACTCCAAGGCCAGTTGCATGCAGGGGGGTGGGGATGGGGAGCAGTGGGGGGGTGTGCCTTCAGAGTCTGAGCCCCATCATTGGAGGATCTTGGTCATGGACTTGTTTCTCCAGACAATGATGGCAAGTAATGGGATTATGCTCATGAAGGTACAGGAATTCGGTCTATTTTGCATCTGATTATCATAATTAGTTATGCATAGTATTCTGAGGAGCTGCAAGTTTTGGTTGTTACCCCAACGAAGGTATACAGTAAGGATGCATGAGGGGCTCATTTCTGATCATGCAAACCTCTTCCATTCACAGTCCCAAAGCTGCTTATTTTTCAGAAAATGTTCACAGACTCCTGAATTTGTTCTCATGCTTATTATTTTTTTATTTAGGAGATTTATAGGCCGTCCATCACTGTCATCTCTGGACAGCTTACAACATTATTCTAAATCCTAAATAAAATAAATTAACTATTCCACAACTGAGCATAAAACTAACCTATTTAAAATAAATAAAGTAATTTTAATTGCATCAGATTTATGTTAAAATACTGGTCAAATAAAAAGGTTTTGACTTGGTGCTGAAAAGCATATAATGACGGCGCCAGGCGGACCTCTCTAGGGAGCGCATTCCATAGTCGAGGTGCCACGGCAGAGGAGCCCTCCTCTGAGTACTCTGTCTCCTGACCTCTTTCAAAGAGGGTTCCCGGAGGTGGGCCTCTGCTGCCGATCTTAGGGGCAGGACAGCATATAGGGAAAAAGGTGTTCCTTTAGGTATCCTGATCCCAAGCTGTTTAGGGCTTTATAGGTAAGAACCAGCACCTTGAATTGAGCCCGGACTTCGATGGGGAGCCAGTGAAGCTGGTAGAGGACTGGGGTTATGTGGGAGTAACACCCAGTCCCCGACAGCATCCTGGCTGCTCTATTTTGCACCATCTGAAGTATCTGGACCGTCTTCAAGGGCAGCCCCACATAGAGCACGTTACAGTAATCCAAGTGGGAAGTAACCAGTGCGTGTGTCACTGTTGCTAGGCAGTTCTCCTCCAGGTAAGGATGCAGCTGATGGATCAGCTGAAGCTGAAGGAAAGCATTCCTCGCCACTGCCATCACCTGGGCTTCCAGGGACAGCTCCAGGTCGAGGAGCACTCCCAAGCTGCAGACCCTGTCCTTTAGAGGGAGTGCAACCCCATAAAGGGCAGGGCCCAAGTCACCTGCCTGGGAGATTGAATCACCCACCAGCAGAACCTCCGTCTTATCTGGATTGAGCTTCAGTTTATTGGCCCTCATCCAGCGCATTACCTCAGCCCATTACCATGTTCAAAAAATGCATAATTTCCAAAACTGCTCACTCTGAAATGTCTTGAAAAAAATAGACTCAGTGGAGAGAAAGTGCACTTCTGCTCACAGAAATGCATTCTTCTCCTTTTCAAAAAATGCACTTCACCAAGCTGAAAAACAGGTCAAAAATGAAAATAAACTTTGAAGTAATTTTCAGAAAATTGATTTCACTACTTCACAACAGCCTAAAGCCATCGTAACTGAACAAAAATGTGCATCATCATCATCATCATCATCATCATCACTACTACTATAAAATAATGTTAACCAACCTGATTACAATATACATGAAAAAATAATTGAAAAGGCCAGAGCAGCTGCCGCCAATTATTTTAATCACCAAATGCACACCAGAAGCAATGCCTGTGCTTTGCGTTTCCTCATGTTGGCGGCGGGGAGGCCATGTGTAACTTCCTGGGCTGCGAGTTCCAAAGGCACAAAGGCACAGCTGAGAAAGCCCCTTGTACCTGTCAGCCAAGCACATCTCACCAGGGGGCCAGAGCATTTCCAGGGATGCCGACCTTAATGCTTGGGCAAACGCAAGCCAGGTGTAGCATTCATCAGCTAAACCGCTGGACCAAACATGATTAAAGAAAGGTTTCTGTGGTGGTTTGGAAAGCTGATTACAGCACAGGTTAAACTTTGTTCTTAATATTCAGTTTATTAAAGGGCAAAGTGTGTGTGGGGGGGGGGCTGGGAGGAACGATAGCCCATTAGTCCCGCACCTGCTCTGCATATGGGAAGTTCCAGGCTCAGTTCGTGGCCTCTCTAGTTGAAAGGATCAGGTAGATGAGATGAGAACTACAACCATCCATGACACCAGAAAGCCATTCCCAGTCTTCGTAGATGACCCAGGCTAGATGGGCAAATGTTCTGACCTGCTTAGACCGCTTTGCATGTTCCTGACGTTAATCTTTGGACATCCCTGGTTATGGAATGGTCTTCCCACCGAGGCCCGTTTGGCAACAACACAGTCACATTTCAGCACCAGGTTAAGATTGCCCTCTTCTTCTGGGCATTTAATTGGCATGGTGAGATTTTCTTTTAGCAGGTCTTGTGTGTATGAAAAAATATTTTAGCTGTTAAGGTGCTCTTAAATTTTGCATATTGGACAAATGTATGCTTTATCTCATCGTATCCATAGTCTGTGTTTTTTTTATAAATTGTCCTAAAAAGCTTCGGCCATGGGACAGCACAGAAATTAAATAATTAAATAAATAAACACTTTCTCCTGAACTGGAGCGTATCAGGTTGGCCAAGTATATTGTCAATTACTTTATTCAGCTGAGCAGCAGGTACAAAGGTCAGTCAAGCTGCATGCAGGCCGAATTTCAATATCTGAGCCTTACTTTTTCATTTCCCCCCCTTTCATGGCCTGTTTCTAGTCATTATGATAGCCATAAGTAGAAAAGAAATAGGCCGTACCAGAGAAAATCTCTGAGCCAGGGTGCAAGAAGGCAGAGTTCCTTGTGATCAAGATGTCTGCATTTCCTCCCGAACGTCTAGCAAAGGAGTTTTCCCATTCTTCTGTCCCCTGCATGTTGCTTTCCCTCCCATCTGTTTTCAACTGTACGTTCCCTGAGGCTAGTGAGCAGTTTGTTCTCACCCCTGGAACTCCTGAAGACACCGGCGGCAGCACTGATGAATGCAGCTGTGTCGTATTAAGGAACCTATCGATGTACCGATTAATTTAAAATCAGGCAATGAATTAACAAATGATGGTATTTAAATTGCTCAGTTAAAGGCATCCTCATCATTTCTTCGAAACAATGAATTCGTTGTGAAGTTATTTATTATGCTTGTTCATATTATCAGTGCATGATGGACTGGTGGGGAAAAGAGAAGATCCCAGCCTGAAAAAAGGACTGAAAGGGTGCGGAGGGTGAAATGAGAACACCAGTGGGGCAGGTGCTGACCTTATCCCTCTCTGCAAGCAGCAGATGCTTTGGGAGAAAGCTGTTTTAATAATCGCTCCCGCTCTGTTCCATCCTCCACCATCCCTCCACCCAGTGGCTTCCCAGTGCATGCAACCCACCCAGAGACTCACTCGGCCAGAGTTTCTCTTTAGTAATTTGGTTAATTGGATGAGTAGACTCTGAAGACCAGACCTCTGTGTGGCTGTCCATAAAATGTGTTTCCACACTCATCAGAGATTGTTGGTTTTCCCAGGGAAGGTTAAGAGAAGGTTGCTTGGTTGGTTGGTCGGTTGCTCACTTGCTCTCTTCTTTAGTGGAAGAATTTGCTAATAATGGCAGCCACAGAAATGTGCACTTTTAAGCAAAAAGGGGACGAAGGCTGCCTACTTCCAAGCAAGTGGCTGGACTGAACCTTTTAGTCATGCATGTTAATCATTCCAGAATAGTATATCTTTTTCTTTCTATGGTTTAGGAAGATAGTTCCAAAATGCACTACAACAGTATATGTGAGGGAGCAATTGTCATTTTAAATGCTGCAGGCAAAGAAATCCTAAAAGTTTGCACAATAGAGATGGTGAGGGCAGGTGAAGGAAAACAGTTGAGTTACCCTGACATGTAGAGTAGCAGCATACCAAGACTGAATCTCACTGGGTTTGCTAGGAGAACAGGAAGTCTACAGATGGAATATGCTACTTATGGGTTTAGATCTAAGTGCTGCCATTTCCATTTTTTAAGAGCTGGGAAAACACATTATTTCTGAAAGTGGAAGAAAGAGTATTTTCCTATGTGTGCAATGGCAATATTCCACTGCAGCACAGTGCCACCTATAGGCTATGTAGAAGAAAAGCAGGACAGGAACATCCCTATGTGTAGGGCTGAATTGCAATTCGGCAATATAATTATGAGAGTGATTCACAGCCTCATGTAGAAAATCTCTGTGGTCAGTTAATTTGGTGGGCCATATTAAGGCCATACTCGCTCTGCTTATGGTTAATAATAATAATAATGGTTCCTACAGTATGCTTGGAATGGACAGTCCTTCAAAGAAAGGATAGTTCTCTGTAAAATAAGACACATGGCTGCCCTTTCACTATGCAAGTTTTCTAATACCTGGGTTTGCATGGGGCTTCCACATTGAAATCAACCTTTGTGCAGTTCCTAAATGAATGATCCTCGGGGACTTCTGAATTCTGCACAAACTAAAGACCCCGTTTTTTGGCTCCCAAACTGGATGCAGTCTTGCCCTTGCACTTCCCTTGCCATGAAGGCTAGCCTGATAAGCAGGCTTAATTTTTGTTACGCCATGCCATACATCTTCCGAGTGACTGTTCTCAGAGTCCATGGCTCTCTGTGCTGTGTTTGTTTTTCTCCCTCGTCTGTCAGATACTTGAGTCCACAATGCAATGTTCTGCTTGGGAAGTTTCAGTTTGCTGGAATCTGAAGCAATTTTCACAAGAGCTTCTTTATAAAGTGAACCATTTGAAACAAGCTTGAGGGAGACGGCGTCTTGCTTTCATCTGCATCCTAAAGCTTAATTAAGTTGAATGCAAGTATAAACTTATAACAGACGTTTCAGTCATTCTGTATAGCTTGTCTTATAAAGAAAAGCCAGTTTAATGATCTTTCTGAAGCTTGTTTGACTGAAGCAGCAAAAACCAGCACTACATCATTATTGAATAGAGCATAAAGGAATTATTTATCAAGACGGTCTGTTTCTTAATAGACCCAAATCAGGATTTCCTTTTGCCAAATACAGCTTTCATTTGAGGCCTTTGAATGAATTTCATTCAAACAATGCTAACATCTGATGATAAAACCCACTAATGAGGGGGGGGGGGAGGAATCATTTGAATTTTTGATCTAGAAATCTCATTAACTCCAAACTTTTACTTCGTTTTTGCTGATCAAATCATTAGAACTGTCCCCCCTCCTTCCTTGCTGCCTTTTCCTTCTGCCAGGATTTCCGCAGAGATTTTGCAGGGCCCCCGTTAGCATCCCATGTGGGTCTCAAATGCAATGGCGTGAGGCAGGTGGGCACAGACATGGGTTTCGGTGTTGGAAGGCAATGCGGAGGAGTAATTTGCAGGGTGTGCAGCCGGGGCTGCCGACCGGCACACGCAGCTGCTTGCACGAGTCGTCTGCTCACGTGAGCCACGCAGTGCCAGAGGAGTGCTGCCCGTACTCTGCTGGCAGAGGAGGGAGTGTCTCACGCCACTGGGAGACAGCTGACGGAGGCTGAGAGCCAATGAGGCAGCCGCTGGCCTGGATGTGGCCAGTGTCTGCATGCGAGACCCCTTCCCATTTCTTTGCACTCCAGCTTGACTCCTGATGTAGAAGGACTGTTTGCTGTAAGTGCCAAATGCAAAAATGAGAGAAATCTCAGCCTCTGAAAATCTGGAGACTGGAGTAGAATATGAAATGGGCTTCCGAGAGTATGGAATGGGCTTCCAAGGGAGGTGGCTGAGGCCCCATCAGTGCGGGTGTTCAAGGATAGGCTGGACATGCACATGGTGGGCATGTCGTGAGCAGAGCCGGCTGGTGCCGGGGGTCGGACTGGATGGCCTGGGAGGCCCCTCCTGACTCGCTCTGTTTCTGTGTTTCTGTGTAGCTTGCAGACTTGTCACCCCTTTTCTCCTGGGGTCTGGTCCTGCACACTTAAAAGTCTGCACATGTGGTTAGGGGCATCAGACTGGCTCTAAGCAGAGAACCATTCACAGTGAAGCTGCCAGGGAGATGCTGGCCCGGTTACTCTTGGTCAGGGTTGGAGTGAGGATAAAACAGGTGGAAGGAGAACCAGGTGGAAGACATCGTGCTCTTGGGAGGGAGATTGGGGTGAAGGCGAGGGACGAACACAAAGCAGAGTGCTGGTGTCCGTGTCATTCCAGCCATCTTGAGTGCCATTTTTGGGTGAAAGTAGAATAAATCAATAAGGATAGGTGTGGTTGGTCACCTACCAAGGACCTGCACCCCAGCAAGGACCAACCAATAAAAGCTTTGTCAGTGTGTGTCTCCTCGCCACCTTTTCCACATGCTTGTGCCTCGTCTCTCACGCCAGCCCAGACAATGGGGCTGGGGGTGGAAAGAGGAGGCCGAAAGAAGATGCAGCTTCCTGCCTGACCAGAAAGGAAGCAAAGAGAATGAGGAGCCCTCACAATGGGTGACTGCAGCACTGTGCAAGTAGACCTGCTGGAGATGTCCAAGGAAGGCGTCTTGCTCAGGTACCCCCAGGAACCCAGAGCTGCACCAGTGAAGGAAATTGGCAACTAGCTTCACCACAAGTGGCTGAACCCTTTTCCTCGTTATCTGATCTGCATGGAAGAAAGAAAAGCAAAAGGGCTTAACTTCTCCATGCCTGGCTGCTTCAAGGCACCAAAACAGGGTCAGTAAAAAGGGATGGCAGCTCAGGTACTTGGCCGTGTACTGTTTTGTTTGTTTTTGGAAAGAAAGAGTTTTGATCCAGCCTATGGTTTTTTGCATTCTGTATCATTGTGAGCACTTGTAGGGGAACTGCAATGAACAAATACAAGAAATTATCTTCAGAGTCTTGAAATGCTTGAAAAGAAATAAATACAGAGCATTATTTACTGGAAGACCAGTACTTGTCAGTTCTGGGTAGGATTATAATAAGGAAGTAATACTGCATTGACATTACTTAATGTAAAAATTATCAAAAAAGAAAAAGTGGCACACTTTTAATCATGGTAAAGGAAGCATTCTGTTTGCGGATTCTCCGGCTAAAGAATAATTTGAGTTCACTGTCCAGTAAGAAGAGGGGGAGGGGGAGGATTTACTCTTCATTTCATAAGTGGTCCAACACTTACACGAGTCAGATCATAGGTCCATGCAGCTCAACACTGTCCAAAATAAATGGCTGCAGTGCTCAGTTGCTGGAGACGGGAGTTCTTCCCCATCCAGCTGGAGATGCCGGGGCTGCAGGTGGCTGGGTGGAAAGCACAGCCTTTGTCTTCTGGTCTTTTGTGCCTTCCTGCCCGCCAATCACCATGTTTCTTGCCACAGAGGCTTGGTTGCCCCTCTAGTGACAGCACCTCCAAAGAGTAGGGAAGAAGGCTACAAGGGGTACGCTGCCTTCCCCATTCTAATCTCCACTGCCTCATATGGCCTCTTTTGCCATCTCTGGGGTTGCTGTTCTGACCTCAGAGGCTGGCAGGCTCAGCAGTTCCCATGCTAGCTGCAATGTGGTGGGACGGGAGAGTCAGACCTTAGATGCCTCTTCCAAAACCAGAGCATGGCTTTGGATCTTGGAGTGGGGGATGCCACTATGTTGCCTGGGAACATTGAGCTTTGCTCTCAAAGCCCGTAGCACCATGCAGATGTGTAAGTCATCCACGGAAGACTCACAGATGCATTAATGACATGAATAAAGCACCTGGAATCCTGCAAACTGGGCTCTGCAAGAGTGTGCCTGCAGCAGCATCAGTGAGGGCCTTGCTCTCTGGCCCCGAGGAAGAGCAGGCGGAGCACTCAGGTCTACCTTCATACCAGCATTTGCCAGCAGTGAGTAAACAGCACACGACATCGTGGCGGGTTCAGGCCGTGTGAATGTGGCCACTCCAGAAAGAGTGCACCAACATGAGGAAGCAGGACTCCGTGCTACACTGTGGCATTCCAAAACGCCACTGCCAAGATGAGTCTTGACACTGCATACGTGCAAAGACTCATTTCATGGAGGAAAATAAATCCAGTTGAAAGAGGACCCTTGTCTGACCTCAGCAGATGAATCCATTGCTTTCTGAGTACACACTGCATTTTCTTGAGGTTAGGTTTCCCATCACAACCATTCACCGCCATCCCTATAAAGCGCAATAGCTTTGGACAAACTCCAAAGTGTCACGTGTTGGGGAGTGGTGTCTGCTTGCCCATGTGCCAAATCCCATGCGGAACTGCCCCAAATCTGTGCGTGGTTGCAATGTTTATATAGAGCCAATGCAGACAGATGCAGCATGCGGGCTCCACCTATGTGGTAATTTTAGGAAAAGAGTGGGAAGACCCCACAGTGCAGCCTTGCAGGTGCTAAGCATGTGTGCCTGGCCCCCAGCTGTGCAAAGGTTATGCTTCAGGTGTGAGCCCATTTTTCTATGCTGCACCGTGACTACATTTGTCTGACAATCTTCTGAATGTATTTAGAGAGTGGACAACCAGGAGACTGATCTATTTTACAAGGAGAGGAAAAGAAAGCCGGAGACGCCTGTCCTGGCGCAGTGCTTCGTTCTGCTCCCAGTAGGTCTTCATGTGTTAAAAGCTCATTACTTGGAAGGACCAGACCGATTCTTAAGGCTAAGTAGGAGTGGAGGTTCATTAATGGTTTGCCACCACCCTCCTGGTCATCCTTTAGCTCCCTCCATCTGGCTTTCCTGGCTGACCAAGATTAATGAGCTATTTTGCTTGTTCAATACCGCTGCAATTCTCTCTGATGCTCCCCGCCCCCTGGTGTATAATGAACATAACCTCTGTGTAGCTGGAGCTAATTTTTGATCCCACACTGTGGCTTTCGCAATGCAGTTTCTTGTCCGTAGCCCATCCATTTGCTATATAATGGGAGTGATCTTACAGAAGCGAGGGGAATGGCACAAGCATTCCCAGGGCCGTCTGCCGGCAATATCCACATTACCTGAGTGAATAAAAAGTGGTGGTGGAGGGGAGGAAGGTGATTGTACAGAGCATGCCTCTTCCTAAATGGCATCGCTGTGATTTACTATCCTTGCACTGTGTGTGCTAGCATGTTTAATTCATGTGCTATATTAAAAACCTCATTCTGCTGTTTGCAAAGCTGCACCTACAACTTAGTGACCACTCACAAGTCTCACAAAACCCAGTGGAAAGTAAGGAGGTATCAGACTTTTGGTTCACTCCACAAATCATCAAAACAGGTTCCATCTGCATTGGGAGTAGGTCTCCCACTCTGCAAAAGCAAAATGTTCTCAGATTCCTAAACTTTTTATCCTGTTTTAAAATGGATTTTAAAAGGCTCGCTTTTACACTCACACTTTTCGAATACATGCATTTTTGGGCTTATGTCAATGAGGGAAGAGGCATGTCTGTTTTCCATTGAAAATGCACATTTTTTGTCATTTAAACAAGGGCCGGGGTGGGGCGGAAACAGGTCAGAAATGACCATGGGAGCAAGCTGAGCTGAGGTTCCAATTGAAGTACAGAGAATTTCGGCAAACCAGAGCACCCCACTTCTCCTATTCCTAGTGGGGAAGAGTTCTTTGCATGTAGGATTGAAAAACTAATGCCAACATTTTGTAAACTATTTCTTGCCAGTGAACCCCAGCATCAGGGTTAACAGTACTGCCAACATTAATAAAACTGTAATGGTAGTAAAAACAATGTGTCTGTAGGAAGGGAGAACCTTTTGCAGGTTTCCCCTGATGCGGAGCACTGTGAGTGTTCAGGGTTGCTCTCTCAGTAGTCTTTGTGAAGATCCTGCAGGGAAGACTGGTATGTATTATTCAGAAAGGGCAAAGAAAGTCATTTCTGGGGACTGCAATCTTTGCTGGCTCACATCTTGTAATCCAAACTGATGGTCGGCTCCCACACCCCTTGATCTCCCACACTTGTTCCTGTTGCCCAATTTTCCCAAAATTATAATGCACACAGCTGTGGTTATGCATATCAGTATTACTTTTGTTTGTGTCTCACTTTGACATACATATGTTAGAGCAGTATTCTGATATTAAGAACCCACATGAAACATTTTCAGACTCAACATAAATTAAGTGTGTGTGCTTCTAAAAGGTAGAACCAGAAAGTCTGTGGGACTGAGTGGCCAGAAAAGGGGACACCCCCCCCCCCAGCTATTGCCTTGCTGCTGAACTGGAGGGCACCTGGAACGAGCAGGGTTTCTCCCATGAGGGTGGAGTGGCTGCTCGTCCTGAGGGCTAAGTGCTGCTTCCAGTATCAGAGGTGGCAAGCTTAGTCCCAGCTGATGGAGAACGTGGGGAGGGCCCTGTCACACTTGTGTCCTGCTTGTGGGATCCCATGACAGCCGTCGGCCGCTGAGCAAAGAATGCCGGGCAAACGGGGACCTTGCTCTGGCCCAGCAGGGCTCTTCCTATGTGCCTGAATACATCTTGCTCCAGAAAACGGCACTAGCAGCACCAGCAGAATGACCACACACGGGTGTGTTAGCCTGCAGGGCCGCTCGCCTCCTCACCACAAGCTGGGCTGGCAGCCCGTCTCCTAAACCCTGTGATGCTTCTGGCTTTTCACACGTGCCAGTGCTACGGGTTCTTAACGCAATGCCTAAATAGGGTCAGGCTCTTGCTACCCAGCTTGTTTCAGTCAAAACCCTGGCTGTGGATCAGGAGGAGTGGGGAAAGCGAATTCAGTCTTCTCTCTGGGCAGCGGGGACTTTCACAGGCGCTGGAATAACAATGACAGCAAAAACATTATTCTTTAGTCACACGCCCTGCACTTCCATTATCCTTTGCTGCTTTCTTTTATGGGGAAAATAGGGCAGAGAGTTTGCATAGAGATCTGTCTCCCAGGCTGCACGGCTAGTCCACAAGAGACTAGGAAGCATGCTTAGGATTGCTTGGCTAAACATTAACTAGCACTGCCTATATCGTAAGTCACGACACATAAGCGCTTCCTTCTACTGCTGCAACCATCCTTTGTTCTTTCTGGCGTGCCTAGGCTGACTCACATACTCATAGGTTAGAATACTCTGGATACGCAGTATGCTACTGTGGGGAATAGCATCTCCGAACTTGAGCTGGTTGTTCCGTGTCCTGCATTCTGGCATTAGCTAGAAGAAACCTTGACCTTCCTCTCTGTGACAGCCTTTGAGGGACTTACAGAGGGATATCACGTCCCCCCTCAGTCTCCTCTTCTCAAGGCTGAGCATGCGCAGTTCCCTCAGTCCCTCCTCATAGGGCAGTTTCCAAACCCTGGTAGCACTCTGCAGGTACCTCAAAGGTTGTCACAAAGCAGGGAAAAAAACTCTTCTTACCCATCCCAGATTGTAGCACACAGAACAATTAACTTCAACTAGAATACACCAGGTGCAGGCTAGACACAAGGAAGAATTTTCTTAACTGTCAGAGCAGTTCAACAGTGGAAGCAGCTGCCTGGAGAAGTTGTGGGCTCTACCACACTGGAGACATTCAAACAGAAGCTGGACATGCCAGGGGATGTTGCTTATCACTGACTTGACTTTCTTATTAATGGCTTATGTCTGTGTTCTTTGCTTTCCATACTCTGGGCATTATTGTACAGACATCAAAGACATCATGTGCTTTATAGTCTAGCTTTCTTCCTACTTTTTTTGGAAATTTATTATTGGACACTGTTAGAGCTTCTGTCCCCATTGAGGTACAAAAGCATTTGTCCGTTGTCATCCCCAAGTTTGCAGGATCCAATTTAAAGCCTTCCTGATTAATTTCTTCACACTGTGGCTGAGCATATCTTTCCCAGTCCTTGTGAGGTACTGTCCCACCACTACCAGTACATCTTCTGGCAATGTGGTCTCAGAATCCAAATCATTCAGCTGAAGACCACCTTTGTGGCCAGGCAGGCTGAGTCTGAAGTAAGAGTGGTCTTATTTCCCTTTCTGTTTCTCATCTAAGTACTGGAAGGAGCGATGCGAAAACTGTCTGGGCTCCAAATTTCTTGAGTTTCCTTCCCAAGTGTCCAGGTCAGATGTGAGTCCTTCAAAGCAGCAATTTATGGAATCACATGGATTCCATAAATTGTCAGGGGCCTAAATGAGCACTGCAGCCCTTCAGCCACCTCATCCTGGGTTGTGCTTGCCTGGACCACCTGGGCCAGCTTCCTCTGCCCTGCTCTGCTCAGCTCAGCTAGGAGTCCAGGAACAGATCTACTCTCCACACCCACACAGCCACTGGGAGATGCCAGGCACCCCTCTTTGGTCCCAGCTCACAGGTGGCTCCCCTTCAGCTATAGCTCTCCATGGCAAGCACCTGGCCACCCCTGGACCTGCCCCAGGCCATTCACCTCCTCAACTGTGTCTTTCCTTCCCCAGAACTTTGCTGCCAAACCCCTGCTGGATCTCCCTGTTTGTTTGCTCTTAAGGAGCTTGCTTGCTTGAATAGACACTAGACCACCCAGGGCAGTTTCTTCTGCTCTACTCAGCTCAGCCAGGTGTCATGAGTCTAAGCCATTTTGATTTTAAGGCATCAAACTCAAGATGATGCTTGTTCCCCTGAAACAGTGATTGTGCCTCAATAGGAGTTGGGCTGCTAAAATCATAGGATCTTGGAATAGTAGAATTGCAAGGGGCCTAGGAGTCCAACCCCTGTGTAGTGCCGGACTCCAAGTTAAGGCCACCCTGACAGACGGCCGTCCAACTGTCTCTTGAGTGCCTCCAGTGTGGAAGAGCCCACCACCTCCCTCGGGCATCAGTTCCATTGCTGTGCTGCTCTAACATGTAAATTTGAGCACTTTCTAAGTAGAATCTTTGAAAGCTGCCTTTTGGATGTGACCTCTTTTTACCAACAAATCACCCAAAACTGAAACAGGTAACTCGAAGGAGGGTGCAGTTGAATGTGCATTTTAGACAGGATAATGCCCCACAATTCCCAGCATGCCTGGTTGGGAAATGTTGGGACTTTTTGGACATTTTTGGTCAAAACGTGCATTAGAACTGCATCATAAGATTTTGAAATTAAAGGAGGTTCTATTTAAAAAAATAAAAGCATCTGCCATGGGCAGATGTTTAATGATTCAGCCTCTGCTTTGCGTTCACTCTCTGGTTGGCCAGCAACTGAGTGAGAACACCCCCTTCTACTAGCCATGTGGCTGCAAGCAGGCCGTCCAAGCTCATCCACTTCTGTTTGACTGCAACTGGTTTCTCCTGCCAAGAGCAGCAGGTTCAGCAATATAACAAAACAGTGTTGAAATAATTTGACAAGGCTATTCGGAAAGCTACCAGGGAAATGCTTAAGACAGAGATTCTCCTTTTAGGAGGCTGGTCTAAAGATCTGTGTTGGCTCTACGAGGTTAAAAAGGCCTCTTTCTCCGTGGTTTCAGAAATGCCTACATAGCTGTTTGGCTGTGAAACCTGCGCAGCATCTTGCCTTTGTGGAGGTCACAGTAAGGTGGTGCAGAAATGCAAGCTGGAGTTCTGACGCTGAAGGAGCTCACAATCTCATGGGAAGGCACAGAAGTGGGACATACATGGCTGGATAAATGTGTGAAATAATGGCCACAGCCCCGTCACTTGGTGCCCACATCTTCCTGCCCTCTGTGTCTTGACTGCAGTCCTGTCTCTCTCACTTCTCTCTTCTATGGAAAGGCTCGATCCAACTGTCTTACACTTGTGCAAGCTACTTCTTCTGGTGGCAAAAGCAACTTGTGCAAACGTGTGCACATACATTTTTTCCCGGAGAGTCAGTCCCATTTTTCCTTCCACCCTCCTGTGCAACTCATTCATGCACACTCTTCAACCATGAAGTCTGTGAGATTGCTCTCTAAAAAATCTGGAATTCTTGGAATTGCACAGCATTTACCAGATTCTTCACCTCACTGCCATGATCTTCGCCTTAGAAATTCCCAAGCCCTGTGCAGCGTTTCCTGCTAATCGGGTGGTATGGACGCGAGGGTGCCTGCCGGGGTTTTGGGTAATCCTCTCTTGGCCACAAAGCTTACTGGGTCCAGCACTGGGATGAATGTGGCCCTGCACTGCCATTGGCTGTAAAGCTGCATTTGCTGCTCCTCATCCTTATGCCATCTCTTCCCGGACCTCTTAAGCAGCAGTCTGCTGGGACTAGAAGCTCGGCAAAGGGTTTTGTGAGTGTGAGTAGTTTGGAAGGCATATGATGGGACAGAACATGGCTCCTCCAACTACGGCCCATGGGCCAGATCCAGCCTGCCAAGCCCATTTATCAGGCCCGCCTCAGAGGTTTTGCACTCACTCAGAGGAAACGGTCTCCGAGCGAGCAAGCCTCGACATGTGTGCGCCCGCTTCCTTGCCTCGCCTCGCCTTGTCTGTGCGGTTCAATAAGCCAACAAACCGGTAAACAAATAAAAAGGGAGCAAGCTGAAGAAGGCTTCAAGGTGATTTTTGGAGAATTTAGGCAAGCTTGAAAATCACCATTTCTCCTGTTCCATTCCCAGTGTCACCTTCCTGACAGACCAGATGGGGACATGGAGGAATCACACTCTCTTAGCTAAACTTCCCCTGAAATTCCCACATGACAGAAAATGAGGGGAGTTGTCTTCCAACACCAGACTGTGTGGAAATTGCTCTAAGCTGTTGGACAAGCATCTAAAAACCTGAAGTCCAAACCAGATTTTAACTGGGAACAAATCTGCACTCTCCTCCGGTGCCGTTATTGTCACAGCTTCATGCTGCTGGCTGCAGGGCATCTTTCTCCACAGTTAGCCACTTTTCCTTACCTTTTAAAGCTGAGTTCCTTTCTCCAGCCCAGCCCCACATCTAAAATAAGAGCCTCCTCTTTTGGTTACAGCTCCTGAAAAGTCCAGTGTGGATTTTTTCCAGCTTATACAAATGCTGAGCTTTTTGCCAGCAGCTCGTAAGTTGACATTCTCTATGAATATCTTCACAGAAAATGACTTGCGGTTGGCTAAATGTAGCATGCCTGATGACCTATTAATTTATGGCAGGCGTTTAGGAGCAATTTTAGAAATAAAATTTTCGCTCTCCTCTCTCATGGGGCAGTATGAGTACTTGTTTTTATTTTCCCATTGTTGTTCCTCAAAGCAACAGAAGCTCTTTTAAAGCTTCCTCCTTTCCCCCATTTTCTTGTAGAAAACAAGAAAGTGCAACCAAAATTAATAACAATGACCAGCTTGTGTCGGGTGTTTGGGAAAGAAATGCCAGAACAAGCTGACAATCTGGGATTGGGGAGAGATGTGGGTGGAGAGGGGGAGCAGCTACATGGAGCCAGCCTTGATTTTGCATTAGCTGAAAATATTATGCACTAATTTAGCATAGCTGCCTTCAGCCAAATGGCTCCTATATGATCAAATCCATATGACAAATGCAGTATAGGAGAGTAATATGATCATGATAAAACCAATAACTAAGCAGCAATTAAAACACTGAACTTTAAAAACCTCAGATAGCATTTTATTAGCAACCCTGTAAGCGGGCAGACTGATTTTGCCAGGCATTGGAAAAACATGGAGGGTTGAGCTCCACAAATTGGGTGCCAACATTAATAAGGCCCAGTTCCCAGAGGCAGCTGGATGGGGGTTGTTCAGAGGACAACACAGAGCACAGCTCAGCATCCTGGCATGCCAAGCCCTGTCCAGGATTTGGTTTTCCACCCAGGGTGGGAAACAAAGAGGGGGCAAGGTGCTTACCTTGCCCCCTCTCTAGCTGGCTCTGCCACCACCCATAAATTGTGGGGTGACCATCTGTGGCAGGGAGTGAGCTCTGTGTCTGTAGGTCCCCCTCCCAATTTAGACCCCTTAAAGATAAGAGTGAAGGACCAGGAGGAGGAAGATTAATTTCTTACACAGTCAGGCTGCCCAATGACTGGAGTCCTCTGGGAAGAGTACAGGTGATCCATACACCAATGTACCAAGTGCTCTCACCAGCCAATTTCACAGAGAACTGGGGCCGATGTCTAAGGATGTCTAGCCACTTCTGTGTCCATTTTATATACTTTCGTCCTGGCCATTCCTCCATGGAGTCAGGGTGGTTTAAGAGGGCTCTTCCCTCCTTGTGCCCATTTTATCAGCTACCCTGGGAGTGAGAAGTCCAGGTTACCACTCAGGTGAGCTAAATGGGAGACTTGAACCTGGATACCTCTGATCCAATGACTGCCCTTATAGCCTGAATATAAACTGAGAAGGAGATGGTGCATGGAAATCCATGATATAAGTATTAATGAATGACCTTTGCAAATGTAATTTATGTCATTTCATGCCCATAGTTTCATTGAGGGTCAGGATCTAGTACGAAATGTATTTTGCTGACGTACTGCTGTGTGCATCAGCCTCAGCTCTAACCACACCTAAGCAGGACTTCATTTGACATTCTAGGCTCCTTTGCTCATTCTAGGCTGGAAAAAACATCAAGCATTCCCAGCTGGACTAGCTCAGAGTCCGAGCCTGGTAGTCAATACCTTGGGCAACCTCTCTGCTACCCACATTCACATCTGCAGATCAGTTCAGCCGCAGACCCAAACCCCTGTGCTCTGTTACTTCTTCTGGCCACGACAGATGCCATTTACATGGCGCCAGCCCAAGGAACCAGATGCCCAGGGTCAGTGTGCATGGAATGAGGTGGGCTGGGCTGGGCTGAGGAAGGATGAGAAGAAAGGGAGCGGTTCCATTCCAGCCAGTGTTCACTGGGACCAAGCCTGCAGCGAGGGAAGCATCATCTTCAGGGTTGCAAAACGGGCACATGTGCTCTTGATGCAATAAATGACTGGACAATCCTAAGCTTCTTGCAGTTCTCATGGGAGCTCTCAGGAGCTTCCAAATCCATTGCGGTGCCCAACTGAGAGGAGTGTTCCACTTGCTCCCGGGGAGTGGCGGGTGGGCTCCCTCCCCCCACTCTTTCTCAGCTGTGATGCTCACATGGACATGAACCTTGCCTGTTGTCATGCCCTTCTTTTATTAGAAGTTCTAATAGAAGCTGGAATGGATATTATCTGTAATTACTCATTCTGTGGGATGCTGGGGGTCATTCTCTGTACCAAAGTTGAGAACCTTCATTGTCTACAGCTGAAATTACTGAATGTCACCCCATGCATCCTGAATTAGTGCTCATTAATGAGCGTGTGGTTCGAGATATCCCCTATTTATTATTCAGAGGTCAAGAATCATTCAGAGAGCTGCAAGGCAACTTTACAAGCAAAGCATTTGATCTGTTCTAGAAAGAATTACATTCCTCATCCACTGTTTGTTCAAGAAGAACCCACTGGGGAAATGACGATAGCAATGACGATGACGATGACGCCTCTGTTTTCTCAACAGTGGGATTAATGCTCCATTTTTCAAAGACTGAACTATGTTTGCAAAAAAGGCCTGGGGACAGTTTCTAGGAGATTGACCCCAGAAATATAGAACCTCAGTGGTCTTCACTCTTGTGCTGTGTTTTTAAGAGGCTGTTGCAGTCGCCATCCAGTCAGGATGGTAAGTCTCCAAGCTTGGAGGCTTACAGGCATCTAATGCAGGGCAGGGGAAAAGCAGAAATGCTCTCTGCGACTCCTCCTGCTTTGCAATTCGCCCTCACCTCTCCCTCAAATGAATTCTTGAAATGTACTCAGGACTGCTGGGCTTGAGCCGGCTGACTTACCTTGCTCGCTGCCTATTGTTTTGCTCAGCACGAGCTCCGGGTCTTGGAGGGCCCCTTCTTCTCAGCACGTTTCCCTTCTCACTGCCGTTCCCGCCAGATGGCCTTGCTCTCCGTCCTTCTCGCCACCGCTTCCTCTTGCTTAGTTGATGGCGAGCCTGTGAGCCAGCAGGAAGTGGCAGCCGTGCTCTTCCTTCGCACGGCTCCCTCGTCTAGGAATGAACGAGAGGCCAGTGATGGAGCAGTTCGCAATACTGCAATGGGGCCCTCAGTAGGTTCCGAACCATGCCCACAACTAAGGCCACTCTGAGTTTATTCCTGAGTGCACACACAACAGAAAGCTGCTAACAACTGGGTGGGGTCCCCTGAGATGGACACCTGTAAGACAAACATGTTTACAAGTACATTTGTCAGCATAAGTTAAATGTAAACCTAAATTTGCATAAAGTTTGCAATATTATTTTCACCTCCGTGTGCAAGAACCTACTTCCCCCATAACACCCTTGCATGACCCTTGAATACTTTCTGGGAACCACACTTCATGGAAGATACAGACAAACTGGAAAGCGTTCAGGGAGGGGCAACAAAGATGATCAGGGAACTGGAAACAAAGCCCTGTGAGCAGAGGCTGAATGGACTGGGCATGTTTACCCTCAAGAAGAGAAGACTGAGAGGAGATAGGGTAGCACTTTTCAGTTACTTGAAGGGCTGTCACGCAAAGGAGGGCCAAGATCTCTTTATCACAGAGTGCAGGACAAGGAATAATAAGTTCAAGCTACAGGAAGCCAGATTCCTGATGGACATCAGGAAAAACTTCCTGACTGAGCAATATGGCAATGGAACCGATTTTCTAGGGAGGTCGCGAGTTCTCCCACACCGGAGGCAGTCACAAGGTGGCTGGGAAACCATCTGTGCAGGATGCTTCCCTTTGGTGTCCCACAGTTACGTAGCAGGGCTCAATGGCCTTACAGGCCCCTTCTAAATCCTCTGCAGTTTTATGACCCCTCGGCCCATGTCGCTGTTCAATGCATCTCTGGATATTGACACCAGTCCTCACTACATGTGACAGCTTTCTGAGCTGGGTGAAGATCTTTCTATTTTCCCAGGCACTTTGGTCCTTCTCTTTTACAAAACATGTCTGGGTGTGTTTGGAGTTTCATGTGGCCACTGGCTTTTATTCTGGTTTTCACTTTGGTTTCACTCTGAAACGTTAGCTGTGTTTTGCTTTTTAATAGTATGTGTTATCTTGTTGCGTATGATGAGTACATTTTTTGGAGAGCTTCAGTTATTGTGTGTGAGAGAGAAGGGATGTGGATAAGAATGTATCACAATCAGGAAACCTCGTCAGGGCACAATCCTGCCGATGACCGTAAGCTTCCAAACTCCGAGGTGAACCAGCATCTGTGGCAGAGGAGGAAGAGTGCTGGCAGAAGCACCCCACTGTTGCCGCATCGATTTTCAGGAACTGTGGAGTTCTGTGCACTGGGATACACCTTCAATGTCTGATAAGGGCTAGTCGTACACAGGGTAGACTTTGATGCACTGTTCCTTGGAAAACCAAATTCTCTAATTGCAACTGTTAATGCCTAAGTTTTAAAATATTTCAAAGTGAGTGTGGCTAATATCTCAAAGAAAACACTTTCACAGGGGGAAAAGGGGGGATGCTTAATATTTTCTCAATGAATCTGAAAAGCCAGTTTGGTTTTAGGAGCTTTTTCCAATGCATGTTGACTGGGGATAAAGGGAACTATGAACCAACGATTCACAGCAAGTGGCTGGGGAAGATTCAGGCTCGGTTTGCAACCATCATGCAAATAGCACTTTAAAAAATTAGTCTGACTTTGTTCACAAAAGTCTGGAATGCTCAGCTTGCTTGCCGGAGGAAACCTAAAAGCGAAGAGTAATATGCTCAGGGTGGGAGTCGGAGGACCTTATTCTGACCTCTCCCCCGTCAGTACCTCGAGGACCAGAATATGGGGCAAAGACGGCAAGAAAAAGCATACCAGGGAAATAAGCTTGACAGGCACTTTGAGAAACGTGAAATTGATTCCTTTAGCATACATGGCATTTTCGGCGACGACTTATATAGCTGAGCATTTCTGATGTAAATATTTTACAGTAATACCCATGTGATAATAGCAGGTTTGTGTGGGATAGAGATAAAGCTGGGTCTAAAATTATAGCCACCCTAAAAGTTATGCACTTTGGAAGCAGAAATCATGTCAGCTAGGAAATGCTTAGATTCTGAAGCAAGAACAAGCAAACCAATGCTCCTTGGCTACCAGATTTGACCATTGGCCAGACTGGCTAGGACTGATGGGGTTGTAATCTTGGAGGAACTCCAGTTTGAGGGAAGCTGCTGTAGTCAATAGAGGTTTTGCACTGGAAACTGGATCAGGAAGACCCTGATGCTAATATTGGCCCTGCCCCAAATTTCCTAGGCCAGTTGGTCTAGTTTACAAGGTTCCTGGGAGGACCAAACAGGGAGACAGAGACTCTGCTGGCTGGGATAGAAATGCAGTGTGTTCTGTCACTCTGGCAGGCATTCATGTGCTTACCTGTCAGACAAAGGTATGAAGAAATTGTGGATCTGTGTGCACACCAGCCCAAACATCCCTCTGCTGGTCAGTTTCAGAGCTCCCAAGATTATGAATCCTAACTTCTCAGGGTTTCTAATCATGGAATATCTCCAAGCACATTCAGTTGCTCTGGGTGACTTTGGGCCAGTCTCTCAGCCCAGACTACAAGGTCGTTGTGGCAATAAAATTGAAACCAGGAGGAGAATTATGTTAGCTGCTTTGAGTTTGTTGTAAGAAAAAAGTGGGATAGAAATAAAAATAATAGTAAATAAGAATTAAAAATGTATACAGAGCCCTTCACACTCCTGACAGCTGGACACTCCTGTCTTCACAGTGCAACAGTTTTTAGGGCAGATCAATGACTATTACTACAGTTTGTCAGTCCCAGCTTCTGCTAGACCATAGTCTGACCTGGTCGCCAACATGGCAAACCATAGTTAACACACTGCACGGCCACATTTTGATGGTTTGCACAATAAGTAAAGGCCTAGGCATGCCTTGTGTTTGCACACACTCTTTGGCCCCCTTCCTCCAGCACTGATGTGGGGACAGCAGAAATAATTCATTGCTTGCTTATGTCCAAACCAGGAACTGTAGTTAATTTTAAGGTATGGCTTATCTGACAAAGGATCACAATCCACAACTTAAAGTTGGGTTGGATAAACTATCCATAATGAAGCACAGTTTGGACAAAATGACAATCCCTGGCTAATTGAAAATAAGAGAAAATGGAAGCCCAGGGTGATTTCCAGAGCATTATATTTTATGCATTAATGCTATATCCAAGCAGGGTTCATGACTTGCTAAGCCCCTCCAAACAGTAAGTTTTGATCCTGGTTTGCTGGTCCATCACAAACCATTGTTTGTCATCCCAAATCCTTGTTACATTTTCATTACCATGTTTTGGCACAATGTCAGTGTTTCTCCCCCTTCATGGATCACTGCCTTGCTGTGGCGAGGGGGCTATGAGCTCTGCCATGCAGGGGCACCCAAGATGGACAGGCCATAGCAGAGAGCTCTGAGAAAAGGTGATCCACTGGAGAAGGAAATGGCAACCCACTCCAGTACCCTTGCCATGAAAACCCCATGGACAGTATCAATAGGCAAAGAGATATGATGCCAGAAGATGAGCCCCTCAGGTCGGAAGGTGTCCAATGCGCCACTGGGGAACAGCAAAGGACTAGTACTAGTAGCACCAGAAAGAATGAAGCAACTGGGTCAAAGCCAAAAGGACACTCAGTTGCAAATGTATCTGGTGGTGAAAGGAGAGTCCGATGCTGTAAAGAGCAATACTCCATAGGAACCTGGAATGTACGATCTATGAATCAAGGTGAGCTGGACATGGTCAAACATGAGAAGACAAGAGTGAACATTGACATCTTAGGAATCAGTGAACTAAAATGGACAGAAATGGGTGAATTTAATTCAGATGACCATCAGGTATACTACTGCAGGCAAGAATCCCTCAGAAGAAATGGAGTAGCCTTCACAGTCAATAAAAGAGTAGGAAAAGCAGTACTGGGATACAACCTCCAAAATGACAGCATGATCTCAGTTCAGATCCAAGGCAAACCATTCAACATCACAGTAGTCCAAGTCTATGCCCCAACCACTGATCCTGAAGAGGTTAAAGTTGACTGGTTCTATAAAGGCCTACAACACCTTCTAGAAATAACACCAAAATTGATGTCTGTATCATCATGGGGGATTGGAATGCTAAAGAAGACAAAAGATAACCGGAATAACAGGCAAGTTTGGCCTTGGAGTACAAAATGGAGCAGGGCAAAGGCTGGCAGAATTTTGTCAAGAGAATACGATAGTCATAGCAAACACTCTTTTCCAACAACCCAAGAGACGACTCTACACATGGACGTCACCAGACGGTGAACACAGAAATCAGATTGACTATGTGCTCTGCAGCCATAGTTGGAGAAGCTCTATACAGTCAGTAAAAACTAGACCAGGAGCTGACTGTGGCTCCGATCATGAGCTTCTTGTTGCAAAATTTAGGCTTAAATTGAAGAAAGTAGGGGAAAGCACTAGGCCACTGGGGTATGACCTAAATCATATCCCTGATGAATATACAGTAGAGGTGACAAATAGATTTAAGGAATTAGATCTGATAGACATAGTGCCTGAAGAACTATGAACGGAGGTTCGCAACATTGTACAAGAGGTACCAACTAAAACCATCCCAAAGGAAAAGAAATGCAAGAAAGCAAATGGCTGTCTGAGGAAGCTTGACAAATAGCTGAGGAAAGAAGGGAAGCAAAAAGCAAGGGAGAAAGAGAAAGATACACCCAATTGAATGCAGAATTCCAGAGAATAGCTAGAAGAGATAAGAATGCCTTCTTAAATGAACAGTGTAAAGAAATAGAAGAAAACAATAGAATAAGGAGGACCAGCAATCTCTTCAAGAAAATTGGAGATATGAAGGGAACATCAAGAAAACTAAGATCATGGCATCTGGTCCTATCACTTCCTGGCAAATAGACGGGGAAGAAAAGAAGGTAGTGACAGATTTTATTTTCCTGGGTAACAAGATCACTGCAGACAGTGACTGCAGCCAAGAAATTAAAAGACACTTGTTCGTTGGGAGGAGAGCTATGGCAAATCTAGACAGCATACTAAAAAGCAGAGACATCACCCTGTCAACAAAAGTGCGTATAGTCAAGGTTATGGTTTTCCCAGTTGCAATGTATGGCTGTGAAATTTGGACCATAAGGAATATTGAGCACTGAAGAATTGAGGCCTTTGAATTGTGGTGCTGGAGGAGACTCCTGCGAGTCCCTTGGACTGCAAGGAGATCAAAGCAGTCAGTCTTAGAGGAGATCAATCCTGACTGCTCTTTAGAAGGCCAGATACTGAAGATGAAACTCAAATACTTTGGCCACCAAATGAGAAGGAAGGACTCACTGGAGAAGACGCTGATGCTGGGAACGATTGATGGCAAAAGAAGAAGGGGACGGCAGAGGATGAGGTGGCTAGATGGAGTCACTGAAGCAGTCAGTGTGAGCTTAGGTGGACTCCGGGGGATGGTGGAGGATAGGAGAGGAATGTTGTCCATGGGATCACAATGGGTCGGGCACGACTTCGCAAATAACGTAACATAACAGTGTTTCTCATTATCAGTTCTTCACCAAGCATCAAGTGCCTGCCTCACAGACTTGTATCAATGTGATAAACCCTTCGAAATATCTAGTGACAATAGTGTGTCATTAGCTTACTTGCAAGATGGACCATTTAGGAGAACTAGACTCCAATCTTGCGCTGCCAGGGTGGGGGTGAGGAATCCAACTGCGTAATTGAGAGAGCCAGGAACTGCTGTTGCAAGTTACCATAATCTTTGAAGAGTATCCTGGAACTGTAGCTTTCATCTCCCTAATTGTATGCTAGGGCTGTGAAGATATCCTAAGACTCTCTATTTATCTGCCTGGTGAGGCACAACACTTTCTTATTAAAAACATATCTATCATGGTTAATGACTTGATTTCCCCCCTTTAATACAGTACAATGACAGGTGTAAAGCAAAGCGAGGCATCAGATGCTGGGACAATATGCTTGCCGCTTCAAGATGCCTCAAACATCGGCGTTCCTTCATAGTGCCAGAGGAAAAGGCAGTGGAGGAATGGGGCGGGGGGGGGGGGGGGGGGAGGATGACACAACTTACACTGCACAGATTACACGCTTCTGTTAGAGAGAAAATAGTACCATTTGCAGTTTCAGTTAAAAGCATGTTGAAGTGCATATGGAAAGTACCATTACGAGGAACTCCAGAGCGCCTGAGTAAAATGGGTCATTAGGCTTTCGTTTGCTGGAGAGTGCCTCCCATCTGACAGTGCCGAATGGTCGCGTTTTTAGCAGCTTATGTTCCCAGTTACATTAAACAGACAAACAGATTGACTGTTTTGCATTTCTCATTTGACAACAGCTTGTCTTCATTTGCAGCACACTGGTGGCTGAGCTGAAAGCAGGGCGGATGAGTGTATCCGAGGTCCTGGTTTTGAATAACAGCAGATGCCAACGTTTAACTTCAAAATCAATCAATTCTTTTTCCTGCGTGTGGATAAAAGGTCTAGTGAAGTGCCTGAAGGGGGCTTTCTGCTGTTTACAGCTGAAAAATATATGAAAAGCCAAATTCATTAAAAAGAAAAAGACAAACTTCCTGTGCACAAGATAAAGCGCCAGCAGTTTTAGGAAAGAAAGCGTGGTGGGAAGTATTTGCGACTGGGGTACAGTGGAGCAAGGGCACCGAGAAGGATGGATTGTGGCAATGCAAAAGTAGGTGGGTGCAGCTTACCTTGAGGGCTGATCAGTGGACAATGAATTTATATAATCCAGGAAGAATGCTCCAGCCCTTGGCTCTGGGCATATCCTGGCACAGTATCTTTACACTCGAGCAATCCTAGTGGGGCTGGCTGGCTGGCTGGCTTGCCTGCTTGCTTGCAGAGATGGCCCTATCATGCTGCAAGCTCTTGTGCCTGCACTGGGGGGCAGAGCTGGGGCACAGCCCCCCTCCCAGCCACGAAGACCTGCTGCCACCAGCAGGCACTGAGAGAGCCCCCCTGTGCCACCAGAGAGCAGCTGCCAGAGGAGGCGACTGTCCTCGCAGCGCCTGCCTGCTTTTTGCTCTGGGCAGGAGATGCACCGTTGGAGCAAGAGGTCTCATGAGCTCCTGCCTCAGCCTCACGTGCTCACTGAATCCCACAGGGGCTCAGCTGGGTTACAGGATGCTGGGGAGCCCAGCCGAGGCCCAAGAGGCCCGCCACTTGTCCAGCCGCTTGGCGCACAACAAGGTGAGGGATTGGTGGGAGGGTGGGGGGGCAGTGGCGGTGATGCACGCTGCCACGTGCCTCAGGCAGCCGCAAGACTGGCACTGGCCTGCATGTCTGCGCAGGATAAATCAGCCCGGAGGGCACCCACGTCATGACTCAACACAGCGAGGTCCAACCCAGCCTTAATTTTTCAGGGCATCCCATTTCTAATCTAGACAGGTATTTAAGCATTTATCAGACTGGCCTTGTGCTCTGAGATCTACCGAAGGAGTACACTGTGTTGCCTTCGATGTCACTGGACATCAGAATCTGCTATTTCACTTTTTCTAGCTGGTTAATGAAGCTATTGCATGTTGGTTCATTTCTTTTAGCAAGCATTTGAGCACTGGCCACATGCGTGTACAAAAAGCAGAATGGGATTGGTGTCTAATGGTCTTGGTGAAGTTCTGGAAAGGCAGGTCCTACTCTGCAAATGTCACTAATATTGCTACCGCTTCGACTAAGACAACAGATCGACAAAGGGCCAACTCAGGCATTTTTAATCTGGGGAAGTGCATCACATGAGAGGGGAGAACTGGAACAATGGCATTGTCCTCTGCTTCCAAATGCGCCACCCCCATATTCTGTGAAAAAACACAAGGATTCTGCTAGCAGTTTGCCTTGTGATTCTCTTAAATGTCTTACACAGTGTAGACACTACAGTCAAGTGTAAGCAGTTACTGTGCGCTATCAAAGCATGACCTGGAATTATCACTTGATTCCTGTTTTGAAGGATCGAAGACCGTTTTAAGCCATGGCATCAGCCACCCTGAAAAACGAACCCTTGTGACGTTCTATGCATCACGCTTGCATTTTCAGCAGGTTCCTTCCGCTGTGTGCAAAATGTTGGCCTTCCAGCGTAGCCAGAACTATGGTGTACCAACACTGCGCATGCAAGCTGGATGGGCCGCTTTCAAGAGACCCCATGCACATAGCATTGCGCATGGGTACACTTTTCATTTGCTGTTCTGTGTAACACAAGGCTAATCTGTAGCTGCTTCTCCCACAGGCCCCTGCTGTCAGGAGTCTTTCTGTGCTTCAAACAACAGCCTGGAGAGATCATGCTTTGCTGAATAAGTAACTGCTCACAAATAATTGGTATCCAAAAGAAAATTGATGTGATCTACCAGTAAAAGCTTTAGATTTATGAGGAACAAGTTCCCAGGTATAGCCGGAATATTAATCCTCTTTGGCTGCATTCCGACATTAGGAAAAGCCATGGTTTGACAGGACGGGGAAACATCTAGGCTCATACAGGGCTACTCCCCTCGCCTCCTCCAGCATGGCCACTAAGAGTTTGGAAGCTTTTGCTTCTGTATTTTATCTATGTCAGCTTGTCATTTTGCCCACACCCAACAAATTGTGGTGTGGTGGCCAAAATGTTGGGTTGGAGACCTGGGAGATTTGGGTTTTAGTTCTCACTAGGCTATGAAGGTCGGTGGATGCCTCTGGGCCAGTCGCTCAGTCTAACCTACCTTTCAATGTTGTTCTTGTGAGGATAAGAGCGGTCCACGTAAGCTGCTTGACCTCCTCGCAAGAAAAAAGGTAGGCTATACATGCAGTGTGTTGCTGCTGCTGCTGCCGCCGCCGCCGGAGCCTAGGCATTGGCTGCGATCGGGCATCATGGCATTCAGTCCCGCAGGGTTTCCACAGCTCACGCTTTTGCCTCGGCCAATTTCCAGGTAAATGTGGTTTCCACACTTCCCACTCTGCCATCCCGCCCTCGCCATGCATCCCAGCAGCCCCAAGGTACCTCCTCCTCTTTGCTAAATTCAACCTCAGATGCCACTGCCTGTCGGTCCACTAAGATTTTGGGGCATCCTCTCCCTCTTTCCCTTCCTGATACTACAGCCATCTTGCTAACACTTCCTCGCCAATCCAGCCCAAGGCAAAGGGTTTTATTCTTACTTTAAAATAAACACTTAGAGACATAGAAACATAGGAACAGAGTGAGTCAGAAGGTGTCTCTTGGGCCATCTAGTCTGACCCCCAGCTTACAACTTGATGATATTTATTTGAACCTTTTAGCAACCCTTGATTGAATTTGGCAGGGCTTATTGGTCTGTACATCACACACGGCAGCAGTTTACATGGGTTGCCCACCTCTTCTGCTCCGCTGTTTCCTGCTTTCACTCTGTCACGCACCTATTTCCATTTTATGTATCTGATACATTTCTTAGTCTGCCAGCTTCTTGTTTTTGCTGTTCTTCAGGGCAAAGTAATGCTTGCCCACAGTTACTGCCTTCCTCTTTTGGGGCATATTTGGGTTCCCACCAGGTAGATGTTGGCCGTTCCCTCCATTACTTTTGCTGTCAGGAGACCTCAGCAAATCATGTAGAGGGAGTGTGCGTGCACACGTGGGTGTGTACAGGGAAGTGATTAGGAATAAAGAGAAGCGTTCAAAAGGAGTACAGAGAAGGAGTTCAAAAGCTGTGAGGAGGCCTCTGAGGCAGACAAGCGTCATGGAGAGACGAAACGCCAAGAGTTTTTAGGGCCAGCTCCATGGGCAAGGTCCCAGCGTGCGGTCAAATGAAAGGGGGCACGGGAGGAACCACTTCATAGGGCAGCTGTTTCCACAACTATAGTTCACAGCAGTAGGAGCATAATAATGAGTCTCAAAGTGATAATCTGGCCTTTTCCACCCCGAAGTGCATAGGGTGCCATTCTAACCCTCCGTGCTGTTTGGCCATATTAAGGAATGCCAGTGCTAGAGCTTTTGTTCGGGCAGTTGCAAAAAGACCTAAATAAACATTCTGTGCTTTTTCTCTGCTGACCCATATTTTCAGTTGCTAGGATGTTTATCTTGTTGTTTTAATGGGAACTGAAGCAAATGTGGAGGTGGAACATTTTCTTTCTTTTTTACTTTAACTGTTGAATAAAAAGCCATGCAGACAATACATCCATAATTGAAGGTTGAATGCAAATCCCTCTGTGTAAGGCAAACAAAAAGCTCATTATGAGGGGATGGGATTTCTGAGTTATAGGTTTTAGCCAAAGGTCAAAGGGCTCTCACTAAGTACTGTGCAGTGCAAAACAAAACCAAAGGAGTTGGTAAAATTACCGCAGTAGAAAGGGCTCAAATATTTGCTCTTGAATCCTCAGGTTAGTTTATCCAGAGAGGCTACTGAGCAAGTGTTTGGAATGATTAAATGGCTACATTGAAGCTACAAATTGCTGCTACTTGCTTTTGTAGCTGGACTTGTTGCAGTTGAGTGATGGGCCCATCACTGCATTGTGTGCACAGGAAAACAGGCGAGCAGTGACGGATCGACTGGAAGCCGGCGCTGCTGTATCACAGCCGAAAGATCTTGCTCAGTGGGAATTTGGGATGAATGCAGCCGCTTTCGCTCTGGCTCTCTCTCTCTCTCTCTCTCTCACTCACTCACTGTTGGTGATTGTATACAGAAAAGGCAGTAGCTAATGAAAAGGCAGGAAATGCAGAATCACCGCAAGCCCAGAAAATGAAGGAAGAAAATGTGGAGCTTTCCAGATACAAGCTCCAAAGCAGGGAAAATATCAGATAGGAACCATCGCTCTTAAAAGTCAAGCTACACAACTACTGAGGCTTGTGTTGCACCCTCTCCATGGAAATGAATGGCAATCCTGACTGCCTGCAAGAACGGCATCATCTTGAGGGTGCTGCTGTCCCATGGCCAAACGACCCAGACACTCGACCATAGGCTTGGCCACTTTAGTAACTGTTTCTACACAGTTTAATTGTATCCATAATTTTATTCATCATTCATACTGCATGATTCTAAAATAATTTGCGGTCCCTATTTTAACATAATTTACATTTTATACACATTTTATATATTGCTTCAGTGAATTTTTATGCAATAATGCTGGATTCTGCTATGCCATATGAAACAAACAAATAAATAAATGAGGGTATTCTGTGAAACACAAACAATCGATACAATAAAGAGCAAGCAGAAAATGATGCCCTCTCTCCCCCCAGTGGCATTATGATAACGACAGGCATCCTCTCACACTCCCAGAACAGCAGCTCTTTCCAGTTTTTAAAACTGAAAGGATGGCTGGATTGGTTGGATGGGACCAGCTGCCACGCAGACACACACACCTCAGTTTCACTTCACAGGAAACATCTCAAGCGCATGAGCACACTGCTCAGCTGCTCAAAGAACCTGCAGGGGCGCACGCTGCCTGGGGAGCGCGAGGCATGCTGAGGGCCACGCACCGTACCAGCCGGCGCCCCTGGGCAAGCCTCCAGGAGTTGCTCCTCTTGCTCTTCGAAGCCAGAACGCCGCACTGGGCCTGGGCACGGACCAGCAACTGGGCCAGCGGCAAAGTGTTGCCAGCGCGTAATCTCCATTCCTGTCCAAGGCAGCAGTCTGGGTGCCCCGGGCTGAGCCTTCCCAGCTCGTTGCCAAAGGCAGTCCCACGCACGGCCCATTGCAGTGATATGAGCTTGCCAGTCCCAGAATGCCTTGGGTGGGATGAACAAAGCACCATCGTTATCGGGGCCATCAGACACAAGCGCTGCTGGTATAACTTGCAGAGCCATGGCAGTGGGAGAAAGTCCCTCGTTCGGGCACACGGGCACCGGCACTGGCCAGGCCATTTCATCTGTTCGCTGTAAAGTCGCAAAGGGGGTAGTCTTTGCAGGGGGCTACTTTATGGTTTTGCAATTAGCACGGCCTGAAAAATAGAGTTGCAAAATGAATTGGTCTGTTTGTAGAAAGTTTGTAGGCATGTCGTTCTGGTTCAGTGAGGATGAGGATGAAAACACGGACACACTAATGCCTTTATTAAAAGTGATGCAAGGTCTGTAGCCTTTGCATTTGTTAACAAAAATACAAAAGAGGAAAGAGAAAAGAAAAGAAGGCTAGCACATGGTAGGAAAACTAGTGTGGGGCCATGCTGTATTTTCAGTAGTGCCATGACACGTGAGAGTGCGTGCGTGAGCTGGGGGAGTGTGAGTGTGTGGGAGGGGTTCTTTGTGCTGCTCTCCCGTGATGCTTGGACCCTCCGTTGGGCCAAATGAGGTCAGGCTTGTCTAAAGTGAAATTATGAGGCACACACACAAAAGCCGCCTACCTTTTCTGGAGGGAGAGAATGCAGCATTGCGATTCCTGTCCTGCTACTTTTCAATGACACAGATGCCTAATGGTGATCTGGCTGTTCTAGTTTACCAGGGACAGTCCCGGTAACTTTTCTCCCATTAGCTTTCTCCCCATTTCCGCCTTTGGTGATGCCTTGTTTAAATTCTTTGACTGTGAGTTGCCCTAACTACCTTTCTTGTGCAGTTAGTTCTCCTCTAGAATGTAGTGAGTAGATATACCTGGCTGTTAGCAGTCAGGAATTCTCATTTTGTTCCCATATATTTGCCTGCTGCCCCATAAAGTCATCCAGCAGTTTACCATAAAGCAATGTACAAAAAAACTGAAACAAAAACCTAGAGAAGACCCCAGAAAGCAGCACAAATTCAACAGTCCCAACAGCAAGCTCAGATTTAAAATGAATATTTTAAAGTAGGAGAGCTCCACATGTCAAGATTTGCTTGCTTCCTTACTGGGTGTACACCCCCACGTTTCTAGCAAGCAAGGCGACGACGGCAGCGTCCCAAATCAAGTTGGAATAGATTCAAACACTGAAATGCGGCAGTGGTGTCTCCAGGTTTTTGAGGCGGCTTCCCCCCTTCCTCTGCCCCCAGCCGCTCTTGCTCCTCCCCTTTCCCGTCATGGCTCCCGCCTGCCCGCCCACCGAGCAGAGCCGCCAAAGGCACGGAGGCAGAGCCGCCCGCTGCTGCTCCGTCCCACCGCCACCGCTGTCTGGGCCAGAGCAAGGGGCACGTGGTGGGGGGGAAGGCAGAGCAAGTTGCAGTGGGTGGGGGGTTCTTCTCAGTGGCCCCTGTGCTTATCCTGGATGATGGCCCTGAGAGGACAGCCTTTCAGACAACTGGTTCCTCCGCAGGCGAGGGCGTGGAGATGGCACGGACACGGCAGCCCTCCATTCCCAGGTGGGGACTACCACTACGTACACTCGGAATTGCACCTCTGCCGAATATTTCTTTGGGCCGAGGAGCAGCTTCCCCCTTGGCATTCTAAATCAGTGGCATCTGCTCCCAGCTGCAAAAGGCCCTCGTATCAACCCTGAGGTGCTGCATCTCCAGCCAGAGGGTCCCGTAACAGGTGAGGAGAGAAGCTGCTGCCTGAGACATAGAAACATAGAAGCAGAATGAGTCAGAGGGGTCACCAGGGCCATCTAGTCTGACCCCCAGCTCCTTCGAGGACCCCCGAGACCTTCAAGGGGACACAGCTAGTCGGAGGCAAGATGAACCAAAGGTCTGACTCAGGGCAGGGCAGCTCCCTGCATCTCATCATCTCCACTGCCATTGCCTGCGCTCCAAAGCATTCGCACTGGGCTGGATGCTGCTTGCCAGACCATCTCTGCCCCTTGCCCACTCTCAGAACACCGAAGTTACACTGGCTGGATTTACCGGAGATCTGCCCGCTTCCTTTGGAACAGAGCCATCTTAGCAGAGGCGGCATATCTGCACACGAGCTTGCCACCCTCGACCCACTTTGGGGGAGTCTCTCCTCCCCCGCGCACCCTGCCCTGGCACAGCGTCCATCGCGCCTGCTGATGGGAAACACGTGCAGCTGCCTGCCGCAAGCTGCACAGGCCAGGTTTCCCCGGCTGCCTCGCAAAAAGGCCCTTGCACCGAGTAAGGTCAGGCATGTAATGTCTCTAAAGTCTTAACCACAAGAATGTATTTTTAGAAGCAGGAGTGAAGCTTCCTTTGCGCTGAGCCACATCACATAATCTTAGAAGAGAGGCTCATTTCCGCTCCGTACGTATTCTTTCACCCCTCTCAAAATGCACTTATCTCACTCATCGTACTGCTCAGATTAGTCCCATGAATTCCCCGTGCAGCCAGTTACCAGGCTGCACACAAAAAGCACCTCTGACGGGGAGAGGGGGAGGGCTCTGGAGCAGGCCTGTGGCGGGATGGTGGACCTCCGTCTTGGCTTGCTCCACAGTTTCCACCCTCCCTGGCTATGATAGCTAGAGCTGATGGGGACTGAAGTCCACAAGATCCAGAATACTTTCCGTCTCAGCTTCAGAGCTTTCTTCCTTCTCATACTTTTTTAAAAAATCTGGTTTTTAGTTAGCCTCTTGTTTCAGGAATGGGGAAGTGGATAGAAGTGGATTCTCCAAAGGCTTCCAGTAAATGATGGACCACAGCATATTAAAGTGTGAGGTATTTGCCAGGAGTTCTCTCTGGAATAGATGGATGTTCGTACATATGATTAGTGCAGGACTGGGCCACATCTTTTTCTTGGACCATCTCGCTGTGTCAGAGAAGCCATGAGAGTGTTTTACTTGCTGGTTGCAAGTGAGTCAGCAGTCACTGCTCCATTCTTTCTCTGCCAGCTTACTCGATAAAAGGCACTGTACTTTTTACTAGCTTGTTACTAAGCTAGCGGCCTGCACTTCTGCATTGGATGCCTCCAGTATCTTATTTTATTTATTTGCGATATTAAGCCTTAACTGTTTTCTTAGGAGACTAGCCAAAAAAAAAAAAAAAAAAACCCAGCAAGCAATGCCTTTGCCTAGAGGACAACACTAGCATAACCTAGTTCCCAGTGCACCCAAATGCACCGAGAATTTTTTTTGCATTTAAGGGCTAATAATCCAGTTTTGCGCAGGCACCTGAATAAGAATGTGCTGCCATTTCTACCAGTTAAGTTTTCTGTGTATCCGTCCCTCCGACCTTGTCATCACAGCCACCCTGTGAGGCTGGTTAGACCTAAAGTATTTGAGTCACTATTTGAATTCAATTTTCCTCCGTAGTAATGATTATTCATTAATTAACCTCACAACTACCCTGTAAGGTAAGTTAGATGGGGGAAACTAACTGGCCTAAATCCACTTTTTGGATTTTGTAAGGTTAGGATTAGGATGGAGAAATGGAGCAGACTTGCCCTTGTTTTTCCTTCATCCTCGTCTGACATGCTCACCACTTCAGAAGAGAAAATAGTTCAAGCTGGCAGAATCTACCTTAAAAACCAACAAAACTGGAAGTAAATAATTCTGAGCCTAGCAATTTGATTTGAGTCCTAGATCGTAATGGAGCTTACAGTCCTTCCGCCCAAATCATTTTGTTTCTGCTATGGTGAAATAGCTTAAAGTCAGGAATTCTTGCTGATTTACTGCAACTCACCCAGAGATCTACCAGTAAATTCAGCCTAGCCTGCTTGATGGCAATACACTGGTTCTCACCCTTAACTTCACCAGACGCTCCATCTGCAGCACAGCAAGTGTGCTGTCTCCCTGAGCTGAAGTAGTGAATGGCTGCATGCCAGAGAATTAGGATGTGAAGGTTAGCTACTTGCTCTGTAGCCAAAACAGTGGATTAATGTTGCCTCCCAGAAATGATAGAGCCTGCAAGTTTCTCCCACTGTCTTTTGTCAGCCTTTCAACCTTGACCTTGGAAAAACCACCTCCAGCAGGCTGCAGAACATTTCGATGCTGCTGGTTGTCCAGCACTGTGTATGTGATCTTTTATTTATTTGAAGAGAAGCAGTCAACTCTGTGACCGGCCAGGGCTGGGTGGCTACAAATCACCCATACCTATTTATTCACATTTAAGGTTTTTGGGGTGGACATTTGAAAAACAATGTTCCAGTGCAGAAAGATAAAAGAAGGGAAGATAAATAAAATAAAGGAAGGAAATAAGAGAATAAAAGAAAGGAACAGGATTCCTTTGGCAAATGTTGAAAGCCCAATGAAGAGATCACTATAAATTTTTGCTTTGTTGCCTCTCTCTGAACAAGCAAATAAAACCTGCATTGTGCCTTTGCCATGGCTGGGGAGGAGGCTCGTGAGCACTCATGGGGCAGACCAGCTGGAACTCCCTGGTCTGCATCTGTTCCCGGATTCCCTCTGTCTGATGGCAGGAAAGGGCTAAAATACTTGGGAATGTTCTGTCGGTTGTTGCTCTTGTCTTTCCAAGCCTGGGACAAGGATGGCAGGATGGACACCGGCAAGCAACCCTGGAGGAGGCATTCCATTGCTACTAATGAAAACAATACCCACCTTACCTTAGATCAGCTTTCTGCAGCTTGTGCCTTCCAGATGTGTTGGACTACAACTCCTAGCATCCCCCAGCCAGATCAGCACCATGTTAGCTGGGGGATGCTGGGAGTGTAGTCCAACACATCTGAAGAGTATCGGGTTGAAAAATGCTTCCATAGAAGCCTTCCTCTGGTGGACATACGCAGCGAAAAAATCTCAGTGCAGCCCCTGCCAGCACCATACTCTCAATCCAGATTAGGCCGCCATTTTGTTGCTTATTTTTAAAAAACAGCAGTGAGGAAATGCCTGATTATGGGTGTCCTGCTTCATATCTCGATAGGCCTGGAAGTCCAAGAATGTGGAAGGCTGTGGGTCTCCAGACATGGCCGGACCACAGCTTCCATCATCCCTGACCACTGGAGAGGGGTGGCTGGAGCTGATGGAAGTTGGAGGCCACGGTTCCACAGCCTGCAGTCAGCCAAGCTTCAGAGCCAGGTAGGGCCCTTTGCTTCCCACTCTTCTGCTCTCACATCTTGAAAGCATTGTTTGTTTTAGAAATTCCAGTCACTCTTGCGATAGTGAGCCTAAGAAATTCTTCCATGCAAGGAGAGGGCTTTGCCATAATCGAAACATGCAGTTCATTCTCACATCCTAATGAATAGTGAGTCCTATTTTCCATGTAGTCTCTCGCTCGCATACTCAATAAAGGAAGATGCTGTAGTGCCTAAGCTGTTCAGCCTCTCTTTCTTCTTCTTATTATTAAATGTAATTTTTCCTCCTCAAAGATTACTGGAAATCAGTTCAGAAAGTTGCTGGGAGGGGCTTATCGGGCCAGCAGCATTTGGGTTTCCATATTAATGGCCTTGCATTTCTCTGAGCATGAGCTGCTGGGCAAGCCCCCGGAATACCTGCTTCCTTCTCTGGGTGGCCCTTCCTCCTCTCCTCTGCCAGAAAGCACAGCCAGGTCTCTTGTGAACAGTGAGAGTCTTTCTTCTGCAAAAGGGAAAAGGTCTTCGCTTAGGGGACAAATTCAATCTGAAAGTGTGCTCACGGTATCCTACCAATCATGCTTGTTGCAGAATTAATGTTTTGCTGAGGACCTGCATGGAAAACGAAAGATTTCTGTTTGAGTCTGCAGAAAGCCTGTTTCGCCTCCAAGATGTGCATCGCGTGTGGATACGGGCCATGCTGCCTTTGCGGCTCATTCTGGAGCATGCGCTCGTCGGGGGCGGGCGCGCTGGGAGGGCCTGGCATGGCTGAGACGCCGGATGTGCTGCACGTCCCCCTTGGCTTTGCGAAAGGGGGAAAGGAGGGCACCCTGCCTGCAGGCCGTGCTGCCGCGAGAGCAAGGCTTGCGGGGTCAGTTTATCAGCAGGGATGGCGACCTCACTGGCCACCTGCTCAGGTTTGCCTGCTGCCCCTGAGGGTGGCTGCGGTTCTCACCCGACAAGCGGCAGGTGGGGTGGTTTGGCCTTCATGGCCCATCGAGGGCCACTGGCCAGGCAGAGGTGTATCCAGGCGGAATCAGGGCAGTGCTGCTGGTGCAGAGGTGGGTCCACATGGCTGCCTGGAGTTTGGACTCTGCCCTAGGACATGGCTATGGAGCGGCTGTGGGAGGAGCCTGCACATCACAACTGACCACTCAGCAAGCACCAGGGGTGGGGGGATGAAGGAAGGCCAGGGGAAGGGGTTTCTTCTGCAAGCCCCAACTGTGCTGCAGGGCTTTTTGTTCCAGGCTGGCTGGGATCCTGATGAGGGCATCACTATTAACGCTTGTAATAACAAAAATGATGGTGACAGTGGGAAGAAGAGGAAGCACGTTGGAATGCTCAAGGACAGGGCATTGTCATCCATTGGTGGGGAGGGTGAGAGCAAGTTGGTGATCCAGTAGGGCCAGGGGTCACATTCAAGGGCAGGAATTAGGGACAGGATCCAACCTTCGCCAACTTGGTGCTCACTAGATGAGTTTGATTGCAGCTCCAATAATTCCCAGACAATTGCCGTGCTGGCTGAGTTTTATAGGAACGATGCAGTCCAAGCCATTAGAAGGCAACAGTTTGGGAAAGTCGAGGCTAGGCAAGGCCCTCTTGCTGGAGACGGGTGTTCCAGCAGAGGAGCAAGCTTGGAAGTGCAGCATTTCGGTGCCTGAGATTGCCCACCAGTGTTTCCTGAGGAAGCAATGCAGCCTCGATGGTGCTGTGGAATCATGGAGCTCACGCCTCCAGAGTGTGGGGTGCTGGGAGCCTGTGCTCAAAGGGCCCTTGCGCCAGACACCTTGGAGCAGTCTTCTCCAGCCTGCTGCCATTTTGACGTTTTAAGCTTCAGCTTGTAAGGCCATGAATGTAGGAGCTGAAATCCAAAACTTCAAGAAGACACGATATTGGGAGCAGCTGCCATGTACCATCCAATGGGTATGGAAAGTCATTGATCTGCTGTGCTCGTAATGGGGGCAGTGGCACAGTGGATTATTCTGTGGTATGGAAAGCTGGATAGTATGAGTTCATAGCAGGTTAAACAACCCACCATTAAGCTATGATAGCCTTAGCAATCTCTTTCTCTCCCCTCTCCCGCTTCTCCTCCTCTCTCTCCTGTTTCTATTAGTGGCATTGCAAATGGTTTAAAAAATATTCATGTTCTCCTATTTCTGTTGCTATTTTTCCTCTTTGTGTTTCTGTCATAAGTGCAAATACAAAAACCTGGGTGGCCAGGAGTGGAGGGGGTGGCTGAAGCCTCTCCCAGTTCCCCATGGGGTATAAGGACCCCTCTTTGCTTATGCAAAAACAGAAGAAAAAGTTGTTTCTTGATCATGATTTCTCCATTCGATGGTCTCCCTCCATGTTTCTTCTTTTGTTAAAAAACAAACAAACAACCCCTGGGGTATGTATGCTTTTTGTTATAAATATATAAAGAAAATCAAGCAAACCCTCATGTTTATCATGAAACAACCGAGTGTACAAAGGACGGTGTGGGCACAGAGCAGGCTTACGTGGGAACTGTTGCAAGAGCAAAACGAGGGAACTGTTGGGAAAAGGGGAATAAAAGGAGGTCTTCCTTTAAGAACCTGGGAGCTCTTTGAAAGTGAGTTGGCACCCCCGGTGCTGCTTTGCTCCTGTCAGTGGTGGCAGATTTCATTCATGGGTTATTTGCATAAAAGGATGTGGGTCACCCGGGGACAGCCCCCGCTGCAACGTGCCTGGCCGCAGATAAGGGGGCTGAGCAAAAGCTGGAGCCGTGGCCAGTCATCCTGTCTTGTTTCAGTGAACTTTAACTTCAATTTCTGGTTTCTTTTCAACTGACTCCATCTCTCTCTATCTTTCTTTCTCTTTCTCCTGAGAAGCAGTAAACCTAACTCCTAATTGTTTTAAAATTAAAAAGTCTTATCTTTGCTGTATATCTCTTCCCTGAAAAGATCAAGAGGAAACAAAGATCTTTTTAAAATCTTCCAAATATTTCAGGCCATTATAGGTCCTCACTTGATGACCATAATCGTACCAGTGATTACTCTGAGGAGTGATATAACTACACCAGATATAGCACCATGGAAGGCACATTCCTTCTCTGCGGAATCAAGAGCTGGAATCAAGCGCTTCCTTCTGATCTTTTAAAATCTTTATAGGGGACTTGGAAAGGACATACTTTCAGAGAGTGGACACCCTCAAAATAGAAGGCAGATGTCTAGAAGCCCTTCAAATAGAGGATTGTCCCCACATGTGGAAGATGGAGCTGACTGCTGCTCTGGAGAGCAGGACTAGAACCAGTGGGTAGCAATAGCAGGGAAACAGATTTGGGTTAAACAATAGGTGAATCTTCCAAACTTTGACCTTGTTCCAGAGAAGACTGCCGTGGGTGGCTGCAGCTTTCCTTTGCTGAAGTGAAGGCTGGCCAGTCAGCTGTATGAAATGCATCCAACATTGCAGGTCATGCTTGGAGCAGAAGGTCAGTCTAAATGGCCTCCACTGTCCTTTCTACCCCTGCGATTCTATCACTGAATGAAACAGCCCCATGTTAATATTTATTTAAATCTGTTAATCCCCATTGTGTAATACTACCTCCAATATTTGGGACAGGTCAAGGGGTTTGAATTAAATTATCCAATTAAAATATATAGTCTGGTTTCTATCAATATACATCTATAGAACCATATTTTAGCTATACAGAGATACTTTTTATCAATAGCTATTAAATGTGAAAATAGAAAATTAAATTTTAAAATATGCTGGGAGATGAATGCAAAACTGACATTTTGCTGTCTTCACAGCTAGAATGCTAGAATCACTAACAGCTCAATGCTGGGAAGGAAACTAATAATAACAGCAATTAGCTTCTCTGTGGGGCTCCGGAAGCTCAAAGTGCTTTATGGACATTAACTAATGAATTAAACGATGGGCTCAATGACACAATGATTTCTAATAGTTGGTCACCAATAACACAGAAAGCAAACACAGTGATTGGAGAAAACTGTGAAGTTTAGCTAAAGTGAAGGTGGATTTCTTTCTAAATCAGGGACAGAAATGGTGGTGCTTTTAATACACTCCCCTGTGTATGCCACTGCCTCCTGTGCAAAACACAATTCCTGCGGAGACCTACAAGTATTTCATTTATGTCTTCAAATTATGTGAACATGTCTCATTCACAGATGCAAACACAAGTGCAAGCAAGAACATTTTGGGCTTTTTTTTTTTTTTGTGGAGGGGAAATCTTGCAATTTTCAGAATTTGCATTTGTGCTGTAAAAATGCACGCTTTAAAATATGCATTTTCGGGAAGGAAATCAAGTTTTCAGGCTCTGTTCTGGGGGGGAAGTGCATATTTGGATACACTCTTTAAGAGAGGAAGTCATCTGAATGGAACAAAACAGAGCACAAGTCAGCAGGGAATATCGAGTGAGCTGAGCTTCTGGGTGGTACCTGGTCAAACAATCTTGGTGATCAGAAAAAGAGCTTGTCCCTGCAATTGTGTAGTGTGCCATCTATCATAAGGAGGGAGTGTAAGATTTAAACCCAGGGTGGTATCAGATCCCGTGACTGCAACTAAGCAAAACACCCCCAGGACCAAGAGTGCTGCTGTTCATCATCTCCATGAGTGTCATCTGCCCGGAGATAATCCCTCCATGTGTATATCACACACCTTTTATTGTGCACTGCTAGGATTTGTCACCTCCCTTCCATTTCCTGATAGCATTTCAGCAGCGAAAACGCAGAGAGAATGTGCCCCATTTGCTTGGATGGCCCATGCCACTGGCCCATTGCTGATGGCTGTTTTGGACTCCCTTGAAGCAAAATTCAAGAGCTCTATCTAGCTGCCATATAAACTGCCCAAGATGCCCTGAAGCGATATTATGTTGGGCCAATATGAAATCAAAATGGTGGGTATGAATTTCTGCCCAGTGAGATCCACCACCAGAAGCATTTAAGTCCGGGCCCCCTCAAACCCCAGATTTCGAACTCTGATCAACATACCCGCCTCAGTTCGTTCCTTCACTCTCTCTTTCACTGTCCTCTTTCTCTGCCATCTATTAATATCAGGTGACAAGTGTTGTTTTTACATGAAGGCTTAGCTGTATATTCAGGCATAATGACTTTTTCATTGTTACTCTAAGAAGGAAAACAAAATGCTAGATGGTCTGCAGGTTTACAATAATCCTCACATCGAGAAAACAGGAAAGCTCACATACAGAGTTTTGCCGCCTCTAGTCAACGTCTTCTTATCAATTCAGTGTCTCAACCAAGAGGAACTTTTCTCCAGTGATAGTTTTGCCTTCTTCCTGTTTTGCCCTTTTCCTGCCTGGATACAGTGTAGAGTTCCTTCGGTATTCCTTCCGAAGCCCGTCGTCAAGGACCTCAATACATTTTACAGTTAAGGGAAAGAAAAGAACCAGGGCCTGACAGAGTAAACAAAGCAAAAGAATTATCTCTCTGCGTAAAGCACCCAATTCTGTGGCAACTCTAACACACTGCAAACACACTCTGCCTTAAGGCAAAGGCATTTGTTAGCTGTTTTTCTTGCAAAATTAGAAAAACCTCAACCAGCTGGACCTGAGTCCTTCCATGCACGCAAGCTCCCTTTTTAACATTTAAGAAAGATGGCAGTCTGGAACAAAAGATGCAACTCCTCCTGCATGAACGGTTTGAGAAAACAAGGAGAAAGTGGATTCCAGAGAAATTTTTGACCTTTTTGAGGTGCACTTGTACCCTGAAATAGCCACACCTTGAGCAAAATGGGATTTTTTCCACATGTAATTAACATATGCACCTTTAAAGAGAGTAGCCGAATACATGGTACAGAAGACCCTTTTCTCTGTGTGCAGAAAAGTAGCCGGCGACCCTCCTTCTTGCTTATATTTTCCTTCCATGTTATCATGACAAAAGGAAGTGAAGAGAGAAGCAGGGAGAGAGGAGAAAAGCCAGTCACTCTAGACAGGGCAAACCTGCTAACAGCAACATCTCTTTGATTTCTTTCAGTTTTATTCCAAACATATTTGCTGCATATCACTGCCATAAACCATAAAACATCTACCTTCATCTAAAATGAGAAATTCTTTATTTAAAGTAGCAAATGCAAATTGATGCATTTTAATTTTATCTGGGCAAACACTGCTAAGTTGCCTCTTTGTTTCTCTGGTCAAGTTTACCATCTGCTCCACCCATGTTTATGCATGCCCTTGTCATGCTCACAGTCTTTATTCTAACGCAAGCTGCTTGAATAGAAAAGTTTTCTGAATTCCACTGTACCGCGGCCTCCCAGTAAGTGTACTCACCCAGTTAGTATGCTTGAAACACTTGTGCAGTACGCATCTCCGCACGTGAAATGGCCAGTTCAGTCACCAGTTGGCAGGAAAATACTCCATTGTGACTGGTGAGTGCTACTTAGCTTGCTTGATAAGGCAAGGGATCAGGGCTGCCCCCATATCTATTGTGGACATCTGACGTAGTTTAATAAAAATAGCTTTCAAAAACAAGTTCGAAAGGGAAGATATTCTGGACATGTTCTCATGAGTTGGGCTGAGGTTTCTTATGGTGACCTTACTTACGAGGTGGCCAGAAGCTGTGCACAATCTCATGTGCTGTGGTCCTTGCAACTGCACTAGAAACAGGACATATCTACAGCATCCCATCAAAACTGCATTCATTTGGAGGATCCTGGAGAAGGTGATGAACTTAAAGAGTGACAGCTAGAACTAAGTCCAAAAAAATTCGGAAAAAGTTCTTCTTAGAAATATCCTGAGAGTTTTCCTTTCTCATCCAACTACCAACGAAAGACCACTTGGCAGAATCCCCTCACATTCTCATTCTCCTTTTGGAGGGGTTGCCTGCCCTCTCCCCACCCCCGCCCCCCAGCACCATGAAACAATATGAGGGATGGGGCACTGCAGAGAATGAGCCCCCCAAGCAGCCTTTTCACTGGCTCTCTGCAAGCAAGCAGCAATGGGAAGGGGGCTAAAGGGGGCAGCCAATACAGGGACTGCCATGGCCCCTTTGGTGGCCAAAATGACACAAAGCTGGCCCAAAACAGAACACGTCTGTGCTGCACACAACCCTTGCCCAGGGCAAGCTCTGCTTGTGAAAAACAGCTGGAGAACTTCTCTTCCCCTGGAGGAATCTGATGGCTCCCCAGTTTTCGAGAGATTGTTGGCCCGCAGCTCTGTGAGAGGCATGGGGAACATCTGGCCAACTGGGAGAGGGCTCTTTAGGGCTGAGGCAGCCATGCAGAGGGCAGCTGCAAGCACAGAAGCCACTAAGGGCAATCAATGGAAGAGGCCTGGCTCCCATTACTGTTGGATCAGTAACCTCCACAGCAACCCAAGGAGAATAACTGTCATCCTTGGTTAAGCTGGCATCCCTGAAAGAATATGTTTTATTTCCATATTGTTGCTGCACGTTGCGTCTTGAATATTTGACCATTGCTTATCCACACTATACATACTCCCCCTTTTCAGCATTCAGCAGTGGACTTAATTGTCTTATGCCCCGCCATGGCGAGGCGGGTCATTGGATAGCAGGGTGTGATCATTCTTCCCCTGTACTCTGCGCTTCTGCCCAGATACCGGTTCTGGGGAAGCCTCCAGGCCTTTCCATCTGTTTGCATCTACAAGGTGCCTTAAGGTGATAAAAATACAGTGCACTTAAAACTCTCATGCAAAAGGTACAGAAACAGGGTAAAAAGTAGTGGCATATACAGCACAGTGGAGATCACACAGGGCAGAGTAGCAGCTAATTATCCATTATGGCCCAATGCTGTGAAACAGGAAACTGTTAGCATGCCATCTAAACCACCTGAGTGTAGGATTTAGTGCTGGGGGTATGCAAGGCAGTGCACAGACTCCCTAGAAGAGAGGTGTACCAACAGCTGTGCTCAGCCAGTCCCAGTGTGGCGCTGAAGCCAGCAGGAGCTCACCCCCTGTGTTTGCACCCCAGGCCAGTTTTTCCAGGCCAGAGAGAAACTTAGAAAAGAACCTGCTGAGTGCTCCAGTCCTGCTGTATATGAGCAGGATAATCTCCTGTGCAGCCCGTATACAGGACGTGTCACAAGGAAAGGCATGTAGATTATACTCTGTGCAGATGATACTGTACTGTTGGCAGAAAACAGCAATGAATTGAAACAATTCCTGATGAAAGTGAAAGAAGAAAGTGCAAAAGCAGGACTGCAGAAACCAAAAATCAAGCACAGCACTCTAGTGTCGATGTCGACAATGAAGAAACTGAAATTGTGAACGATGTTGCATACCTTGGCTCAGTCATCTATGCAAAGGGGAACTGCAGCTAATTAATGAGAAGATAATTGAGGCTTCGAAGGGCAACAATGAAGGAACCAGGAAAGATCCTCAAGTGTAAGGATATTTCACTGGAGCCCAAGGCCATGGTTATACACACTATTGGATTTTCAGTACCTTTTCATGCGTGTGAAAGCTGGAGAGTGAAGAAAGCGAGATGATGTGTGAAAATCTGTGTTGGAGGTAGGAATCCATGAGATTCCTGGGCTTTGCTCCCCAGTCTTGGGTCCACTTTGTCACGGCCATGAGCCCCATTTCATTGAGCCCCGCATTACTATGTAAGCGCATCCCTCTTCTGCACCACGTTTAACCGCCCTGTTTGTGCTGCACACGATGCAGAAGAGTGATTCCCAAGGTGGGCAGTACTGCTCCCCCAGGGGCGATCCAGAGTTGGCGATTGGCTGTTTTAAATTTGCACTAACGCAATAGACCCCATACAAGGAAAGAGGTATGGGTACACCAGGGCTGCTGCCTAAGAGGAAAAGAGGCAGCAGCCAAAAATGTTTGGGGACCACTGATATAGAAGAAGGGTGACAATTGCACAAGTCTGGTTGTGTGAGCATTCGCAGGCTTTCTGTCATCTCGCCTTGCTTTCTAAGACAGGGTGGGGCATGAGAGGAAGACTGCAAACACTAGAGGGACAGATTCTGAGAAGCTTGGTTGCAACCATATTTGAATCACGGTCCTACAGGAGAGCTTTGTGAATACCCTGGACCAAAACAAAAAGATGAACAAATGGGTCCTAGATCAAGTCAAGCCAGAGCTTTCCCTGGAAACAAAAATGAAAAAACTGAAACTGTCATACTTCAGGCACATGGTAAGAAGCCAAGTCTCAATGAAGAGACTTGGGAAAGTTGAAGGCTGAAAAAGAAGAAGGGAAAGGCCAATCGTGAGGTGCCTTGATTCCATAGAGGAAGCCACAGTGTTGAGCTTGGAAAGGCTGAGTAAGACTGTCATGGGTAGGGTGTTCTGGAGAGCTTTCATTCATTGGGTTGTCATAAGTCAGAGACACCTTGATGGCATTTCACAATAACATGTGAAAATCCACACCTGTTTACTTACCAGTCGGAAGCATTCCTGCCCCACTCGTGCGATGGTGGGGAAACCACTAGCGGTGGCAGGTGTAGATGCTGGTACATGCCGAGCCACCAGTACAAGCAGCAGCTCTCAGCCCCTGGGTACGCTGTGTACAGTCCTTGAAACTGAAAGCACTCGCTTACGCCTTTGTGACTCTGAGGGCTGACTCCGAGGAGAGAAGTCCCACAGTCGCTGCCTGCAGAAAGTGGGAGGCCAGAAGAGGGGAATGAATTGGGTCAGTCTAGGATCAGCTGCTATCAAAATATCCATCACCTGAAAGAGGGCTTTACATGGCAAGGGCCATTAGCAAAAACGTTTAAAGCTGATGCACCAGTGGGGACAAAGGAAGGGAGAAAAAAGGGAGAGCTGAATCTGCTTCTAGAAGGCTGACAGGTGGGAAGACAGATGGGCTCTTGTGAGAGGAAACTCCAGAATTCTGGGTCTGCAACTCAAAAGCCCTACTCCTCACAGAAGCTGAGGCCATATAATTTAGCATGTTCAGTAGAGCATCCAGTCTCAACACTAAGATGCTAAAGTATGCTCTGGATCATCCAGCATTAAGCTGCTGTTCCTTTGGTGCACTGAACTCCAAGTCTCATAAACCCCAGGAAGCATGTGGGCCGGGTATATGGAAGCCAGAGCCCAACATGGAGGGAAAGCAGTCGATTGATGCAGGTTGTCCTGCACCTTGCTCTTCTGAACACACACTGTCTTAAGCCGGGTTGATCCAAGCACTGCCCCAGCAACCTCTTCTCCTTGGAACTGTATCTTCTCCTGCAATAAAAATGCAGAGTAGTAACTTCAAGTGCCAGCAGCCTGCTCAGTTCCAGAAATGCAAGTAGTGTGAGATGGTACGACATTATCAAAGGGACCATAAGCTCACTGAACGTTTCCTTTGGGAATTAGAGGAACTGTGCAGTGGGGGAAGGTGTGTGAAATTGGAACAAAATGTAATCAAGTAAAACACTGTAAATCACTCTAGGATTCAAAAGCCAGGGGGAATTGATGTAAAAATTAGAAAATTAAGACTGATCTGGGAATCCAGGAAGAGCTATTGTATTTCATTCAAAGTGCAATAACACAGAGATTAAATCACCAATAAGACCACTTTTCCCCTTCTCTTTTAAAGCAACGATTGATCTGCATGTCTACTCAAATGTAAAGCCCATTGACTTCAGTGGGACCACGTAGGCATGCATAAGATTGCAGCTCTGCGTTCTTTAAAAAGCAGCAGCAGCTAAGTAGGTTCAGCAGGGGTTAGACTCTTGTGCGAGTGAGAGGTATTTAAGAATATATTTTAGGTCACAATGCTGTCTATCATGAAAGTTTTCAATCTATTTTTAGCTAATTTTTAAGAAGGAATCAAGAGACTTAATTATGGTATTTATTCCCCATTAGAAATACACAGTGGTTTTGTTTAATTTCTATAGTCAAATACCAATCACTGTTTTGGCTTTTTGTGGGTTCCGCTAAAAAAAGAATAGATGAGTTTTCTTTTTCCCCTTCATTTTTTGAAGGTAGAAAACAGTACAAATGACTAATTGTGTGATAATTACATCTCAGTCTTTCTCAGGGATTGTCTGACTTTTAGTACCCTTGTTCAGAGTTTACCTTAGCATGGGATGACAAAATGACAGCGCAGGATCCTCTGGGCAAGCTGCAATGGAGCAACAGGGGTTTCTCAGACTCCCAGTTGTTTAGCAGCAGAAACAAACTTCTCTGCATTTGTGTGCGTGTGTGATACGCAATTGCATTTCCAACACATTAGCAGCAGCACTGTATTCATTAGAAGGTACCCCAAGAGTGGTCAGTGTGTTTTGCATCAACATTGTGGTCCCTGAAACACAGGAGGGGTCTAGCATAGATGAGCTTTCAGAAAAAAGGACCATTTCCTGCCCTTGTTCGCTGTATATTTCAGATGCTGTCTCAGGGCCACTGAGTTCCGATGATCCTCCCAGAATCTGGCTTCTGCTGTTCAATGGCCTTCTTCACATGCTCAGCCTTTGCTTAGGAAGCGAGCCAGGCTGAAAGGAAGTCTGAGAAAGCTCACCGAACGCCAGTTGTGCATCTTCTTCCACAGCACATGAAGTGCAAAGTTGGAATGCAAGTCACAGGGGCTGCCGAGGGGGGCTCAGTGCAAACCTGGATTCATGGCTGGAGGGAAATAGGCTGGAGGCCAGGGGGCCAGGCTTAGGGAATCTGGCAGACTCCCGGTTCCAACAGATTCCTCACGGGGCCATTTCCCAAGCCTGTTCCAAACTATGAGCCTCTGCCAGGTCTGTTCTGTTATCTGGGAATGCACTCGCTTTCAGTTTTAAGCGCTGGCAACCCTGCTTTACCCCTCTGGGTTGGAATACAGACAAATCAGAGAAGAATGTGAGCCTCAGCGTGAGGACCGCCAAGCGCCTAGATGCTCCTGAGGGCAGTGCCTTCTCTTTCCTAGATTAATCAACTAAAGACCCAGGATGCTATCCAGTGGGAACGCCAGGATTGCAGGCACTTTGTGTCAGAAGCATGGAGTGCAGGGGTGATTCCTGCCTCCCCGCAGCATTTGCCCTGCGACCTTTCGGCTGCCAAGGTGAGGTGCTTCAGAGGGGGCAGGGAAAGGGCTGCAGCAGCACCAGGATGGTGGACTCCTGCCCTCCCTCTCCTTTCCCGGAGCTCAGTCTTCTGGCCCCAGAGAAGCCCTGGCAGACCGTTCTGCACACCGGTTGGAAGGAGGTGTGATTGGAACGCTTTCCAGCCTTGAAACTGGGACTCTGATGCCTCCAGTAGCTCTAGATATTATCCAGGGGCTGTAGGATCATGATGATTATGGATTTATCAGTGAGGGCAGATCGTAAGCTGGTAACTCGTTAATTCTGAAGCTATTCTGGCTGTGAAGAGTGATTGCAAAGGAGATGGAAAAGGGATGCTGTAAGGATGAACAGGTTTCTCCTTCCTTCCTTCCTTCCTTCCTTCCTTCCTTCCTTCCTTCCTTCCTTCCTTCCTTCCTTCCTTCCTTCCTTCAAGGCAACAACTTCTTTCTTGACAGTGTGCTCTGCAGTGTGGGCCACTTCTCTTTAATTTCATTTCAACTAGAAGAATCCCTAAAATAGTCCCAGGACTGGAGCATGCGCGGTTCTGCTCATTTGAATTCCCCACTACCACTACGTACACATGAATAAAACACTGCACCAAAAGTGATCCTGGTGTGGCTGTGGATGCAGCATTTTGCACAGCTTTGCTAATGTGCCCTTATGCACTTGCACATAAAACATTACAGATGGGCTTTCCCTCTAACGATATGCAGTATCTAACTTCTAATTTATCTCATGCTTCTGTTAATATCACAGAAAGAAGCACATATTGATTTCTCGGTGATATGCAAACCTATTTAAATGTAATCCATCAATAAATCTGCTAAAGGACAAATAGTGTCTCCAGTAAGGCTGCAGTTCTCTTCTTACTTACTTGGAAATAAGCCCCTTTGAACTCAGTGAGACTTACTTGTATGCAGAAATGTACAGGATTCCACTGTAAAATGCTTTAATCATTTGCTAGCACTTATATTAGCTCAGTTATTCTGAAATATATTATTTTTCCCACGTTCAACAAGCCTCTTTGAATGTTTTCTAAATGCAGTGCAGAGAAGGCATACTGTGGCCTTAGCTGCAGATGGAGAGTGTTTAACAGATGTTGGGAAGGGAAGATGTTTTCCTTCTGCCATATTTTGCATTCCAGGCACCACTCTGGGCCCCAGCGTGAAGTGTGATTATACAGAAGTGCTACTCTAATTTACAGAAGCACCCAATATTCTTCAAGACACGCTCCACTACAGGAAGATGGTATAGACCATATGGAAGACTTTGTTCGCCCCATATTCCATGGAAAATCTTTTATGGCAAAGCTCTGTAAAAATGTCAAGGCGAAGCAGAGCAGAAGTTTAACATTCGTTTAACATTTGTGTAGCTAGCTGGTCGGAATAAGGTGAAGACACTGGAAGGTTTCCTAATGCTGGCATATTTAGAACCCATGAATGCAACATGATAAAGGCACGTGCGCTCACACACCTACGCACACGTACAATTCGCACCCAAAGGGAATATAGACAAATAGTGAGGCGGGAGGTACAGCGAGGTAACCAACATGAACCCATGAAATACTAAAAATTCAAACCACTCTGCAGGCATTTGGAATTATACAGAGAAGAGTGACAAGCAAAGAAGCACCCAATTTTCTGCACCCAAGCTCAAAGCTCACCTTCCCTCATTCTTCATGCTTATTTGCTCTTTTTCATTCTATTTGAATGGAAAAGTGTGCATTACAAGTGGTATAAATCTACATTTTCAGAAAGCATGCCAAACCTGCTCCGAAAGTAAAACATGCAAAGGTGCAATTTTTGGAGTGCCAATTCACGTTTAGTCATTTCAAAGCATTTTTGGAGCACGTGTTGTCCGGCTCCCATTCATATTTGGGGTTTGCAAATGGGACATGTTTGCATGCTTTTTCAACAAAGTTTTCCAAGTGCTCATATATCCCTAGTGGGGGATGGAGCAAACCCACCTCGCTTTTCCCTGACTCTGTGTATTAATCCAGTTTCTGCAATCCCAAGCTAGAGATGCAATGCATCCTTCTTTTTAACTTGCTGGTGCATAGGCTCTGCACACAGGGAACCAATCAAGGTATGGCGGTCAGGTGTGGAGAAAGCCAGTGTGAGCTTTCTCCTTCCTTCAGAAGTTGACTGTGTATTCCAACTATCAAGTTACTAGTTTACAGTTTAAGTTGGGTATACTTTAATGGATTCCATAGTGTGCCTGAACACTGTTACAAAACTTAGCACGTTTTCTTATTTGGAGCAATAGGAGAAGGGCACCCTTCCTTACTGTTTCCAAATGGGTTGACTGTGGACAAAGGGGCAGTTTGCAACAGAGCACACACCATCGGGTTGCACAGATGACTATTGGAAAGACTCCCTTGCACACGCACACTGTTCACTCACCCAACATGGTCAGAAGTGAACCGAGCTGGGAATTTCTTCCAGGCCCCCCCTTACTGTACAGGGAAAAAGCTGTCACAAGGAGAAGATAACGCAGCTCAGACATCATAATCTGGGTTCAATAAACCCTGGCTTATTGGGCAGAGAACTACCCCGGCCTATGTGCTTCTGCACCATCCCTTCCTTTCCCTCTGACAACCACTTTTGGGGAAGATAGCAAGTTTTATGCAACGCTGAAACCAAAACACTGTGACTTACACTTTCCGTACAAACAAGGATCTGCTCATAAGGTGATTTGGTGGGAGCCCTTTAACCACACTTTACCAGTAACAAGATCATCAGAAGCTGTTTTTAAGATATCAGAAGCTGGCAGGAAGAGTAGAAGAAGAGAGAAGCTTCTACTCAGATTGAGAAGACATCTTTGGAACTGGATTTAATGACAATTCTTTTCATTTAGTTTTAGTGTATAAATTTTTATATGATTTTGTTTGTTTTTTTATTTGTTGTGAGCCGCCCCGAGGCTTTGTTGCAATGGGGGTGGCATAGAAATGTTTTAAATAAATATAGCAATTATAACATGTAAACTAGTCCTTTAGCTGATTGATTTTGGGGATGCATTAAGCACTACACCAGTGTGCATTACAGTTAGTGCGGAACTCGGGTTTGGGATATCTGAGCTCTAGATTCCACTTGGCCAGGAAGTTCTGTCATGGGCCAGTCACAGACTCCCAGCTCGCCTCCAGCACAGGGTCATCAAGGGACGAAATGCAGCAGGTGCAAAAGAAGAGGAGCACACCTTGAGTTTCTTGTGGGGGGGCAATGGGGAATATAAATGTAATACAGTCATAAATAAACAATCCACCAACCAAATCACATTTTTCTCCTCCTCAAACCAAATGGTTACATTATGTCTGTATGAATGTGTGCTGCTTTTAGGGGCAGATAAACTTGACAGGCCGTGGCAGAAAAGAAATAGTAGCCCATCTTTTTTCAACTTTTCCTTCTGCGGGAATACTCTTTAGCATGTGCGTGCGCGCGCATGCATGCATGCACTAAATATGTCGCTTCACCCTTATAAAAATGCCTGCCGAGTGACTCAAATTGTCCATTAATTGTGGGAGCACCCACTCTGTGCTTGCATCCGTCACTGGCTCTAATTGCCCGGAGGCAGGTTCTTGCAGCAAGAGAGCCCGGCAGCCCTAGCTTTCCTCCCTGCTCTGTTGCCCCATTAAATGAGGCGTTGCTGTATTTGAGTGAAGCGAAAAGTCTATCCCACCCCACTTAGTAAAAGAGACCATCTGGGGCTGACCTAGCTAGGGACAGATTTCCTGTTTAAACTGCAAAGAGGTCTTCTTGAATATGAGATGTTAATTGCACCAGGAATTTAGCCTCCCTAAGGATTAAACAGCCATGGCTCCAAGCTACTATTGGGAATTGAAATCAGGATTAGGAAGGAAAATGGGGCATGGCCTCGCAATGCTATTACCCCAGTTCCTGAATCTACAAACCTTAAAAGCTTTTCCTTGGTGACCAATAAAAAGTTGCCATGCATGTGTGAATTGTGTGTGGGGGTGTTGTTTTTGTTTTTTGTATTGGTTTTGTTTTTTTAAGGAAGTAGAGTTATAGTGAGGTTGGCACAACATGTTTAGGGACATCTTCCAAACCAAATGTAGGAGGACTAGAATATATGTTTAATGATTTATCCTAGCCCTGATTTTTTTTTAATGTGGACATAGGATCAAAACATTCTTCCACTAATCATCTATGCCAATTATGTATCTCTAATCACACATTCATAGGAACGTGCAAATAGAGATGAACACAGTCTGAATATTCAACACTGCTCCCCAGGGGTATCCGAGGGTGGCCACATTCATTTTCTTGAAGAGATGCGTTAGAAAGCAAGCATCCTACGGCCATTATGTAAGTCTCTGGTGTGAGCACAGTTAGATCTTGGAGGATTTATAATTGCATTCTTTGACAGATACTGACTGAGTTCATATCGAATGATATCCCACACTCAAGGACTGAGTATAACTTGAATGTGGGCGGTTATGGAGCCATGCTTGGCAGCTGAAAGGTGGTCTTATCATGTTGCTTGGACCCAGCTGAAATAACAAACTGTCGTGACCAACCCACATTTCACAACCCAGCAGTAAACCGTGCCTTTTCTTTATGTACTTTTCGTGGTTAGCAGCTGTGGTTTGTTAGTGCACCTGGGTTCAGCCATCACAGTAATCCACAGCTTTAAGGCTTTTCCCTGTTTAACCTTCCCCATAGGATTGCTGTGAAGATAAAAGCAGAAGAGCATATATATCACCTTGAGCTTCATGGAGGAAATAGATGAAGTGCTAACTAACTAGCTAACCAACAGGGCAACCCTATGGGTCCTGGGGTGGAGCCCCGGGGTGGAGTCGTGGGAGTGCACAGGATTCTGCATAGAGCTCTTTAGGTGGAAAGAAGGTGAAGGTGGAAAAGGGTTTGGATTTTCCCATCTTGGTTGGTGTGAAGGGAGTGGTTCTGGCTACTCCTCCGGGGTGCAAAAGCGATTGCAGAGGAGGGCTGGAGGGGGCATTCTGGGAGGCAGAGAGGGAAGGACCCCAAGGATATGGCACATCCTGAGAAGACCCCGGCCTCCTCACTGTCTGAAGTGCTGCAGCGGACACTTGGGATCCAGCATACAGCTCCGGTTTTTATTGATTGATTGACTGATTTATATCCTGCCTTTTTCCTACAAAGGGCTCAAGGCAGCTTACATCATTCACCTCCTCCATCTTATCCCCACAACAGCAACCCTGTGAGGTAGGTTGGGCTGAGAGTCTGTGACTGGCCCAAAGTCCCCCAGTTGGCTCCATGGCTGAGCAGGGACTAGAATCCAGATCGTCTGAGTCCCAGTCCCATGCTCTTAACCACTACACCTCACTGCCTCTGTGCTCCCACCTGCAGCATACCCAAGATGTCCGCAGTCCTCTGCACTGGGGACAGATGGACATGCCCATTTGTGTGCGCTCTGAGTAAACTGAGCACTGGGTCAAGAGGACTTTGTGTATGCCCAGCTGGTTTTTATTATTGCATTTAGAAGTTGCAGGGTTGCAGGTGTGCATGACTGTATGAGAGGGTAAAAAATGGGGGACACATTAGATCCATCGATTGGTGGACCTTTTAATTAAGAATATTTTGTACAATCTGGAAGCCAGTGGGAGAAATCTAAGTATTAATCAGCATCTAAATAATGTGCAGTGAATTGACATATCAATTTGATAATTGGCTAAAATGCTTGAAATAATCCTTTGGTTAATTGATTTACAGGAGAGTTTCTGATGTGGAGAAGAACGGGAGGATTGATTTATTAATTGATTAAAGGAAAATAGTGCTGATAAAACATATAGATAAGAATTGAGAGTAATTTGGAACTGATTTAACAATTCAAATTATAGGAAGATCTTGCAATGGAATGCGATATAGTTAATCCCATGCTATACTTTTAAGGCACAACTCAAGGAATAGTATAAGTAGGATTTATGTATTACCTTGGAGAATGAACATGCTATTTTGCATTTAATAAGCACAAGCATAATATTTTGCATTTATTTCACACTTTTTGAGAATTCAAGTTGATTCAGAATTCAGACTTATTCACACTCATCTTTCTACTATCCCTATAATACAGATCAAAATATTTTCCCCATCTCACAAACAGGCAATATGAGACTGATATTGTAGTGCTTTGCATCAGGCGCTGCCTAGTGAATTTGTGGCTGAGCGAAGCCACTACATGGCTTACAGTTCACAAGCGTGGCTCCTGCACAATTCCAGATCCGGTGCAATTGATCTTCTGGGGTGCTTCACCAGAACTGAAGAACCAGGGTGGGAATTTTTTGCTTGGCTACAAAGCTCCCTGTTTGACCTTGGGTGGTCGCTGTATCTTTCGGTCTAGCCTACCTCGCAGAGTTCTTGACTGATGAAGTGAGGTGCATGGAAGACCCTCCTTGGCCTCCCTGGGGGAAACACAGAGAGTGCATGCTCGCGATGCAATGCCACCACCCTTCCTCATTTTCCCACAGGGCTATCTCACAGAGAAGGGTGTGGGGTTGATGCTGCCGACGCATGAACACATCTCGTGGCTTTTAACATTGCTGATAAACTCCCAGTAAAATGCTTAGGAGTTTTTCATACATAGCAACCACATCACCATCTCCTTCATCATCATCATCATCATCATCACTACTGATGCCACCAGCTAAAAACAAAAACAGCCATACCAAAGCAAGCCAAGGCACCCTCTAAGCTACCTAGTTAGATAGACAGACCTTTGGGGAGCCAACTAGACTTCCACAAAATGTGCTCTTTGTTTTTCCTGCCTGCCACTGCTGGGTTGTAACCTGGACCATCTGCCTGCCCCAACCATCAGACCACGTAGTTTTGGGCCATGGAGAAAGGTTTCACCTACCACCTTCAACTCTAAAATAGCCCTATTGAAATGGCAGGAGATCTGAAGGGAGAGGGTTGCACTTGCTGGTCCCACTCCTAGAAGTATAGGAATTCTCTCAGAGTCAGCTCATTGGTCCAACTAGGCCAGTATTGTCAACACTGACTGGCAGTAACTCTCCAGGGTTTCATACAATAATTTTTTCTAGCACTAGAATGAGGTCTCCTCCCTTTGCCATTCAAAGCCACAAACCTTTTTTGCAGAATGGTCTTAGAAACATAGAAACAGAGTGAGTCAGAAGGGGGCTCCCGGGCCATCTAGTCTGACCAGCCAGCTCAGCTCATGACATGCCCACCTTTATTGACCAAAGTGTTTTCCAGAAGCACAAACATCCAGAATGAATCTCTGAGCATGCACAGAGCAGTGCATTGAACCCAATTTGGCATTCACTCCTAGAAACCCTCCTTATGAGTATGTTTGGGCCCCCTCCTTTCAGGATTTCATTTTTGGAAATGAGCATGCCTCCTCTCCACACACAGATCCTCTAACTGGGCTGCCCACATGTCAGAAGCTCAAGAGCAGTACTTGCCTTGTCTATCTCTAAGGCTCTCATAGGCTGCCTGAGCTCCTGGGAAATTCGGCTTTGAGATAAGCACCTCCGTTTCTCTCATCTCAAGGTCTGGAATTGGTCCACATTCTGAGGCTTCCCCCTGTTCCTGTTCCTCCTCCTCCTCCTCCTCCTCCTCTGAATCCAAATCAGCGGGCCTAGAGAATGAACACCAAGAGTAACGGCCTTTCTCACTCCCAGCACCTGGAGATGCTCAGGATTAAACCTGGGATCTTCTGCATGCAAAGCAGGTCCTGTATCACCGAGCCACAGGCCTTCCCTGACCTTCATGTGTTGGCCAACTATTTGACACAGAATTCACATTGCTGAAGTTGTGCTACGGACAGGCTGCATGGGAAAGAGTCTGGAGATTAATCTTGTGCAGACTCCGCTTTGTACGGAAGAACTAGATGTCCCATGGAGGTTGGGAGTGGAGCTGGTACATTTCCACGTCCTCCACAGGTTAATTATCCCTGAATTTCGCATTGTCTATATGATGCTACATTGCAAGGGACCAGGCAAGGGGTTGGGGGTGGGGGGGGGGGAGAGAGCCAGGAACCTTCTATGCTTGCTCAAACTCAGACACCCCAGTACTTTTTTGAATAGGGCTGTTCAGAAGCTGTAGACTCATTCCATTCTATCTACTTTTAATGGGTTGCCTGGCAACTTTCATTGTGTCATCATCTCATTGACAGAACAGGAATTTGTGCAAATAGATTGAGATGCCTTGTACAAATCTGCCGCTGTGCAAATCTGCACTCCCCCAAGTGCAAACCTCCTCAACAGATGCAAATCCGCCAAATGAATGTTTTCATGATTTATCCTAAGGCACATTTTTATTTCTTTTTAAAAATCTGTGTTTTCCTATGAATAAACTTCCATCAAGTTATGGAAAGATAAAAAGTGGTAAAAAAAATTCTCTGGCATCTATGCAACTTCAGAAAAGCTGAACTGCTGAGAAACCATGAGTAGGAGTCTTAGACATTCAAAAGCAATGGAATCTGTAATGGATTTCTCCAACATCCCTAGCATTAAAGCAACAAGGCTCAAGGAGGTCCAATCTTAAAAAAAAAAAGGGGGGGGGTCCTAGCTAGACTGAAAAGACCCAAAAATGGATACTATAAAATAGTGGAAGGACCAGATGCTGATGGTCAAGAGCTAGGCCTCGCCACCCTCCGCTTCACTGCTGTCGCTCCCACGCACTGGGTCTTAGTTCAGCCCCTCCCTCGACAGCAAAACTCAAGGACTGGCCCCTTCACTTCTCTCCACCTCAGCTCCCTTTTCCTGCCTTCTCTCTGCAGTGGTGCTCAGCAGAGCTTCTCCCTCCACAGCAGTTTCTGGGTGCTAGAAACCAAGGAGGTGCCTCTTCAGCAGCATTGACGGGAAGAGTCTAGGGTCAGGCAGGGTTGGGGTCATGGGCACCTTTGGCAATTTGAGACTGTTGGGCGCCAGGAATCATGGGAAGCTTGGCAAAGGAGGAGCAACCTGCCCAAATGACGGTCCGCAGACACGAAACAGTGCCTTGGAACCAACAGTTTTCAGCACCGACGGGCAGCTTCAGCAAGCCTGATGGTTCCTAAGAGTGTCTGGAGGTGTCGGGCGATGTGGCAAGCACCAAAAAGGTGTCACTCGGGCCCCGTGCTGCCCAGCTCCTACTCCATCCTCTCCTGCCCCTGTTCTTTCCACCCTCTGCTGTCCCTCTGACCAGACGGAGGCCGCAGGCAGCCCAGTCGCTCGCCTCCAGCAGTAGCCCAGCAGCCGCCCCTCAGGTGCCCAGAGACGCAGCACTTCCTCCGCTGTGCCTCTCCTCTCGTCTGCAGCAACAAGCCACGGCAGTTTGCCGCCTCTCACTATGCTTGGCAGCAGGACAGGATGGGGAGAGAGGCTGCATCAAAAATTATTACATGGTTGCGCATCCTTAATAACCAGTTTATGCACAAGATGTAGATTAGACCAAAGCAGAACCAAACATTAAAGACACCCAGCACAACATCAGAGCATTTAATATTGTGATAGATAAAGTAATCTAATGGACCTTAAATGTTAATGGGTGTTGAGATTTACACTTTAATTGTGTTTAATTTAAGCCATTCTGTGTTTTATGGGACACTTTTATCTTTGTACCCAGAAATCAACCGCGTGCCTTGGAGCAGCACAAGGCAACTGGCTTGTAGGCAACCTGTAATTACAGAAGAGATCAGTTTATTACGTATAAATCCTTGGAAATATTTTAATTGAAGTGATGGGTGGACTTTAACTGACCTTGTCTGAATGAGAGACCTTCCCAGCAAATTAAGCTAAGCTAGTATGTTAACCAGAGAGGCTTCCATGCATAAACAATTTCCTATGCTAAACACTATGCGCAGATCCTCCGCCAGCCTACCCCGTTCCGTGCCTTAGTCCACCGAGGGCATGTCCAGTCTCTAGGATGCTCAGTGAAGCGAGAGGGTTGCAAATGGATCAGTGTCGCCCTTTCCTACAGGACACTGGTCAGGCTTGGCACCCTTGGACAGCACCTGGCAAGGCCTGCTGGCATTGCCATGTCTCAGGGTGGGGGTGTCATGCCACGTGCCCGGGCCTTCCGGCTGCCTGTGAAACTTCCCCGCAGTGCCCCCATGCAGTGCTGCTCCACGGGGTTAAATGGCGGCTCACAACTGCCTGCAAGGTAAGCCCATTGCCGGGGCTGCTCATGTAGAAACTTGATTGTTTAAAGCATGGAGTGGCCCAGACACAAGCATTCATGCCGAGACAGTGCTGGGGATTTAGTGCATGTGTCGAAAGCAGAGACAGGAGCAAAAGACCAGGCGGCCTTGAACATTAGCTTTTGTTTCAATTTTCCAGCATGATTTTCCACCTAATCAGGTCTCTAACCTACTGGGGAATGGCATCCTCACAGAGACTCTGAATCACTGGACTTCAACTTTTCTTTATGCATGTGTGTTTGTATTTTAAAATACATTTTACATCCTTTTTGTCATGGTGATATAAAGAAAAGGATGCAGCCAACAAGAAGACGGGTGGCCAGTTAGGTGCCACCAAAGAGAAGACAAAAGAGAACACACCTTCATAGAATTTCCATACCTGAATTCATTTCTATATCAAATGTCAATTTCACAAAGGACAAGCCAATGCATTCTTCTGCCAGATCACAATCACACCCCAAAGCTAAAATTAATTTCCTCCACACCCAAACCAGAATATTCAGTTCAAATAATTCATCCTCAGGTGATCCAGATCCAAAATGGATTTGCTTGCCATAAATGACCCCCCTTCCGTTTTCTAGTGAACTTGATTATTCCAACAACAACAACTAAAACAAACTGATGAATGATTGATAGGATTCACACTGGAGTTTCCATCTGGTGACAGTGAAGGGAGATGAGCATGCGAGGTGGTCGGGTGAGCCGCTGATCTAGGTTTATTTTTTTTAAGATGGTTAAGGGCACAGTTCTATGCATCTATGGGCAGAAAAAGGACCTAGAACTCCCAGCAAGTCCCAGTGAGGACTCTCCTCTGGCTCTAAATATGCACAAGATTGCATCCTAAGGAAGCCACAGACCAGGCAATGGATGGAGTCAGACAACGCAGCAACCATACTCCAGGGTCAAGTATGGGTTGTTACTGCGATGTTATCATGCCTTCCGAACCCAGCTGCACTACTGAATCCTGCTTTGTTAACCCTGACCTGCGGGTTGTTCATGGGTTTTCTTCATGGGTTGTTCAAGTCTAACAGACCCATGGTTTGTCAGCACAGCTAGGTTCAGAAAACAAAATTCTCCACTCTTCTACAGCAACCCATATTCGAAAGTATTCAGCCCCTGAGCATGAGTGATCCTGCTGTTCACCTGTCATGCAGCATGTGAAACTTCAAATGCTCCTGGAGTGGCAGGAGTGATGTTCTTCACATTTTCTTTATCAGGAAAACGTATGGAAAAATAAATGGCTGGACCCTTTGCTTGCCCAGAGGGGCAGATATTTTTCTCCATGCAATTTTATATAGATGCCGGGCAGCTTCTACAGAGGGTTCTTTCTTTCAGTTCAGACATGTTAGCATTGCAGTGGATCTGTTTTGTAGCTACTGCAGAACAGCTGAAATGCAAAGCACTCTGCAAGGTTTACTCTTTGGTTGGACCAGTACTGGGGGAAAATAGGGCAGAAGTTCTGACATGCGGCTTCCCCTCTCCTCTCCTCTCCTCTCCTCTCCTCTCCTCTCCTCTCCTCTTTTAGGCTATTTCTAAAGTCGTGCACCAAAGTCACAACAGGGACAGAAGGGAAAGGGGCTTATCATGGAATGTGGGAAATGCCCACCTCTCTTTTTTCCCTCCCATTCCTCTCCTTGCCATGTCACAAGCTGCTTTTAGCATCCCCTAACCCCATTCCAATTTTAGGCTCAGCTTGTCAGGAGGCACAAGAGGCTGTTGCCAAAGGGGAAGGGTTAGGGAGGGAGCTGCCTTCTGCCAAATCACCCTGCTCCCCTTTCTCCCCGTTGCTCGGAATGGTGGAGGTGAAACCCACAGCCTGGCAGGAGGGGAATTCCACCCTGGTCTGGCCCTGCAGGGCTCCCCGGGGGGCACGCACTGCCCCCTGGCTCCACCCCTTTCCCCGCAACCCACAGTCAGTGGCCTGTCCCTGGAAAGGGTGGATTTCCTTGTTCTGGAAGTTTGCAATGCCTGCCCTAATACTTAGCTACTGGCACTTTTAGGTTACAATAAACAGATACTTTTGGCCCCACCTTTCCTGCTTTTGGTGGCACCCACCCTGTGACTGTGGCCCTTTGAGAGCTTCTTTTCCAGCAAGTCCTGGTCTAACCAGGAGACTGTACTGGTTTTCATATGCCTCCGATAAAGCCAACACATCTGCTGGCCCTGCCATGAATCCCCAGGCCCGCAGCTGGGTTCCTAATAGGTACCTCCAGGCCAGACCTGGGAAAGCATGGGGGTTCGTGTTGCTGCTGTACTCCAGCAGCCATCAGCCCCAGTCTACCTGGCCAAAAGTGAGGGATGATGGGAGGGGTGGTCCAGCGACATCTGGCTTGCCATGGGTCCCCCTCCCTGCTTCGGTACTGGCCTTGTGCATGTTCAGCTGGCATCGGATGCTTGGCTGAAGGCGAGCATCTGCGTGTGGTGGGCTGGGGGCGGCAGGGGATCCAGGCTCCCACCTCTACGAATGGGGTTCTCCCTGCACAAGAGCCCCACTCTACGGGGAGTGAGCAGCCCTGTTGCAGCGCACACGCAAGTCGAAGGGATGGGCAGAGGGGCCTCCTAGCCCTGCGGCTTTGCACCTGGAAGGCCCCACGGCAGTGCTTGGCATCTCCAGCTGAAGGCAACAGGGGCAGGTGATGGGGGGAGCCCTGAGAGCCCAGACAGCTGTAGTGAGTTAAGTCTAGAAAGCACTGGGCAAGGTGGTAGGAGGAAGTTCCCAGGTCCATGGGGGGAGTTTTTCAGCCCGCTGGCCTCCCAGTTTTGAAGGAAAATCCCCCCGAAATGCCCCCTCCTCGCCACCATTGTCCCCAGCTGCCAGTGCACCTTTGCCTCTCTCTGAGCGCAGTTCCCACCTGCTTGCCTGGTAGGGAGAGAGACTGGGGTCAAGCAGGCCTGGCCCTCCCCTGCCCCCCCCCCCCGCCTCTGTGGTCTGGGCCAGAGTGCATGGCGGGTGAGCATCAGGCTGCGCCAATGAAGAGGGTCTCGCGGCAGTGCCCCTGGGCCGGGCGGTGGCCCTCAGCGAGGCCCAACCGTGCCTGGACTCCTGTGCAAGAGGAAATGAACACTTGTCCCCCTGGAAATCGTTGCTCCTGGCTAGGCATCACGCACCCAGCACCGCCCTCCATTATTTGCAGCAATGACCCCATCCCTACAGCTCCTGCAGCACGTTGCAAAGCAGCTCTCTAATTGCCTGACCTCCCAAATTTAGTCACTGTTTAATCCCCTGCCCCGGCCACACACTCTCCCCCCAACCAGTTTGGGTGACAGTGTCATCGGGGAAGTAATGTGATGTCAATACAAAATTTTGGCGCTTGGCTCCAAGCTGTATTAGGAGAGAGAATTATCCCTGAACCTTCGGTTAAGGCTGAAACAACGCAGGGTGTCCACAGCACATCCATGGCGTCAGGGGTGTTTTGCCAGGGTGGTAAACAGCTTCTAATTGTGGGCGCTGACAGGGCTCAGTGTGTTCTGACTAACTTGCCTCAGTGTTGTTATTTTTCAGGGGAGCTGTCTCTATCTTTTGGTGCGTGTGTGCGTGTGTGTTTAAAAGCCTGACAGGTGTCATAACAATAATGAAAACTCTAATTCCAAAGCGGTGCTGCTCTCTTCCCATTGTTTCTCTTCATTTTTATTTATTTTCTGTAATGCATGCATCTCACTGCTCACCAAGATTAAAGATGCAACTTCCCCAAGAAGAAGAAGAAAATCAGGCCAGAACCAGCTTCGCTTTCTGAAGCTCTGGTGTGAAGTCCCTGACCCTCCATCTCTCCATTGTGAGATTGCACCCAGTGCCATGTGCGGGGAGGTGGCAACGGCTTGTAGGAAATTTGCTCTCTACCCGTTCTGAGAGGGACCGGGCTGAAGGCACATGGGGCTGCTGTGATGGCAGTCCCCATAGCCTGAAGGGAGAGTCCCAAATTGCGGTAAGTGTGTTGATCCACAGCAGCCAACCAAACTTAGCAGTTTTCATCTTTGTTAAGAGCAGGTCTTCATCGCCCTCTGAAGATTAAGCCCCTAAAGCACCTTGCAACAAGCAACAAAAATGGTTGCTGCAGAAATCGAGTCATCCACATTTACTTTGAGGATTGCTGCTGAATTCAGGGGAAAGGGAATCAGAGGTGGTAGAAGGCAGCCTTTGCGCGCAAGCTAATTTACCGAAGGGTTGGCACTACGTTCCTGTGAGCTGCATTTCCACTGCACTGGGCTGAGCTGCTCTCCCATGCCAACTTTTTGATCAGAATGTGCCCTTCGGCACTTTGCTCAAAGTTCCAGCATGATTCGCAGTCCAAAAAAGCATCAAAACGCATGTCTTTTGGAGTGGCAATCCATCTGCTCCAACTTGCAAGAGCAAGTTCATAGTCTTGGGGTGCTCATAGACCGAGCTCTATCACCCAGCACCTTTGTGACACCTAAGTGTCACAAAGTTCCTTTGCTCAGCTATGGCTGAGATATCAGAAGTGACTCTGCCCGGGCAGGGATAGCCTGGAGACAGGCTCCCATCTGGATTCCTGCAATGGGGGACAGGTTCTCTCTGAAGATATCTAGAAGCGGCACCTGCTACAGAACAGAGCAGAAGGCTGCTCTCGTGGACTGGCAGCTTTGAAAACAGTCCTCAAGTTTTTTGTCAGCTAAGTTGGTTGCCAGTCAGGTTCCAGGCCTGACTCAAAATGGTGCCAACCTTTACCTGTCTAAGCAGCTGAGGACCAGTCTGCCTGATGAAGTGCCTTTCCCCATAGTTCTCGTTAGTTTCTGAGGTCACCACTGGGGGTACTTCTCCTGCTGGTCCCCCACAAGAAGAATGTGATGGGGGCCTACAAGAGAAAAACCTTCTTTTTCAGATAACCTTCCCAGGGAAGCCCACCTGGCATCTTTGCTGTATGCATTTAGAAACCATATTAGGAAATTCATCTTCAAACAAATGTTTTTTCTTTAATCTGTCCCTATGGCAATTATTTTATCACTGGCACTTTGGTGTGTCTGACATTGTTGAAGATTTAATATTTACTGTGCTATGATTTTGATGCTGTGATGGCATTGTTGCTGATGCTGAAACTGCTCTTATGATTTAAGTTATTTTGTTGTTGGGGATGTTGGGAAAATCTGCAACAGACTCAGAAGAGTTTAAATTTCTAAGACTCCAAAACATGGATTCCACTGCAGGCTGCATTTTTCCAAGTCTGTGGTCTTCCAATTTTTTTAGGTTAGGTAGTTTTATGCCAGTTTAATTGTGGAAAAATGCATACAATGAAAACACTGACCAAAAAGTGCCATTGAAGTGTGAAAATACACATTTCAGAGTACTTTGAGTATTTTGAGGAGATTTAAGGAATTCTGGAAGTGTAAATTAACACAATCTCAGATTTGTGCAAATTTCATATGAACATATATAGATAAAATCTGATTCTGTCAGTGAATAGACAACAGAAGGAAAGTTATCTGCCCATCAACAAAAAGGATATGTAATGTATTTTACAATATTTGTACATCTGTATTTGTGGTTGTATTTTATAATAATAAATTGCCCCAAGTTCCTTTGCCAGTTGTGTTGCACACAGATCTAAGAAAAAAGGTGCATGAAAAAATATTAAAACACATCTTTTTGGGAAGAAATTGTTTCATTCACATTGGAATACTTTAAATGCAAAGTTTTGCACAGATTAGAAAAACAGATTAATGCAGAAATAGAAGAAAATGGATTTACAAATTAACACATGTGATAATGACATTGACTGGAAATAGACTTAGCTATCTATCACGGTTAGGCTCTTTTCTTAAAACTTGCCATATCTACTTGAGACATGTTAGGCTGAATAGACAAGGATTAATTAATATTTCTATCAGTCTGTCATACCAACCATCAGGGTTTGTTCATGGTGCTTTGTGTTATGGTGTTTGGCTTGTTTTGGTATGTTTCCCACACTGACTATGCTATTATCACTTGGGCTATTGGTGGTAAGAGATAGAGTCGACCATTAACACCTATGGTCACCAGTGACTTCAGTGTGGGCTGGATTACATCTCAAGTTTCTAGTCCTTATGATTTATAAAAATGTGGCACTGTCTCAGAAGGCAGGATCGAGTTTGGCAGGATGAGCCAAATTTCCCATTATTGGATGAGGTTTTATAATAGGGTCAAATATTCTGAAGTAGGGAGATTTTTTACTGGTTGTAGCATTTTGACAAAATGTTGTTGCACTGATACTTGTTAGCTTGTTATACATAGATAATATTTTCTCTTGCCCTTGATAATCGCCACAGTTCCTGCACATCCATGATACAAAATAGCAGGGTGCAAATTGCCAGATTGGTTAAATATGGGGCAGAATATAATTCAGTCTGTATTCTCAAGCAAACTATCCTAGGTTGTCCTTCCTGGACTAGAATACACAGATCCAGATGTGATTGTCCTTTGGATTGCACACTTTTCTGAATTTGCCATGCAGTCCTTGGCCCAAAAAGTACAGAAAAGCATATACATTGGGGGAAAAGATTAGCGTCATTCATGAAAATGGTACAGAAACATTTGTATTTTATAAGGAAATGCGTACAAGTTGGGGTGCAGAGAGAGAGAGAGACAAGGAATCCTCCAACTCCCAGCATTTTCCAGTTAGCCACGTTTATTTATTTATTAATTTATTAAAACATTTTTATGCCGCCCCAGTCGCCGAAGCCTCGGGGGATTTACTTGGACAAATGGACACTGACGGAGCCCTCAAGAGGCGTCTGTCGATGGGACCCCCTTCTGCAGGTGCTAGAAGGCATTTCACAAGGTGGCCACTTCCTTTTGTCTTCAGTCTTCTTGTTCTTCTGTCTTTAACCTTCCTGGCACTGCTGTCTTCTCCAGTGCATCCTGCCTTCTCATGAGGTATGGTCGTCTTGCAAGTTTGCTTCCAGGGCAAGTTCTGGCTTGATTCGATCTGGGACTGACTTGTTTGTTGTTCTTTCAGTCCTGGGTATTTGCAAAGCTCTCCTGCAGCTCCATGTTTTGAACCTTAACCTTAATGTTTTTAAGTAGCAAAGGTTTCTTTGACAAAAAATAAACACAACAGAACAACACAACTTGGTGGTGGAAGGGAGAACACACTGCTCACCTTGGGGCAAAGCGCTTTCCCACCACCTTCACTGGCTGCATTTCCTATAATGCCTCTTGAGTGAAATCTCGTTGCTTCTCAGACTACTCGCTACAACAGGGAGAATGTGTTGCTGCTAGGAACATTCGGTGGAAACAGGGAATTAGAGGCGGTGGAAGATGGGCTGGCCATCTCCACGATTAAAAAGTGCAGAGGCTGCATCCCAGTGAGTCCGGGCCTGCTCTCCTCCGTTTGTTCCGGGCAGTGCAGCCAGAGCGAAATGGTGGGGAGCCCCTGTGAGCAACGCTGGGAAGAGAAAAAACAAAATCCCAGCCACTTCATGCACAAAGTGGCAACCCCATCACCCTGCAGATATTTCTCACCACTTCAAGATGCAGCGTATATGATTTTTTAGGGACCATTTTTTATCAACATTAAGGATTTCAGCCCAGCACTGATTTGTACCCTCAAAGAATTTTACCCGATGGAACGGTACCATCTGTCTCTTCCTAAACATGCCGATCAGCTCACGTTCATCAATTGGACCCTGAACGCTGCGGTTGCAGGGCTGGCACCACAGGTCACGCGCCCACCAAGGGGCACCCAGGCAAGACCCTCCTGGAATCCCTCTCTGTCTTCCCTGTTGCTTCTTGCTGGCCCACCTGCTTCTCGCTCTCATCCAGACAACAGTGGTGCTGAGGAGGAGGAGCAGTCGATGCCTCACTGGCCTTCCTCGCTGCCTCTCCTGTCTGTCAAGCAAACAACTGGTGGCAACAGTGAGAAAGGCAGTGAGGTGCAAGAGCCACGGTGACACAGAACGCAGGCTCCCCAAGGGCAAGCACACGCATCGTTCACCCCAGCCGGGTTCCAGTGCGGCAGCTTCGCTTGTTACAGGGACAGGTGGGGGGGGTGGCGGGGCTGGACATGGCGCCCGCAGGTGTTCAAGGGCAGAAGGCAGTTTTAGGGGAGCAACAAAGGAGGGGGTTTGGAGGAGCAAAGGTCATAAAGGTCAAGCGGAGCAGATGGAGTGGGGAGTAGAAGGAGTTGCTCAGAAAGCTGGTACAGAAATGTGACTGTAAAACTGTAAAGAAGAAAATAATTTCTAAAGAGAAAGAACTCGAGAAAGAGAGTTTATGAAACAGCTGAGACAGTTCTCTTTTCCAGCCAGATGTAATTATCAATTCTTAAGCTACAAATAAGACCAAAGGACAAAAGAGGATCTGTCTAGACTATCTTGCTTACAAGATATTGATTGTTCCAGTGGTAAAGAGGTTAGTATAAGTGTGTTTGGCTTGAAAGGTCATGAGTTTTAACACCTGGCAGAGAGCTATTCAACCTTGACATAAGTCAAATTATTGCAGCGTTGCTGAAAAAAGGCTTTCTAATACTAATAGCACCTGGCCCCAAGAATGTTTTCCTTTTGTTCCGTGCCAGGTCCTTGGGAAGGGGCCCTGGGTTGGTAGCTGAATACATGCTGTGATGTAGACATTCCCGGCTTCCGACCCTGCAGTCACCACAGAAGCAGCACCGGGAGCTGCAGTCCACGCGTGTCGCTGCACTCCAGCTCCCATCGCCATCCACGGCCAGGCGTGTGTCTGAGGAAGGGGCCGGTTTGGCCAGGCTTGCAGGCTGTGACCTGCGAGGCCAAGAGCGCAGAGCTGCAGGATGCTGTTGCCGTATGTGCCCCTCGCCCCCCCCCCCACTGCCTCGGCCCTCCATGGCTGTGTAGGATTAACCAGACAGCAGGGTCATTGTCGGGTGGGATGCAAGTGTGAACAGCATCAGCATCAGCATCATCCGGTTTCCCTGGGGCTTCAGTGTGCTCAACTTTCTCTGACTTGCACCTGTGGCCTCTCCTTTCTCTTGCACACACACAAACACATGCCTTGCACTAACTTTGATGAATACGGGAGCACAGTCTGAGGGGTGGGGGGAGGAACTTTCAGGCACCAATTTAGGTAAATTATCTGAAGCTGCATCTATCAACAGATCAATAAATAAATTTGACTGAAGGAAATGCACTGAATTATGTACCAAAGTACAATGCAGCATTTAAAGCTAATGGCTTTCAATGATCGAGTACTTGAACCATTTATCAAAGTGCAAAGTATTTCCAATTATTTTGGAAATATTGTTCCTTTTTATTTATAACAATGCCATTTCATTCCTTTTAAATATTGCTACTTTAGTTGCCTAAAGAAGGCTTGCTGAAATGATGGAAGTATACAAGAGAGCTGATCGGGCTGCTTGATGGTGGATTTTAGCTGCATGAGTTGGCTTGGCTCAGCTTGGAGACTGAATGCATTCCTGTCCGTTGTAGCTTGCTAAAAGGTTAGCATGAGTGTAGACAAGGGTGGCAGACGAGCAGCAGGTGAGGGCACTCTGGGCATTGCTTAGTGCACTGAGTTTCCCATCTTCAGGATAGACTGTCATTCATTTTTTATAACGTTCTGTTTACATATAATTACAAGGCTTTGTGTAGAAAGCTGTTAGCATGAACGACATTGTGATGGGGAAAGGAGGTTCTGAATGATGTGCAATGGAAATGTTTCGTGCACAAGTATGGATGCACAAGCAGTTGTGCACCAAGTCTGGGGAAGCTGGTAGGTAAGATTGCTGTATAGACATATCGTGAAATGTCAGACTTGTGCTACTGTTTCTACAGATAAATGAACTCATCTGTGCAGTGTATGCATGGATAGATGAGGGCATCATTCTTTGCAGTCAGGATTTACCCTGCTCACACTTTCTGGACTGGACATGGACTTGGACACAAAGTGCCATGGAAGACAGCACATTGTTCACCTTGTAACGTGTGCTTGTGGCATGTCTGACAAATGTTGGCCATGTTACTTTTTATTGTGTTTGTTGCTCATTTTGCTCCTTCTGGGACAAGAGCTGCATGGAAGACCTCTTCTGACCTTGTAATTGTGCATCTTTGGTTCTGAATGAATACCTTTACGGAGCAGGCGTGAGGCTGACCAATTTACCTGTGGAAAGGCAAAAGTGGCCCCAGTGTTGGCTGCACAGAAAAGATGAACAGTCCATAAACATTCGTCTGAGTGGCTGAGAGTGAAGCTGAGTTTCCTTGGCCTGACCCCAGGTCTGAGCGACCGGCGTTCCACCAAATGAGTTAAAAAGCGTGGGGCCTAGAGGCAGGCATAGTAAAAATGTGGTTGCCAGAATAATGGAGCTGAATTCCGGTTTGGCCTTTAACGAGATGTCTAAGTTGTTCTGTTACAAGAAAAGTTCAGCAGAGAAAACCTACCCATTGTTTTTAGAAGACCTGTTGACCCTCATTTATCAAGACTCCCTGATGAATGAGGTACGTCTGCAATAGACTAGCCCTGCTGGAAGCTCTTAAGCCAAGAAAAAACTCTTAAGTTGTGAGTGCCTCGCAGAATTATGAGCTGCAGGGCAATGTACCGATGGTGAGCCAGCGATTGATAGGAAGGGGCACAGGAAACGGATTGATACCAGGCCAGGTTATTTGCTAGCATTCCCAGACTGTGTGCAACAGCTTTCCCAGTGGAGGCAGGAGAGTCCAATGCCCATGAAGCAGTGTGTCCAGCCCAAGTTTTGGTCTGAACATCGAAGGAGCTACTCAGGGCATCATCTGCAGCTCTGAGGGGGTCGTAGGATAGTGTAGATTCCCAGATCGGAGTTGGAGATGGCATTTTGTCTTCAGAGCGGGGACTCCACAATCCATCTTCTTCACATCCAGGGAGAAAAGAAGCATGCCAGCTGCCCATACAAGGTTGGAAATGTATCCTTGGAGAGGGCGGTGCTTCTGTGGGTGGTAAGGTGACTGGAGAGGCCAAGATACAAGCTTTCCAGGGACCTTCCAGCCTCTTTCCTTCCCACTCCAAAACTTTTCCATTAGATGGGCAAAAAGGCCCATCTAGCAAAAATGCAAGACATGAGGATGGAGACTTGAAGGTCTTCTCCACCCTTCCTTCCCCTTGCCTTCACCCTCATAGGACGAGTTTGAGGGATGAGGATCATAAATAGAAGGGGGCATGCATCTTTTGTCTTCAGGACTTGCCTTCATCTTTTTTCTTTAGGAGTAGCTGCTCTGCAAAAGCCAAGAAGGGAAAGATTTCCTTGCATCAAGATGGTGATTGGAAAGGCTTCACTCTTTCTGTAGGCCAGGCTGCTCGTAAAGGTATAAAAAAGTCACTGAAAAAATATCAGAACTGTGAGGCATAATGTGCTGGAGAAGGTGAAAAATGAAAGACAGCCAATGTATCCTGTAATGTCCAGCTGCACAGAAGCTGTGGCAGAAGTTCCTAGAATGCTAGAATAGTAGAGGTGGAAGGGGCCATGAAGGCCATCATGTCCACCCCCCGCTGTTGCAGGACAGCACAATGCACCCTCCCACCCAGAGGGCTGTCCAGTTTCGCCTTGACTGTCCCTAGTGTGGGGGAGCCCCCCGCCTCTCCAGGCGAATTGATGATGTGAACAGCAATAAGCCGCGATGGGGCCTGGCCTGTTTTTTATCCATGCCTGATTCAGGTCCTAGGTATTCCAACTGAGTAGTCACACAAGTCAGCGCTGATCTAAGGCCGGCTCTGCCCTGAGGCACAGTGAGGCAATTGCCTCAGGTGGCAGCCAGTGGGAGGCCGCCGAAATGTGCTGGAGCAAAAAGCTGCACAGGTGACTTGCCCTCTTTCCCCGAAGTTAGCCTGTGGCCCTGGCGAGCAGCGGAAGATGCTGCCCCAGCACCAGGGCTGAGGAAGATCAAATGACCGGCCAGCTGACTTGCAGACCCTGGATGGGAGAGGATGCCCTCTTCTTGGGGTGACACTGGCCGGAATGTGCACCTCACATCTCAAATGGGCGCCTCATGTTACTTCAGCAGCCTGGGACCCTACCTTTGTCATGTGTGTAGACTTTTGGGTAATGGGAGACTCCCTTGTGGAAGCAGGGAGTTCTTACACATGGCAGCATCCACAGAGGTTTCAGGCAGATAGTCCTGGTGTGGAAACTGGGAGCAAAGAAGGCTGTTCTTTTATGGTCTGGGCCAGGAAGTTGCCCTGAGTTTCCATACTAGATGGTTTGAAATTTCCCCCAATGCCATGTATTCTGCAGCATTGTAGGCATTTTAAATTGCCCCCCCACCAAAAAAGGGGGGGGGATGGTGATAATGCACTGACACTCCTACCCCACCTCATATTAGAAGATAGTTTGCTGATACAAAGGTAGGAGTCAGTCAAACTGCCCTGCTGGGAGAAGAACATCTAGCAAATCCTAGGAATTGTGATCCAAATGAAGAGCCAGACCCTCGTCCCGACAAACCTCTTTATATAGGCTTCCAAATAGTCGACCTCACGCTTGTAGGCCACCAAATAGTAGGCTACTGGGCTGCTGAACGGGAGAGCTTTCCAGGACCAGCTTTGCTGTAACACTGCAGTTTTTGACAGGGTGTCAACCGTGCCTCTCATGGTCCTCCCGGGCGCCTTGCCCAGCCTAAACCCCAAGATGCTGAAAAAGCAAAAGCAGAACAGCTACCGCACCGCACAGCAAAACGCTGCCCTCCAGGGACATTTTCTTTGGCATTCAGACCCCACCTTTGTCATGTACGTAGACTCTTAGGCAAATTAGTCTTTGTCTACCTAGCTTACCTTCTGGGGAGAAAAATCAATGTTTTGTGACTGGCTCATAGGAGCCATTCGGTGAATGGGCTGCACACTGCCCCATGGTACCTTGCAAGGCCCCCATGACCCTCAAACGTCCGATGTACCCACCAACCCCAAAAGATGGTACAGCTGCAATGACAGAGCTCAGGCGTATGCAGTTCTCTCAAAGCAATGAGCATGTTTGTGTGCTCAGGTGACAAAGAACAAGAGGCCTGCCTCAGGCTGCACTGGCTGAGATGGGTTCCCTTTTGCGCTGTCCTTATATGGGTTATGAGATTTTGGGGGAGCCAGGAGGCAGGGTTCTGGAGTCCATTCCGAGCTTTCTGAGCTTTTAACTCCTTCAGTCCCATCAGTCGACCACATGGTGATCCAGGTTCATACCTGGCCTTGAAACTGACGGGGTAATTTTGAGCTGCGTCACTCTCCTTCTCATTCTAACCTAATTCACAAGGTTTCTGGGGCACTAAGGTGGAGGAAGCACCTTGTACATCAGTCATTCATTGGAGGAACGGTGGTGGCAAAATGCAAAATAAGTGCGGCAATTCAAATCTAGCTCAGAAGAAGTATTAAATTTGCCAGAAATAATTGAAATGTTAGGAGGTTCAATTAATGATATTTTATTTGTTTCTTTGTTTACAGAAAACCTAATGCTGGATTTTGGATGGCTTACAACAATTTTCTGGCATGAAGATGAGCTATAAAGCACAAAAAAGAGAAAAAAGAAAAGAAAAAAACCCACTGACAAATGAACTTGGAATGAAATAAGAACAAACATGGCATTAACATGGCATAGAAGAGTTCTTTATTTTTCCTCAAGTTTCCCTTTCTTAAAAACAAACCCCAAACAAAAGGAACTAAGGACACTCCCAGGAGCCAGACTTTCTCTTCAGGTGACAATATTCAAGCATGTTCTTTTATTACATTTACACTGAGAAAAGAAAAGCAAGAATGAAACTGAACAGAACACGGTGCCGGGAGAACTGGTGACATTCAGTAAAATCCAACCTTCCTTAAAACTCTCATCTGAGAAAGGGATGGAAAACCCTTCCCAGCCCTTTGATTGATTACACCTGGCCTGTTTGAAAAGATGCATAATTAACCCACAGTATTTAGAGAATGGTTTGTGAATGTACCTTTTAATATCATATTTTAAGGATATCCTGAAATATATTTGATTAGAAGGGAAGTAACCTGGACTTTAAGGCATCTTCTCCCTTTAAGCAAGGTTGTTTTTATTTGCAGTGAGAAAGTTTTTGCATTATTTAAGTTTTTGAGTAGTTTTACAAAATGTTAGCTGTTCTCAGGGGAGAAAGTGCTAACAACAAAGCTCAGACAGACTGTTGGGTTTTACGGTCTGAGCCACCTTCCAAGGGGGCAGTGAAACCAACCTCCTCTGAGGACAACCTCAGCCCCCCACACAGAGGAGGGTCCAGGCTGCCTCGGGGTGCACACTCAGCGGGGAGTGGGCAGCTCCCTAGTTATGCACCTGGGATGCCAGCTCGGCATATTCACACGCTATTTTTCTAGCTGTACCTTGACCAGAACAGAAAATGTACACCTAAAAAAGAAAGAAAGGTGTGATCCGGCTCATAAAACAGCTTAAGAAACAGTTATTTGGCTTTTTCCTGGGAGAAGCACTTGAGCTTTGCTTTTCTTTTTCTTTTTCTTTTTTTGAGAGAGGAGAGTATAATCCGAGAGAGAGAAATCGCACTGCTCATTAGCCCAGCCCTTCTTCTCATTTCCCTTCGGCCTGTAAGGCGGTTGGCTGTGTCGCGGCGGCTGTCTTTTCCTTTCACGCGGCTGATCGGTATCCGCAGCCATCTAGACGATAGACCTGGAAATGCTCCGGGGCGGCAGGTCCCTCGCTGCCTCCGCGCTGCGCTGCCCACCTGAGCGAGCGCAGGGGCGCGATGCAGCGCGTCCTGCGCCCCGGAACTGCCCGCTACTCGTCCCGCCGGCCGGCTCGGCCTTGCACCAGCTTCTCGCTCAGCTCCCACAGGGCAGCCGCGGCCGCCTCGTTCTGGGCCTCCTGCGACGGCAGGCAGCGGCAGCAGTTGTTGAAGTACATCCCCCCCAGGCCCTCCAGCTCGGGGGCAACGGCACAGTAGACTGGCGTAGCGGCTCCTTGTTGCTGCAATTAAACAAAGCAGAGTTGTTGTTGCTGTTGTTGTTGTTATCAGTATTGGCCAGAGGTCGAATCAGACAGGCTGACAAAGCAAGAGCAATCATCGGGGGCAGATTAGCAACTTGGCTTGGGCCCCATCTAATAATTTGCCAGTGAAAGAGGCCAAGGCACTTGCACAGATCATCTGCCAGGACCTAATGAAGCTGTGGTAAATACATGCCCACAGTGTCACCCGGAGGATAACAAAAGAGGGCAGCTGGGTCGTTTGACCCCCAAAGCTACAAAAGTTGCTAATCTGCCCCAGCAAATGACATAGATATCTCATTAACATCTGGGATTAAATTCTAATTTTATCTGATGAGGGATAGAAGAGAATTTTGGTTTTGCTCACAAAACACATGAGCATGCCCTGTTTGAAGCTCCCCTTGCAAGCACGGATGGATGTCCGCCCAAAGTTTGCAAAATCACGATGTGCGAGCTTACAGTTCTCTTGCAGCCAATTCCTAGCTTGAACAGCCCACATTTCCTTTTCATAACTACTGAATCGCACTACCTTAGTCTATGGAGGAAATTTACACAAATTGGGAATTTAATTTACATGTAGGGAGATCCGTGTGAAACTCCCATTCAATCGTGGCTTGATTTCTTTTTATTCCTGCCCATGCAAAAGAAGCACTAATCGCAAGTGCAGATGGAAAACATGCAGGGGACAAATGGCATTGTGATGCATGCAACATCCCAGCCATCGCAAGCACTGTTCAACTGCTGTATCGATGTACATATTTCTGCAACTGCCCCTTGCTCACATACACACGTGTCGTTTTCGCTCAGGTTTTGCCAGTTCTGGACAGCTTGCAGATTGTGTTGGGCAGCTATCTTTGCCACTGAGGAAGAAAGAGGGGACATGGCATGGGAGATCTCCTCCTGATTGGCTGACTTTAGGAGTGGACACCCAGTTGCTGCAATGCCTTTAGTCCAGTATGGAGGCAGAAGCCTCACTCGAGTGTGGACCATGAAACATGCTGCCTTCTCTGCGTGTGCTCCTTTCGCCCTGCATGAGGCACACGTGTAACCTGCCTTCTTGCTACAGGTACCAAAGGGTCAGTGCACTTGGCTAACTATTACATGCCTCCGCCAGGGCATATCCGGATAGCTGGAGTAGGTTAAAATGGGTGTTGGATAGCCAGAGATGGGAGCCAGGATGCCACCTGGCATGAACCTTCCAAACGGTCACAGTAAGAAGGAGAATTCTGCCTGCCTGCCTCTTGCTGCCTTTGGCAAGGAGGTCCAGGGAGGGTGATGAACATGTGTCCTTTCCCATGGAACGTGTGATGAACTGTTCTTTCACACTGTATGATTGTTGCTATAATCCATGAAATGAGCCAATGTAGAAGGCACACGTTCCAAAAGCAAGAACCCCATCGTTTCAAAAGAAGGGATGACACCTCTGTGGAAGACCTCACTTTGGAAGGTATAGAAGATACCTTAACATGGGCTGCTTGGGCCATTTAAGCTCAACTATTGCCAAGAGGGAGCTGCTAAGCCGAAACCCTCCCCTTCTCCCCACGGCAGTCCTGCTGCTTGCGAGTTAATGCAGCAGGCCAACAACTTGTCCTGAATCAGCAGCTCGTGCTGAATGCAGTGGGCCTTTTGCACTTCTCAAGCTGAGCTGAACTGGTGGGAATGCTCCTTTCCAGAATGGTCCAGGTCACAGAAAGGAGCACTGCTGACCTATTCTGGCCCAGCAATGGGCAGAAAGGCTTGCTTCTGAAGTTCTGGAGGCACAAAAGCCCCGTGGCGGAAGCAGTGGCCCCTGCATGTACGAAAGATTGGCCCCAGAGCCTTACGACCGAAGAGCACCTCCAACTGCAAGGACTCCCCTTCCCCAGCAAGGGATGCGCATGTCTTTGTGCAAACGCATTCCTTCACTGCGTTGAGCAGCAGAGGGCACGAGAACAGGGGCAGCCGCGCCACTCCCGCGGCAAACTTTAAGCCTCTGGGAGACTGCTGCAATGGATGGATGCCCAGGCATTGCATCGCCTGTGGCGGAAATCTGATCAAATTAGGATCCGTATTGCTTCACTATTTAAAGCAGCCCAGTGCAAATCTCTACCATCATCCTCCAAACCAAGGAAAGCAGGGCACTGTAGTGATGGACTGTCACAGAATGTGCAACTGGGACCTGCTCCAAAATTGTCTGTGCATAATGCAAATGGTGTGGCTAATGCCGAAGGCAGTGAAACTCGGCTCTCCATTTGCACAGCCTGGGCAGGGGAGGAGCCTGCTCTCTCCAGGTCCTATGCAGAGCAATATAATACTGCTATATTAAGTAGCGACGTATAATGAAATGTGGCTGAAAGGCTGGAGCTGAAAAGAAACCATGTGCACCCCCTGCCCATAGCTTTCCATTTAAAAAGCCCAGTAAACCCATTCTAGAAAGGTACCAATTCCTCCAGTAGGAAAAGAAAGGAAAACGTTTAAGTGCAGGCTGGCTCCAAAAGGTACCCTTCTGAATGCCGAAGGGAGTCTTTCTGTGTGTGGGAGAGACACTCTGCACCTTGCACGAGAGCATTGTGCGGAATCCTGTCTTTCAGTTTGTGCAGCCTCTTGCACTTGCAAAAGTGTAGCAATTTGCTTCAGAAACTGTTCACTGAATCACCACGTACACCAGTTCTCTTATGCAGGGAGCAGCCCCAGTGGCTGCTGTCCTTTGCTTTTGGTTCTTGGAACCATCCAGGAATGCCGTGATGTCTCTTTGCTCAGGGCTGTGTGGAATTCCACTGCACTGCAGAATTTGATGCAGAATCCAGGTTTCTGAGAATGTCAGCACTGGTTGTAGTTTGCTAAAAATTATCTGCCAATCCTTATGGTCAGAAAGATATGTTTGGCAGCATATGGACAAAGTCTGCTAAAATTAAGGGGAGGGTTTCGGTGCTGCCTGGCATGAATAATCAAACCGAACAAATAATGCAAAAAACCAACAATAAAAATTCTTCAGAAAATTCTGCAAGAACATTGCGCAGCCTTTGTGCAAATCATTTCATTTGCATAATCTATACAACTTGCAAAAGTCAGTTCTTATTTGTGCAGAATTTGGACTAGCCAGGCACTGAGTGGCAGAAATATACCCCATCTCTGACTATGCCCTTCTATCTTGCTGAGAATGGCAGAGCCCGGGTGGAGAACCTGTCACGACACCAAGGTCCATGTTCTTTCAAAGCCATAATTAAAAGTAACAAGCTTGATTGTTCAGGAAGGCATTGCCCATTCAGGCCTAATTTAAGAACCAATACAGTTTATTTAGCACTTTAAGATTATTTGTATGCAGTTGATGCTTTCTTTCTGGTAATGAAGTATAGAAGAATAAACTCTGAATAAAGAGGCATAGAAAGCCAAGACAAATTGATGGAAATTGATGTGATAGTAGCCAATATTTCTCTAGCCATCAGGTCTTGTTCTTAAATTATGTTTTTCACAATATTTATATCTCAAATGAGAAAGAGTTCTGGGAAAACTTATGACTTTCAATGCCATTAACAACCCAGTGTTTACCTGGGCTGCCAAAAATAGGCTCCACATCAGGCAGGTTGCTATGCCAGATAACACTGAGGAACCCAGGAAAGAGATGCCAGTGTAATTCGCTGGGCTCTATCCTGGGTACAGGTTGTGGGGGCTACTGATGAGCCCATATAGAATTCTTAGAATCATAGAGTTGGAAAGGGCCAGAAGGTCTTTGGGTCGAACCCTGCTGCTATTGCCGGACACTAAGTTACATCATCCCATTTAGATAATTGTCTTCTTCAGATTCTTCAGTCCAATCTGTCAACTCTTTTAAAACCATCTAGTTGATGGGGACAGCAGCAGGGGTGGCTGTAGGAAAAGGGAAACCAGCTCCCTTCCTCTCCTGTTCTTGATAGGATGCCGAGAAGAAGGAATGCAGTGGCTCTTGGGAAATGTAGTGGAGGCAGGCAGGTTGGTGGAGAACTTAAGTCGTGTGGCCTTCAGAGAGTAAGCTTCCATTATTTATTTAGGAATTTAGGGGGGGAATTCTATGGTTCCTAGGTAGCATCTGAGGGGGCCATACGGTAGTTTGGATACCTAGCTCTGAGGGTGGAGGCAGTGCTCCAGCCCTGGAGTTGACAACTGCAGCTCTGACCCCTGCCCTGCGCAGCGAGGGTGGAAAGGGCCATGCTGGCTGCTTCTCTGAAGCTGGAAGTGCAGCCCTAGAGAAGTGTAAGAGGGGCCCTTCGGTGGACAGGAAGGGGAGGATGCAAGCTATCCAGGGGCCATTCCAACCTCTTCCTCTTGTCCTCACAGTGCTTTCACTGGCAAAAATACAGGGGAGGGGGAGGGGGAGGTGCAGGATCCTTGTAAGCCTCCACGTTGGGGGGTTTATGAGCACAGGGATGTGCCCTCCATTGTGGGCTGTGGGGGAGGAGGAAAGGAGAACCTGGGATTTACTATACCTGCAACTTGCAATAACAGCTAGTTTCTCGGAAATGAAGAGACAAGATGGGTGCAAAGTATGTATAGTCAAGGCACTTTCTCATGGGCAAACGAGGCAGCTTGAATAGAGGAACTTGCTACTATCTTTTAAATTGTGTTGGATGAATTCCGCTGAAATCTTTTTTCTGCTGAGACTGGCCCAGTGGCTCCTGCAGAAATAGCTACTGACTTAAAATGGCTCTTCATAAGCATATTGGTTGTTGTGTAACTTTGGGGATTTCTCTCCCCTTCTTTGTTCATTTCCTCTGCACCTGCCTTCCCCCTTCCTTCTTTCACCAGCCCCTCCAGCCGTTGACTTAGGGTGCAGTCTGATCCATGTCCGGGCAGATAAAAGGTCTCTAGCAACCAGCATACCTCAGCCAGCTGCAGGCTTTCTTCTTTTCCTTCTTTCTAAAGATGCTCTGGCTTGTGCTTTAAGTGCCCAGATGTAGATTTACCCTAAACACTGTTGGCTACTCTTGTTTTGTCCCATCCCTTTCTGAGGATTCTTGAACTGGCTCATCTACCCAAAAAGCTAGGCTGTTCTCCAACATCCACAAGCAGCAACTCAGCATATAATCCTATGTTGACTTTGTATGGACAGTAACACACACACACACACACACACACACACACACGCACGCGCGTGTGTGTGAGAGAAATTCCAATTCAAAGGAGAGTTTCATTTGTTCCCAAACTGGGTTAGATAATGTTAATCTTACTTTTGAGGTTGGTATGAAAATGTCTGAAGTGGCAGTAAAGTGTGAGGCCAAATCGGAACTGGTATTGCAAGTCATTCAAAATTTTATCAGCATCTACTGACATTCTAATAAGATGCTGCTTCTTTCAAACCTGATCTTTGAAAGCTTATTATCTTTTCAGTGGAGCAGGTATGTTTCTCAGTATTCCCATTATTAAATTTAACATGTTGGGTTTGTTTTTGAGTTCTCTTTTTTTTATTTAAGAAAAAGCTATCTAAGATCACTGTTCATGAAAACATCATATAAAATTTAAAACCTCACAAAGAGTTAACTTAATAATCCAATGTATTAGAATAGGGAATATTAGTTCCCCCATACTTTAGTTCTTTTAGCTACCTTAAAGAATTTCACAGCATGAATATAATAACTCTATTGCATTACAGATCAATCCAAAGGTAAATATAAAGCAGTTGTCATTTCCATAGACCTGTAAAGGATTTTTTCTTAAGGCAAAATAAATTAATATGATCTATGCAAAAGACTAGTCTTTCTGCACTCACAAAAGTGTTTCACTTTCCATGAATTTTTGCACATAGTTGCTGCAATTATAGAATCAAATGGAAGATGATTCATAATCTTCTGTCTTCCCAGTTATGCATATATCATTTTCCAAACATTCCTTGTCCACAGCTGCTCGAGAACCAAATAATCAAAGTAGCCATCCATATACTTTATGCTACGGTGACCCACCCCAAATACTTGTCTTCATTATGCAGACCCATATTTCGAGAGCATCAACTGATTAAACAAATGTGAGTTAACAATTGCATGACATTTAATTAGAACCATGCCCAGATTTAAAAATTCTTACTGGAGTAATTAGATGCTTTAGTCAATTGATTGAATTTGTATACATTTGCCTATTTGACTAAATTCATGTAAGATCAATAGAAAAACAACAGGCTATTCTGAAGTCTTTTATTTACTTTTGATGGGGTTCACTCCCAAGGAAATCTGCGGAATTCTATCCTCATGCCCTACTCAAATGCTTGATTCACTGTTTTGCTTTGTAGTTATTATACCTTTTCCTGACCAAGTAGATGCCTCTAAGAAATAAGAGCCAGCAATAATGCCATTGCGTGAGCACTGAGCTTCTCTGCTAGCAACTCATTCTCTCTCCACATTCTGGTCCAAACTGGAAAGGGGACAGCATGGAATGGCGAGCACCAATTTAGAAGAGAAGAGAGAGAACAAAGGAATGCCTTTTCTAAAGTGGCATCCAATTAATCAGAGTCACCTTTAAAAATCGTTTTGAAATTCTTGAATCAATTAATCTACTATGGATTGGATACAGATTCAGATTCAGTTATATTTAGATCCAGACTCAGACATGGTGGGAGTCAAACCACTGAAATTACTGGGATGTAATTTGGCCATGATAGGCTCCAGTTCCATTTATTTCAATAATTTGCGACTAAATCTGGATCCAGACTTTTCTTCCTTTATTAAATGGCACCGGTCTGGTTTTGGTCTATTCCTTCATCGATTGAAGTTGCATCCCTCTGCAGATGAGGACAGCCGCTTGGAATCAAAGCCTACCCCCTTGTGTGCCTCCTGGCCACGCGTCTGCACACTCCTGCAGCCCCTGCCCACCACGGAGAAGACATGTGCTTTCCCCACCAGGTGTGGCGTGGCTCCGGGGGCTGCCACCTCCGTTCCCCACAGAGCCTGGAACAACGGTGGGGAAATGTCAGGTGGCGGCTTGCACGTCCAGTGGCCAGGCTTGGGAGGGTGAGGGCAGGTGTCAGCACTGCGTGGTGCCCTGTGATGGTGAGGCCTCCCTGCCCACCGACGGCACCAAGTGACGATGCCGGGCACCGCCACGTTACAAGGACCTCCTCCAAGCTCCACTCTTTAACCTCCAGAGGAGCCTTTATACAGATACACATAGACCCTCACACAGACGGTACGACAGGGTATTTATTTTGCTCACAATTTTTCTTCTATCATTAGCATAAGGAGGGTATTAGGAAACAATTAGTAGCCAATGCTACCCTGCTGATAGAAGATGCAACAGCCTCTAAACTGATCTTTTTAAACAAATTTTAATCAGCACCGTGTGGCTTTCATGGCCATGTGCTTTGTGCCACATCAGGACACTCCATATTCCATGCTAAACAGCTGCATTAAAATGAACGAAAGCCCGGCTCTCGGACTAGGAGGCTGTCCTCACAGACATGGTCCAAGATCTGCTGTGCTCCAAAAAGGAGGAAAGGGCAGCACAGGGTTTAGGCAATCTAAACTACTTTTGCTTCTACCCTTTTCAAGCTGTCAAAAGATTGTCAGCTGCACATGGCACTAATGATTCAAGCAGAGGTCAACCGGCATTAACTTCTAACAAAAGCAGGACACTGGAATAACGAATGCACGGGATAAAGAATTTCAGAGAAAGCCAACAGAATCTTTAGCTGTGCCTTAAATACCACTTCCAATCCTGTTAAACTTTTACAAGTAGTCATACAGGGTGCCTCAGCATAAATGTAATTGGGGGGACGGGGTGGAGAAGCATATCCAAAAATCTTCAGGGGAATTAAATTTGAGAGCATCTTGATCATTATTCCACAGTCCAAATTAGCTTAGATTTTATTAGATATATATGAAGCCAAAAGGAGAGATAAAGCGCAGTATACGTATCTGCTGCAGAAATACAAAAATTATTTCCAAGTGTTGCTCCAATGAAAAATCTTACTTTAAATCCCTCAAGTTTCTTATCCGCTCTGTGCTTCCAATATCTCCTACCACATAGATGAAGAATAATCAACAACAAAATCAGCAACAAAATGTTTCCATGTGCTTTGTTCTGAATATTTTGTTTTGAATCTTAAAAACAAACCAACAAACCAAAACGGGAAAAGCAGCACTAGATTCAAACGGGAGAGAATGCCTGGAGTCACACGTTTTGTGATGCCACCTCATAGTCATGTTTTCACCCCCAGAAGAAATTTCTGGATGCCCACAACTAAAGCAAGCGTCGACGGCTTCGAGGATCGCTGCATAATCCCCCAGCTTACTCCCCTCCTTTTGGAAGTATCACGCACGTTGCTGCTGCCAGTGCTTGCACTGCTGCTTTCCTTCCACCTCCAAAGACAGGAGGCCTCTCTCGCAGGTAGTCCTCCAGGTAGATTTCTCCATCGGCACACAGGAGTCTCCCTGCCCCCCTCAGCCAGGAGGCTGGCCTGAGGGGAAGCCCCATCTTTATTTGGCTCCAAAAGAGCTCCTTTGTGTTTAGGGCTCTGAGAGTACCTCCGTCTTGCCTTAAGTTCTTGGTTAAGTTACTTTTCTGGGAGTGCTTTGCTGTCTTCTGGGAAATGAGAGTTTTGTGAGTGACTGTGCCCATATGGCGTGCTATTTTGCCCATGACAAAGCATGTATTTTCGTTCTGAAGTCAATAGTGTAAGTAATGCATCCATTAGAGCCCTAATATAGCATTAAGCACCTGACGGAGAGACTTTATATAGCTGATGTTTAGTTTTCAGACTTGGCTATTTTCAAAATGCATGCTTATTTTCTAAAATTAGCATCCAGTCCTAAAGTGTGCCAAATTATATAGCCTATTAAAATATAAATAAACTCAAAGCCATGATGAGAAATGAATGCAGTCAATTCTAAATAATAATATAGGCAAGTTCTACTGAACTTTTAAAGTGATATAAATGGAACGATAGGTTGTGTTATGGCTGTTTTTTAATATAATGGAAGAAGGAAAAATGTGCCACGAGGAGAGTCTGTAGAAATGATTTGATTTTGATAAAATCTAGGTTCAAAGCAGAGAAATGCCATGAAGTGTGATTCCAAGTACTCCCTTTAAAATGGTTGCACTTTGTGGTTGGGTGAATGAAGCATACACTTCCCAAACAGAGATACAACAGCTTGATGATCATGCTAGCTTGGCAGAAATAATTTATTATCTAGCCCTGAAGGGTAGAGGATGGAGGGGGAGAAATGGAGCAGTGAGAAAATATTTTATGCTATGAAATAGGTGATGTTGTTTGGGTGCAAATATGCCCTTGCCATCTTTCTGGGCATTCTTTAAGCTCCTCTCTGAGCACAGTCTAGAAGGAAGAGGCTCTCAAGGCACTGCAGCACTGTATGGATTGGCCTCTTTCCCCGTGTTTCCTCCTGGGGCTGCTTTCTGTGGATTCAGTTCAAAAACACAGGGAAAGCAATGGCGCATCCAACCCTTATTGCACAAAACTCCTTCCAGCTGCTAGTGGAGGAGTCTCATGTTTGGAAAAGGGGAATCTTTGCATATAAACACTGGATATTAGCGTGGCTGAATTCTCGCCAAATGGGCTTCCTCACTTTTGGTGGTGCATCTCTTAGTGAAGTGTGAGCGGCCACCCCACATAAAATGTTGTCTGCTGATGCGCACACCGGACAGGCAGAGCTGTGGGGCTCGGGCAGCAGGGCTGCGTGTCCCCCAAGCAGTCCGGGTGCCATTTGTCCAGGGAGACGACGTGTCTCCCTGCGAGGGCCTTGGCTCTGTGCAGGGAATGGCCAACTCCACCATGGGAATGCAGCCTTCATGCAGACTGTGGCAGCTCGGCACTTGGGAAGCCCATGTGAAACTGCCTCCAGCAAAATTTAAAGCCAGGAAAAAATGGATCAAAATCCATGTTTGCAAAAACGGTCTTAAAACCATCTTATTTCCAGATGAGATCACCCACAATCCCCAGAATGGCTCTTGCTGAATAACTGATACAGTATTTCATGCATCCAGATTGGACCAAAGGTATGGACAGCTGCAAAATATTGCATTTGTCACTGTTCCATAGAATCCTCTCTGGCTTGTGGTGACCCATGAATGTGAGCCCTCCAGAATGTCGTGTCCTTGGGAACCAAGCGCAGCTCTTGTAAGTGCAAGTCTGTGGCTTCCTTTCTGGAGTCAGAATTGCTGTATTATGCAGCACTATATTAGTCATTAGTCAATTACAGAAAGACTGGGGGAGGGGGTGCAGGATCGCAGCCCTGGGGCGAGGACAGGCCCTCTTGCAGTCTCCAGAAAGCCCCTGCCCTCACCTCCTTTCCTCCGCCCACCTGGCTTTTGTGGAGGTTTCCTCAACCAATCTGAAATTGGGACTGAATTACTGGCAGTACGAACTGTATGGTGCAGTGGGCTATAATTTATGGGGATGAGAAAAGATTGGCCTGGCCCCTCCCGCCTGCTCCCCACCCTCTTTTCCCCTTCCACACCCATGCTACTGGGAGGCTTCCCTCGCACACTTCTCCGAATGGAATCCAGCCCCTGGGCCCCTCGGAAGCATTCAGAGCTTTGGGTGCCAAGGGCACTGCTGCTCACAAATGCCTCCCATGTAGTATTGAAGCTCAGGGCCCAGCCTGCATCCTGGAACCTTCCGGGAAGGGAAGGGGGGCCTTTAAGATTTGTGCCTCGTGTGGAAATTGCATTGGAAAAGAGTGGAGCTGCTAAACACTGGTTTGGAGTAATGTCCAATTTGGCCTTATTTCATGCCAGTGTGTTTGCAAAAAAATGAGGGAACACCACCCTGGGAGATCCAACTGCAGGCTGCCATGGGAATGCTCAAACACAGGCCTGCTGGCTCCCTATAATCCAAAACTGGCTTGCATTGCAAACACTGAAATGCCTGCACCCAGCCCTGAAGCCCCATCCCGGAGGAATAAAGCCTCCCAGATCCACCCTCAGAACAGTGCACTGACGGTTCATTTCAGTACTTGCAATGAAACTTGCCCCCATCACAGTTCTGATTTTCGTGCTTTAAAAGCTGTAACACAATCACTGGAAAATGGCGTGGGAGTGGGGTGGGGAGTGCCACAATCTAAATTTCATTCTCAAAATGCTATTAAAGCCAACTTTGTGCATGAAATACAGATATAAAAGTAATCTATGAAATCTGCTTATTTTCTCCTAGCTTTGCATTTAGTTCCCAACAATAGTTTACTACAAAGTCTTCAAGCTATTGAGGACATGCAACGTGTTTTCTGGTTGTACCCTTTTCTTTTCTTTTTTTTGTACACACACAAGGCATTTTCCCCATATATTATGGGAGATAAACATTCTATATTTCTCAAGTAGGAGAATGGAAAGAAAGAGGATTTCTTTGCTACTGCCAAGGCATTATAACTTATTTTAGTGATTTATTCTAACCATATTCAGAATATGCAATTTGATTAAAACTACATTCTGGGTTTTAACTGTACAAAAGAAATTGTATCCATTGTAATAAATTTATTTTGGGAAAGCATTATGGTCTTTGCCTTAACCCCAGTCCTGTCAGTCTTAAGGAAAGCTGGGTCAAATGGAGATTGGCAGCATTAATTATTTCATTCCACATATGGGTTAAGGGACTACAACTATCTTCCAGGCAATGACCTCACTAGTTTTGGTATGTGTAGAAGCCCAAGTGTACAGAAATTAGGTAAAAGAAGAGCCATCTCAGTGTAGTATTCTGTGGATCAATGTGTTTTGCAAACAGCTTCAAGATTCTCAATTTTTTTCCTTTTTAAAGAAACTTAATTTTATAGTAGTTAACTGTAAAATATTGTCAAAACTTGTTGAAGGTCTGTGGGACAAACTAGCTGAATGCATAATATATTATCATATCATTTTCCCTTTGTTATGCCAACATCTTCTATGAAAGAGGAGTATCAATTGTCCGAAAATAGGAAATGGCAATGAGGAGCCAAGGCTGCTGTTTTGGACTTGTGGTTCAGAAAAAGCCCTCTCTGTGCACACACATTTAGCAAACTCTGCTTAAATCCCAACTGTAGAATATTCCCATGTGTAAATCAAAACAACCATTTCCAAAAAATGTTTAAAATCCATCTGGATTCATCTTGACCTTTGTTACAACTCTCTAAAAAAGCAGCCAATATTTAAGTTGAGCCACTGAATTCTCTGTAAGCAATCTACTTTCTTAAGACTTTATATTTCCTGCATTAATTCTTTGTTTCCCCAAACAAGTTGTTATGTCCACCAATGTCACCTATTAGTAAACCGGTTGTGCCACAATGATAGTATCAGCAAAGGATGAAAACAGTGACTCTTCTTACTTAAGTTTTGGTTTAATTGCCCGTCAATTCTGTGGCACAAAGAGATCAGGATTACTGTAGCCTCTTCCCAAAGAGGAACAGTATAGGGGGAAAAGAACCTCCTTTCAAGAAGCTCTTCAGAGCATTCTTGGTGGGCAACATGGTGTGTCCTTTGACCTTCTTTCAGTGGAATAATTTGATTCTAATGATTAGAGAGAAAGTGAAAAAATGGATTGCTGATTTAGGCTTCCAGGATGGCTTGTATACAAGATTCTGAACCCCAGTCCAGCTCTTGTCTTGGATAAAACTGAAAAGGATGACATGCAAATTCGTGAAGTGTTCCATATAAAAAGAAAAAAAAAGATAAAACTGAAAAGGCATCTCCCGAAGTGTGCATATTCCGATTTCTATATATAGGTGCACATTTAGAAATAATTGCTATAACTTAAGTACGAATGCAGTACATCTCACTCCACTGTGGAGGATCGAAGTGAGTTGCTGTGTGCCTGGCCCACAAGGTTCCCGCTTTTCCTTTCTTTGCCCTTAAATCAGCTGTGGCACAGAGAGCCTTTCAAATAAAGCTCACCTTCAAATAGAGGACTGTTCTCTGCTAAGTAGGATACATGGCCACCTTACAAAAGCAGATGGCCTGGGATATGGAAGCACATTCCGAACTGTAACAGGAAGCATCCAGGTGGTGGTTGCACTTGACGGGCACAGATGAACAGGGGAACCATTCTGGGTGCTACCAGCCACGCACACAGAAAAAGCGTTCCGTGCTCAGATCTCTTTTGCTAGACGCAGGTGGGAAATAATAAATGATTTATAGATGTTCTCTGAGGGCCCTTCAGGGTCCGCTCATCAATGTCAGCAATATTATCAATTGCACAGAGTTGTTTAACCTTTTAACTTGTATCTTCCAAGAAAAATTTGGAATTTTCCTGGTTATTCTGTATTCATACGTCAAAAATACACGGTAAAGGTTGGTTTGCGATTTCTTACTGGCAGTCCTATCCCTGTGGTATTCTTCAGTAATTCTCCTGTTTTAAAAGCAAGGTGGAGATTTCAAATTGGTCCTTGAGTGATGGGAAAGACAAAATGAGAAAACACCCCCACCCTTCTGTAAATGAGCACAAACAGAAGAGGGTGAGAGGTCTGGGCTTGTGTGTGGCTTTACCTCAGACAAATTATACCCTTACATGCCCTTCCAGTCATACCATAAGGGGGGGGGGAATAGAGACCGGTGCAGAAACGAACCAGAGTCTGTTGACGTGTTGTGCTGTTACCTTACTTTGAACTGTTTGAAGATTTATCTGTAATTAACTTTAATAATATATAAATATATAATTTATATACCTGTATGTATACTTAACAGTACTGTATATATTTCTACATACCTTTTAATACTATTGATGTTAGTAGTCAGAATTAAGTATTTCTTCATGCATAATATTTCAAAGAGTAACATTTCAGAGTGGAATTCAACTGGCTTCATTTTTTACAGAATTGTTCAAATTTGAATATATAGGAAGGTCTTCTAAAAGAGAGAGAGTGAAACCGATTCGAGCAGTCACCAGTGAGTAACTGAACTTTCCAAGGCAAAAACCTGAAGTGGGGGGTGGGGAATCCATCAAAACGAAAGTTCCAGACATAACATATCGGGACATTCTGCACTAGCCAAAGTTCATAACAATGGGACTGAAACGGGACAACTTTCCCCTTAATCTTAAAGGCAAAGAATGGAAAAATCTCACATTGACTGAAGCCTATTTTTTCCATGGGAGAAAGATTTCATTCCATTTTGCGCATAAGTGTCAGTATGAAAAATGCACTTGGAAAAGCCGGAAGCACGGGGTTGAAGGCGTTGCAGTACGGTAAAGAACTAAGTGTTAATTCTGTCTTCCAGAAGCTCATTAAGGGAATGTATTTTGCAATATTTTGCAGATCAGTAAACGGCCTCTGCTGCCTGGACTTTGAGCTACAAGCCAGGCACTGCTGTATTTTGTATGTGTGACTTCGGTAGGTAGCCTGCTGTAAAGTGAGTTCCAGTTTAGTGCATCTCTCAGGCTAAATACACTGGTCATGTTAATATTTCATTTAGCACATACTGTAGAGTCTCCTTTATATCACTTCTATAATTAATGGTGATAGCTTAGGCACTGCCTTTACAAGGAGAGATCCCTGTATGTTGGTCGATTGGTAATGAGAAAACAATAGATATTTCATCCACCAGCAGCTACTTGATAGTTAGTTAGGAAATGATTGTGTTGCTTTCATTAAATAACGCTGCCATTGTGTTTGTGAACATTTTAAAAGCACTTGATGCAAATAGACTAGAAACAAAGCAAAAACATTTTTTAAAAAATAAGACTTCTATTATGCTACACCTTAGCATAGAATTCAGAAGGTCTGTCTCAAAACGTTTGCCTTCTTTGGTAAAAAATATATCTCAATATGCATGTGCTGACTATTCAAACAACTGTATTTTAAGAAATACCATTATGCTGCCTTTCTCTTTTCCTGTGTAGATTGTAAATAAATGCAGATCTCCCTTTCGTCCCCCCTCCCTCCATGTAAATATATGTAAATAGTTACAAGCTCTGCATGCTGATATTCTAGGCAATTTCAGGTACTTTTATAATCCAAAGGCATGTATTTGAAGAAGTTTGTTTAAAAAAGAAAAGAGAAGTCTACTGAACCCCTTTAATGCTCACTAGAAATTAAAGATTTGTTACTAGACTGTTTCTTCAGTCTCTGGCATCTATTTGTTTTTAATTTAACTCTTCCTTTCTTTGAGTGATGAAGATTCTCTAGCAGGATTTTTATAAGCATGCTGAATGCTGTACTTTCTCACTTAGTGCAAATGGATTTCAGCTCAGGCAAAGGGCCAGGCATTTTAGATCTATGCCCAAGTCCCAAATCAATCCTTATCTAGTGGTCAGTTCACAGAAGCTTGAAACTCCATTATGCGCAATGGGGCTGCAGGGATCCATCATCCCCACAAATATTCTAGAAATGATGTATCATAAATCCATACACATGATCTGCTATACACAGGACTTTCTCAACGATTCTGAAGTATACGGATTGTGGAAACAGGCATAAACGGTGGCATCACTGACTCATATACTATGTTGCTCACGCAGGTTTATCACTTGCAATACAAGCCAAAACCCAACACCTGGATGATGGGAATGCCTTGGACTGAGGCCCACCAGTTTGCCACTGACAGCCATCCTCTTGGAAGCTGGTTGTCAAGAGCTGGACTTTTCCTTCCTTTGTGCATTCCAGCCAACAGACCGTTCCTTTGCAAGAGTTCTTTGTTCAGTAAAGTACATCCAATAAACTCAGTCACCACAGAAAGAATCTCTGGGCGTGCACAGAACGGTTTGTTGAACCCAGTCTAGCCTCTTCTTCTGGGAACCTCCTTTTGAGTCTGTCTGGGGCCCACCCCTCTGGGAGGGTCCCTTTGGAAGCGAGCTCACCTTTTCTCTGCACGCCGCCCCTCTGGTGGGCTAGTCCTCCTCTCCCGATGCCACACCAGGGGTCCAGAGTCGCACCAGCCTCACCTGGCCCTGAGGACTCCCCTCCCAGGAGTTCCCCCTCCCAGCAGCCGCATGTCTTGGTTGTCCCCAGAATTTGCCTCAGCACCTGGAGAGAGCGGCCTCGAGATAAACTCCTCCGCCTCGCTCCTCTCAGCGTCAGATTCCCAGGCCCCTCCTCTAAATATATTGTTATTTATTTTATATTGTGAATTTTATATTGTTATTTTCGTTTTTTATTGTATTTTATTTTGTGTTGTGAGCCGCCCCGAGGCTTCGGCAAGGGGTGGCATAGAAATGTTTTAATAAATAAATAAATAAAATAAATCCAGGCTGGTGTGACCCAGGAGTGCACACCAAGAACGACGGCCCCTCTCACTCCCAACGGAAGTAATGAAGCTGGAAATAGTCCCAACTAGGGAGATAGGAGAGTTCCTTGCTAGTATTTCCGGTTCATTCTTTTCCCTGCTGCTCAGTCGATAGTAAACAGATCAAATCTGTGGATTTTGATTTTTTTTAAATAGCAACCATCTGCACAAATTATATATTTGTGGATCTTGCAATGTGCACAACTAAGGTCCTATTTTTTATTTTTAATTCTGCCCCCCCCCCCCCCCCCCCCAGTAATTTGCAAGTGTGCAAGAACACTGATTCAGCTGTGGTCTTGCCTCCTCAGTTTTCTTGTAAGTTTCAGCTAGGTCAGTGGAAACCTTGGACGCAGTAATAGCAAGATAAAGAAGGAATCCATTTGGCAGTTCAGAAGCACAGCAGAATAAAGCAAAATGTGAGGAAAGTAACATAGATACATAGAAACAGAGCGAGTCAGAAGGAGCCTCCTGGGCCATCTAGTCTGACCCCTGGCTCCAGCCGGCTCTGCTCACGACATGCCCACCATGTGCATGTCTGGCCTATCCTTGAACGCCCTCACCCATGGGGCCTCAACCACCCCATGGAAGCCCATTCCATACCCTCGGGGTCCTAACTGTCAGGAAATGCTTCCTGGCATCCAAATTGAACCTTGGTTCCCTGAACTTTGCTCCGTTGGAGCACGTCCTGCCTTCCTCTGCAGGGGAGAACAGGTCTCTACCCATCTCCATGTGACATCCCCTCACATCCCTGTATGTCGCCAACATATCCCCTCTGAGTCTCCTCTTCTCCAGGCTGAAGAGACCTAGTTCCCTCAGTCTCGCCTCATACCCCATCCCCTGCAAACCAACCACCAACCTTGTGGCCCTACGCTGCACTGACTCCAACCTGGCTATATCCTTTCTGTAATGAGGGGCCCAGAACTGAACACAATACTCCAATTGCGGGCTCACCAGAGTCGTATAGAGTGGTAGTAATACCTCTCTCAATCTAGAAGCCACGCTTCTGGCTATGCAACCAAGGGTGGCGTTCGCCCTCTTGACCACCGCATCACACTGCTGATTCATGTTCATCCTGCAGTCAACCAGCATCCCGAGGTCCCTTTCACAAGTGCTGCTCTCCAGCCACTTGTCACCTAACCTGTACTTATGACAGCTATTCCTACGCCCCAAGTGCAAGACCTTGCACTTATCCACATTGAACGCCATCCTGTTGTCTCCTGCCTACTTCTATAGTTTGTCCAGATCCTTTTGGATCTGGAGTACCTGCTCCTCAGTTGTGGCCACTGCCCCTGTTTTAGTATCATTTGCAAATTTGATCAGCAGAAAAGATTGAACAGGATCAGCCCCAGGATAGAGCCCTGGGGGACCCTGCTTGTCCCTGGCTGCCATCCTGATGGTTCCCCACTAATGGTTACCCTCTGCTTTCGGACAGTCAACCATGCCCTAATTCACCGGACAGTGCTTTGGTGTATCCCAAAACTCCTCAGTTTCTCCACCAGGATATCATGGGGCACTTTGTCAAAGGCCTTGCTGAAATCCAGGTATACCACATCCACTGCATCCCCTCCATCTTTCCATCTCGAAACCTTGTCATAGAATTCCACAAGGTTTGTCTGGCAGGGCCTGTTTTTGCAGAAGCCGTGTTATGTGGCCACCAGTCTCCCTTCCCTATCTAGCATCACTAGATCTCTTGCTATTATGAGCCTTTCCATTGTTTTTCCTTAAACTCTTTTTTAAAACTCACAACAACCCTGTGAGGTAGGCTGGGCTGAGATTCTGCGACTGGCCCAAAGCCAACCAGTTGGCTCCCTGGCTGAGCGGGGACTTGGAACCCAGACCATGGGTCCTGCACTCTTAACCCCTACACCACGTTGGCTCTCACTCTTCTCTATCTTTTCAACATTAAATGCTGAGCTTATATTTCTCAGTGTCCTTTCAACGTTTCTCTGAGTGTCCTGCAGGTCCAGAAAGGGAACTTCCTGGCTCCCTCCCATTTGTGTGGCTTCTTATTTCTCTTTTGCAGGGATCCCTTCCATTTACTGTGCAGCCCTTCAGTTTAAACAGATTCCCCCTCCATTTACATCCCAGCCTCTAAATTTGCACAACTTATTAGAGGCAGGGAATGTAAATGGAGTTGAAAACTGCACACTTTTATAAACCGGGAAGTAAAGTGAGGGGTAGTGTGCACAGTTTTAAAGGCTTGGTGGTAAACAGAAGGGAAATGCACAGGAAACAGGAATAACTGCTCCGAGAAGGAGCTGCAAAAGGGGATGAGAATGCTAGCAGTTTGGTACTTACGGTAATTCTAAGAGGATTATATTGTTGTGTGGGAAATGTTTTCTACACACACACACTTTTGTCTACATACTTCATTCACATTTCTGTTCACACTGATATTATATAACTGATATTATACACACTGATATATACAAATACAAACCCACTTGTGCGAATTTCAAGATCCAGCCAAAACAAACAGAAACACTACCACAATTTGTGTCATTTGCAGAACACCGCTGTCAGAATTGTGTGTAGGGGAAACACTGCTCAGTGGAGTACAATTGGGTTTCATGGAATGGAGTCATCAGCATCACACATCCCTGGTCACAGTCACAACCACAGTGTCAAAACAGTGTATCTGTGACAAGAAAGAGCGTGGCCCTTAACAGCTGCGATTCCCCAACATGCTGGAGCTTGAGAGAACATGGAGAACTCTTAATGCAACATGCTAAACTGAAAGGTATTTTGCTAAATGATTTAATAGCTGCTCTTAAGGTTCAAGGTAAAGGTTTCCCCATGACATTAAAGTCCAGTCATGTCTGACTCTCGGGGGCGGAGCTCATCTCCGTTTCCTGTCTGAGGGAGCCAACGTTTGTCTGCAGACAGTCTCTGTGGTCATGTGGCCGGCATGACTAAACACCGAAGTACACAGAATGCTGTTACCTGCCCACCGAAGTGGTACCTTTTTATCTACTTGCATTTGCATGCTTTTGAACTGCAAGGTTGGTAGGAGCTGGGATGAAGCACAGGAGCTCACCCCATTCTGTGGATTCGAACCGGCAACCTTTGATCAACCAGCCCAGCAGCACAGCGGTTTAAACCTCTGTGCCACCTGCATCCCTTAGATGCCCTTAAGAGTGGCCAAGGAATGAGTTTAGACAGACAGAAGCTACAACCTGCATCACAGCCCAGGCAGCCTGAAAAATTCACTGAAATAAAAGAGCTTTTCAAAGTCAGTGACAGATGAACTCTAGAATACCATACTGGGCCGATGGCTCTAAAAGCTCAGAGGCACCACAAAAGAAGGCAGGCACAGTCTCTTGCCAACTCTTCCTCTCAGACTCTGAGCAGAAAAATCCCTGGAAAATCTGAGCTAGCAGTTCGTATGACCGTCATTCAACAAAAAGGTGGGGAAGGGCTCTCCTGTGTGATTTCAGACTCCAGCAGTGCCTTGCTGGTCATGGGTCGTGGAGCTCCATATTGTGATGCAAACCTGTGCTGGATGGGTTTCAGCCTAGTGTGTCCGACACTGTTAAATAGAACGGTTTATTTAATTTCCTCCCATCAAATGGGAAAACGCTCCTTTTCACTTTTGTCTGTCCTTTATTTAGGCAGAAGCCAAGCATGATTTTTGCTGGGTGACTACAGTTAACCTGCTTGTTGGTTGATATGCAGATGGTTTCAGTAGCAGGGCTTTAGTAGACGTGGAGTAGTAGAGGGAAGCCTCAGTTCTTGTCTTGCCAAACTGTCTTCTCCAAGGGCTGCTACTGGGCATCCGATGCTCTCTGAAGCCACCAACTTCTCTCAGAAGCTGCTATTAGCATTCGACACTGAACTCCAGCTGGCACCAGTGGAGATGCTGGCATGCAGAAAGTAGCTTTGGATAGATTTTTCTCAGAACTGGGGCAGGGAAATAAAAAGCCTCCCTCTCTGTGATGCAAGCAGGCTCCTGCCTAGCTGCTAATTGCATAAGAACTGTGTCCATGCCGATAGCATCCATAAAATTAATGCATCTGGTTTGGCCCTTAGGACGCAGTCCAATGGGTGGTGTTCTCCTTACACAAACATCTCTAGTCTCAGAGGCTTCCAAACAGCCCCTCCTGAATTGCTGCTGATGAAGTGGGAAGAGTGACAGAGGCAATTTTCACTACCTGTTATGTATGTCCTGCTCTACAGAGGCTGGAGAACGCAGGAAACATCAAATCCTGGCCTCTCTTTTCCCTTCCGCACTCACCAGAACTTCCCCTTTCAGACCTGTCCAAGGTCCTTCAAGTCCTAGAAAGCAGCCAGTGAGGTTCTTCCCACAGTGGCTGGCAAAGGCAGAGAAGAGCAAAGAGAGTGCTTGGGAGTCCCCACCCAAAACTGTAGCAGTGTTCACGGCCCTGGAGAAAGGTCTCCAAATAATCCTACGGGCTCTGGGGCATTCTCCCAAAGTCACAGGAAGGCTTTCTCCATCAGTATTTTCCTAAATTCATGTTCAGTCGCCACTACAGCCAGACCTGACCCCAGCCAAAGCTCATTAAAATTGTAGAAAGTTTGAAGTAGGAGGCCTCAACTTCTGCATCAAAGTCATATTGCTGTAGATTTCTTTAAAAATCCATCTTATAAGGAAAAGAGCTGGAGTGGGAGGGATCCCAAATGTTTATACTTCACTGAGTTGTGGAAAAAGCTGCTGGTACTTTAGTATCTATGGAAACCAAATGTAATGAAAACTTTTTAATGGAAAGCAAAACAGCTTTCATGTTAAAAGATGCTTCTCCTGGGTTGGGTGTCTCAGGATAAACACATTAATTGACAGTATTTGCTTGACTTCTTAGGTTCCTCAAACTAAACGTGATGTCTCTAGAAGATCTTCCCAGGCCTTGAAGACTTGTAAGAAGGGTTTTTTAGAGCTGATTTGACATGGGGGTTATGCTGAAGTGAAGCCGTACCATCCTTCTAATAGAGGGTGCAGAAATGGTTCATGGGATTATTATCTTTTGACAGACAAAACCTATTACCTTCTCACTAGGAGGGCAAAGTTAGTTTTTAACTCATAGAAAAATGGAATCAATTATCAATATCTTTGCATGGTGGATGACAGCTCGAGCGGTGTCTCCGTTTCATGCTTTTAACAATTCTGGAAGCACATGGTGATTTGGCAGAAGGATGTCTCAGATTGGGATAAATTAAAACAAAACTCTCCTAAAGAAAATAAAATTATCCTTTTCTGCAGATGCGCGCTCATACTACTGGGTGTTTAAATAAAAACACTGTACATACTCTTCGTTCCGTCCAATTTCCGTTCAAGTGCAGCTACTTGTTCAGCAGGAATGTTGAAATGCAGTGAAAGACTTATTTAGAGAACTTCATAGTGGATAAATAGTAATGCATTTTAAAGGAATCTTATGTCTGTAGAAGGGGGAAGAAAATGTAAATTTTCCACTGTCCACTTCTGCCACATATGCAATTTTATATGGTGTAATACATGATGGCTAAGCTGTAAGCTATTTAAAAGCCATGTTCATGCAAGGAACAGCCATGCTCCTTGGAATGTGGGAACTGCAGCATGCAGCCCACCTGTCCCCATATGTGAAGTTTTTCTAGTCTCTGTGTGTCAAAACTACTTTAGTTTCCTTTGAAATTCCAGGGTGCTTTTCCTGTGCAAGAACCTCTATTAACTTCTTTAACAGTTTGTGAGGAACCTAGTCAAAAGCTGTCTCTGGCTCTTTAGTCCAAGCCCCGCAAAGAAATACCTCCCACAGATGTCTTTGCATTAAGCTACACCTTCTCAGGACAGAATACCCGGGTTTCCAAATCCTTCCTATGGTACACACCATTAGAACAGTGGTATTTACTGATCCGCTTTTCTCTTTGGGACTTAACTGCTTTGATGGCTTTTAGCACAGCACCAACTGGAAGCATTTAAAGCACACCACTTCTGTATAGCATCAACAACAGAATAGTTGGGATCACGGATGACCCAAGAGCCTGGCTCACCATATGGCATGATGTTAGATTACCACATATCTGCATCTAGCCTGATACAGCCAACACTGACCGGCAGCAAACAGTAAGAGTCGGAGAGAAAGAGCCCTCTCACCCTTGTCCTGCTGCTTGGGACCCTTGGGAGGCGGACCCAGTGCAGTGACACATGCTCGACATGCACGAGGTCTCCAGCTGATCCCACCCTCTCCTGCAGTGGGTCATGCAAGACGCATGGGAAGTGTTCCTCCTGACAGACACACTGGGGAAATTACTTCTGCAGTCACCCACTGCCTCAGCTGTGCTCTCGTGGAGCAGATCCACAGTATCTGGAGCAATTTAGAAATATCCATGGTTATTCAAGATTCACGCTTAGTTTCCTTCAAGATACGTTGGTCAGTGGGCATACTGGAATGGTGACAGCAGGTCATGAGCACTCACACAAAATGGCTGCTATGGGGGAGGGCATTGATAAGATGGAAGAAGTAGGGTGTGAGCTCCAAAAACAGAAATGCTGCATTTTGTATGCCCAGTACATGTTTCATGGTGTGCAAACTGCTGAAGCTGAGAAATATGGGACCCAAAGGCTAAAAATAAAAATGACACTGGGAGCTCACATTTCACTTTGTGGCATGCCAGCTTCCCTGTTAGTTAAAAAAAAATTAAAAATAAAATTCAGAATGGATGAGGAAGTGACAAGAAACATGTTTGTGCCCACAGATGCCACTTTGGAGATGCCTAGTTAGTAAGTGTCACCCTTAAATTACAACCATCCAACAAAACCTCCATTTGCAAACTAATGTGTTACGTGAACTGCAGGATGCGGACGGCGGCAGGTCCAGCCAGTCGGCCGAGAGTCTCTGTCCAAGTTTTGTGCTGGGCCTTTTGGGTGGGGGCTGTTTGTTTGTATTTGTTTTCGGGCTGACCATCAAGAGACTCTGCCTTTTGTGAGTGGGTGAGTCATTTGTGTGTGCGCCTGCAGAGAGAATGGCCTGACTGACAGCTAAGCCCGATAAACACCAGCACATCACAGACAGAGGAACAATCTAGGCATTCATTTTGCCCATTCAACCAGCTTGAAAGAATTTGCCAGTCAAGGGCACAACACTCTGGGGTAATTTGCTCAGGCAGAGGGGCTGCCAGCGTAGCTGGGCCTGCAAAAGCAGGAGCGATGCCGCGGAGGAGGGGCGCCACCTGAGCGGCCTCACCGTTCACACTCTCCACAGAACACGGGAAGCCCATGCACAGCACATGCTTTGCCAAAGGCTGGCTGTTCCAGTGGCTGAGTGGCAAGCGAGCAGGCGAGCGAGCAGGCGAGCCAGCGAGTGAGCGAGCAGTGCCTTGACACATCAGTTATCCCCAAGCGTGGCTTCAGCATTGAGGAAAGTTTAGGACCACTTGTGGAGGGGAAGGGTAACAGAATAATTTTACTGCCTTTTCACTCAAGAGACTGATTTGAAGATCAATGAAAGATGCAAAGGATGCATCTCATAGGTACATGCTTGCACACAAATACACACCTGTTAAACTAGATGCAAATCCACCAGACAAGCCAACAGACAGAAGCCAGCAGCGGCACATGCAGGCACCAAGTGCTGGCTGAAATGGAGCTAAAACGGGGACACCGAGGAGCCAAACGGGTGGAGCAGAAAGCCTTAAAAGGTCCAGGCAAGCCCAAAAATTCATGCTGTTGTGCTGTATCAACAGACCAGTCCACCAGAAGCCAGTCTCTGGACATCTGCCAGGTGCCTCTTCACCCTAAAAGATGTTGCAACAGGGAACCCAAGACCGGTGTTGGGAAAATTTGTCCCCGCTCCCAGTTGGCTGTGAGTCCTGCAGCTGAGATCAGAGAGGACTTGATCATCAGTGGCACATGATGTTGGTATTAAAAGGGGCACCCAGGAATCCAAGTCCTGGCTCCACGATTCTTGATCATGATACTTGTGGGAAGCTGGGGGTTTGCAGAACTCCAAAAATTAAAAAAAAAAAAAGATTTAAAAAGAAATCCTAAGGGGGCAGGGGAACTCCACCCAGTAAAGGTTGGGTGTGTTCAGTAGCATGGAATGCTGTGAGTCAGTTGGGGAAAAGAATTGGGGAAAGGATAGCTTAGCTGCAACTCTGAACAAGAGGGGTTCCTCCAAGAAGTGGGATAAACTGCACCATTTTCTTGCTGTTCCAGTTTCCATCTGTCAAACATTTTATCATAATGCTTAATGTCCCTTGCAGCAGGTCCAACCTGGAAACAAGGTGAGTGGCAAAAAGAACAGGCTGCCCTGACATCTTAAACTTAGCAGAGATGTTGCCCACTGATGGGAAGGGCATTCCACAGATAAAGGAGGGCGAGAATGGTGTTCCTTTCCCTCTCTGCAGCAGGATTCTACCTCACTTCAGCCTGGACCATGCCAGCCATTTTTCTGAGGCTCTGGGGCAAGAAGCATTCCATGCCCCCCTCCTCGGGTAGCTTTTCTTCTCACCACCAGTGCTGCCATCTGCTCCTCCTCCTCCTCCTCCTCCTCACTGTGGCTGAAGACAGACAGTGTGGAAACACAGCAGATTGTGGCACTGTATCCAGAAGCTCCCCCAACACTGTGATCCACGTCTGAGGTTTCTCAGTGGGCCCCCTCCAAGGGAGGCCTGGAAGGTGCCAGCCAAGGGGAGAGCCTAGTCAGCGGTGCCCTTCCCCCAGTGGTGAAGGGGTCTCCCCACAGAGGCCCCCACACCACCCACACTTTTCGCCATCTCTCTGGTGCTAAGCGGAGGACTGCCCGCTATTCCAAGGCGTTTAATGACGTGTGACGAGGCAGCTGTTTCTCACACGCCTCGTGTTTTGTTTAAATTGTTGTACATTTTGGCTTTTGAGGTTTTATGCTGCATTTTATTACATTTCAGTTTGTGATTTTAGGAGCTGCTGTGAACTGCCTACTGGGGTCGAGAGACTAAATAAATGGGAAGAATCCTCCTGTTCCCAAGCACCACCGTTCCTGGGTCATAGCAGGAAGTGGCGGGTGAGGGCGCTGCAGCAGGGAACCGGAGAAGCGACTCCCGGGGCTCTCGTAGCCCTCCGGGGCACCCGGGGCAGCCCACCAGCCTGCCTGCCACTTACGTGCACCTGGACCTGGGGGACCTGCTGTAGCTTGGGGGCCCCTAGACGGTGAGGCAGGGGAGCTGTGAATGCCTGTGGTAAGTGAGCCACAGCCTAACCCCCCACTGAGTGGTGCCACTTGCTGAGCAAAACCCCAGGGCAACCCCACTCCAGGCCACTGGCACCTTCGGGTGGTGGCTCCTTCATGCCGGCGGTGCTCCCGGCACGATGTGCAGCCGCCTCCCTCCTGTCCAGGTGTGAATGTCTGCAGACCTCTTCGCCATCGGAGGCCTCTGGCAACGACGAGGGCGCGTTTTAGCCCACCCTATAGTTCGCGCCAGGGAGGGTCTGATGGTATGGCATTTTTGAAGACCGATTTCATGACTTTGTCCACATTTCCTAAAGCAGCGTTTCACTCACCTTTATGATTTCTTTGTGCAGAACAATGCAGTAACATTGAAAGTGCAGGGTTGTATGTAAAATAAAAAGCGGCCTTAATAATTTCTAATACAGATGACAGGTAAAACAACAGGAGCGCAATTCCGTGGGCTTATCATATCAAAATAAATGATCTGTTGAATAGCCAATCTCCTATTAATAAAAGTCAAGCACACTGATATGTTCCTGCTAGCAAGCCTAGGAGGAAAAAAGTTCGTTTCCATTAGTTAAGTTTCATTCTCCGGCATATCCCATTTTTAAAGTTGTTTCTTGCTTCATAGATTTTGCCAGCCATAATTGATTTAAACAGTTCTGTTCACACACTGAAGGACATGCGCCAAATTCTCCTGTTAGTTATGGTAGCAAAATGGCATTGGCTTCACTGAAGTGTGTAACTGAGAGACACACAAGTTGATTGTGTGTGTTTTTATTTAGCTGTTTGTTTAACTTCTTTTCCACCCAATAGCCTGGGCTCTGTGGGAGCTATGCCATAGTTCTAACAGGGCCATCATAGAATAGAAAGACCATAACATCATGCAAATCCATGATGCATTTTTAACAGTTAATAGCGAAAGCAGAACAGACCTATGAAACGTATCAGACATGGATACTGCCTTCAAAGTCCTTAGAGAACATAACAATCTCTAAATGCCTGAGCGCAGAGGTACCAAAAGGAGGACAGAGTTGGTGTCAGGCAGGCCTGAATGTGGAGATCCTTCCACAGTCAAAGGGCTGCCACTGAGCTCCCTTGAAGCTGGGACCCAGAAGAAAGCACACGGACCGATCGCAGTGGGCAGAGGCATTCCACCCAGTCCTGTGGTGCAAAGTCATAGAGGGCTTTATACGTTAACAGCAGCCCCTTGCTTTGGTAAAGAAAACTCGGCAAACCCTCAGCTCGGCAAACCCAAGTCCTTAGGGACTGCATTGTCTCTAATGCATTCCAGCTTCAGTGCTTTCCATTGGGGTTGGGGGAAGGAACCCTTTCAGATGAGGTGGTGGTGCAATGCTGCATCAGACATGGAGAACTGCTGTCACACCGGGAAGTGACCCATTGGATCTGGGAGGTGACGACTTAGGGCTCACGCAGGCATGTATGACTTCCAAGCCCACTGTGGGGACCCACAAGCTCCCCTTTTGGGTGGCACAAACCGCCACGGGAGCGGCGAGGTGAAGAAGAGCAAGTTACTCCTGTTTCCGGTGGAAGCTGGTTGTGTTGTGCACCCACTGCCTGACAATAATGAAGCCATCTCCTTCCGATTCTCCCCACACACCTGTGCAGGCTGCTTTCTGGATGGACCTTGTGCCAATCACAAAGCAATTCCAACTAGCAACCCTTTGGTCTGGATTAGGGTTCAACATTGCAGCCTGCCACAGGATTCGGGGGGAGGGGCAGACTGCTGTGGGCAGGGCTGTTGATAAATCCTCTCATGGGACAGGCAAAGGTATCACATGCCAAGTCCACGTCTGCAGTCTGGACACAGCCCACCTTGGTGGGGTTTTGCCCTGCCTCTAATCAACTGAGTATGGAGGGAGACAGTGCCACAGAAACGGGGAGTCCGCAGGAGGCTGGGCCAGACTTGGCCCATGGCCACCCCTGAGCCTCTCCTGAGCCTGCCCAGGCACCCCACACACCCACCCAAGCAACCCATGGTGTGGCCGCCTGCCGGGTGTCAGCCTCTTATGTTCAGGACAGGAGGCTCTTCAAAGGTGGACAAGAAGACCGCTGCTTGCAAGCAACTCCTTGCCAGCACACCCCTCTCTTGCCCAGAATCCGTGCTTCTTTATTTATTTCTTAGAGCAATGTTTCTGTAGGAGCCCCCGAGTTTGCATCTTCTGAAATATGTGATAGTGTGAGAAATTAAAGGGGAGGCTAATTAAAGGGGAAGGTGGGAAATCAAAGGGGGGTGTGTGGGAAATTAAAGATTCAGTACCCATAAATACTAATTATGATGACAATGGTTTCACAGGGTCAACAGTCCCTGAGAGGATTCGCTGCTTTGGTACCTGACCAAGCTGCAGGGTAGACTCCAGGTTCTGAAGCACCCTTGGCCAAGACAACCCGAGTGTCTCCTTTCCTGCAGTGAGTGGATCTGCTCACTGCCATTGTCACCAGCTGCCAGAACGGCTACCCCTTTCTCATCATCTCCCAGTTGCTCACAGGAAGAAAGGTCGGCAGTAAGCAGAGCAAGAGGCCAGTGAAGAGAAATAGCAAGTCTAGCGGGGTCTTGTTAGGGGACCCTTGCCTGGCTCTGGGTCTCTGGCAAGTGCCTAGCCATGCCTGCCTTCAATGCCAGCCCCGGCACAGAGGTCTGGGCCAACATGTTATTGGCCTATATGCTATTTCCACTGGCACTTGCATCAAAGAACTGGCGATTCCATTCCCCACGTGGGCATGTGTTATCAAGCAAGAGGAAGGCAAGGCGCATCATCCTTTATGTAAAAATGGAAGTGTTACAAGCATCTGCCGATTATTCTACATCTGAGAAACTTCAGAAGGCATGCAGGACACAACAACAGGGAGCAAGTTCTGAGTTACTCACTTCACCAAAACTGCTACACACGCATGTGAACTCTCCCACCGCATGTGTTTGGCATTTTGCTAGTTAATGGACGAAACTACAGCATGAAGTCCATTTTTCTCTTACGTGAGCAAGCTACCTTTCAAAAATGATGGCTATGCCTACAATATCCTTTCTCTGATTCCCACTAAGATTGGGTCCCCAAAGGCTTTTGACTAAAACACCTTCTAAGGCTTTTTGTGTTGAATGAGAACTGAGTAAGAATGGAAAGAACAAAGGAAACCACAAGAAGCAAAACAAGATGGTTGGTACTGAACTGGAAAGTACAGAAAGAGCGGACTTCTGATGACTCACAAGAGTTTCAGTCTCCAAACCCTAATTTCTGTGCTATTCTTTTCATATTCATTACTGAGATCTACAAAATGATATCAGTATGTTTACTATTATTTGCCTTGGTTGATTAAGCATTCTACTTCAGAAGGGAAACAATTATGTATGTCACAGTCCATGGAAGACAGAGGAATAGAATGGAAACTTTAATGCATTTGGGTTGAGTCCCATTCAGTTACACTTATATAAGACCCACTGAAATCAATGGGAATCCGGTTAGTCATGGCTAACTTAAATCATACTGATTGCAAAGGTTCTACTCTAAGTATTACTAACTGCATACAATCTTTTCTGCATTTATTTTTAATAAAGGATGTGAAACATGTGACTGAATGTCAGAGAAACAATGAGGTAGCTCTTTCCATCCAGTGGAGACTAATATATCAAGGAATCACACTCAGGTAATTTCCAGATCACCCACTGGAGAAGAGCCTAATGCTGGGAACAATAGATGGCAAAAGAAGAAGGGGACAGCAGAGAATGAGGTGGCTAGGTGGAGTCACTGGGGCAGTTGGTGTGAGCTTGAGTGGACTACGGGGGAGGGTGGAGGACAGGAGGGCCTGGAGGAATGTTGTCCATGGGATCTCAATGGGTCGGACGCAACTTCGCAACTAACAACAAAGAGACACATGTATGTCTGTCAATATGTAATTCTTAATAATTACAACACAGTGAAAGAGCAACAATAACTGTAAAACATGGAAAGGGGGAAGCTATTGCAGCTGCCTTCTCCTCTGAACACCTTCCTCTCCCTTCCGGGCTGATCTGGGGTAGGTTGGCCTGATGGATCATGACGCAAGGGGAAGAGGAGAAGAGCAAACAATGTAAGTGCGGTGGTGGTTGGATTCCACTCTGTTTCTTCTCCTCCTGGCAGCTGTCTCAGCAAAGCAATAACCATTCATTTGCTAATATCATAGCAACAGGTCTCTCATAACTGCATCTATGTAGCTACCTGGAAGGAGGCTACCTGCTCCACATGAAAAGAATCCGGCTCATCTTCGCTTAGGATGAGTGAATGAAACCATGGCACAAATGGCAGGAAGCAACAGTCCTTGGGGGATCTTCCCCTCCTCCTTTTCAGCCACAAAGTCCAGAGATAGAACTCTGCATGGCTCTGTGCTGGATCTCATCAAGTTGGCCTGTAACAGCTCCCCACTGGAGAACGGGAGGGGAAGCGCGGGGAGCCTGCGATGGCACGCACCCTCCAACTGGCGACCACCGCTGCCCAGCTGCTTCTTCTCTCTGCTTTCCATGCGAGGGGGCAGCACGGGGGAATCTGCTGGCCTCCAACCAGCAGGGGTGCCACTGCCAAACTGCTTTCCCCCTGCTGCCCACATGGGGAAGTGGCTTGGCACTCGTGGAGGGGAGCACAGCTGACTCCCCTGATTTTGCTTAAGTCTTGATTAGGCAGCCCATCCTGCCGGAGAAGCCCCCTCTGTAGCAAAACGGGAGAGTGACTGACCAAGTCCTGCAGAACTTCAGGGTGTGCACCCCATTTGGGCAGCAGAGACTGCTGCACAGCCGCAACTGCCAAACCTGGCTCACTGCTGCATCTTTCAAAGCAAGGTGCCTCATTCCCTGCCATGGTGCCTCCTGGGAAAGCGCCTGGAGGACTGAGAGGGAAGGAAATAGCAAGCAGGAGGAGAGTTACCCTGATGAGCCCGATCGTCTTTTAGGCACATCCATGCAAAAAAACAGGCACCATGGAAACTGCACGGGGTTGCTTCACATGACGTGTGAAGCCAGCCTCTGCAACCTTTCCTCCTAAGGGAGTTGCTCCAGCCCCTGTTAGTTTTGTTGCCCTTTCCAGCACCGTTTTCAACTCTGCCATATCTTTCCAGATGTGGTGACCAGAGCTTTACACAGTATTCTAAAGGTGTACACTTATGCAAGTGATATTTGCAGTTTTACTTCCAATTTCTTTCCTAATTATGCTTAACATGAAGTTTGCCTTTTTTCTCAGGAGCAGCATCCTGGTCGACATTGTTCATCAAGCCATCCACTGCAGTTCTCAGTGCTCACCTACCTATACAGGAAGTTGGGATTCTCCCCGCCCCCCAACATCCATGATTTCGCACTTATTTACACTGGACAGGATAGTTGTAAGACTACTAAAGCTACTGTGATTTTTTTAAAAAAGGGTTTCCTCAAACCTACGGAGCATCTTGGCCTCCACAAAGAAATGCAGAATAATAACAGGCCATGGCAGTGCTTCATGCAAGATTGCTGGCTTCACTCTTCTTTTAATCAGTTCAAATGCACAAAGTGTAACCCCGGCCTCTTTCATTCTGAAGTCTAGAAAACCAGTGATGGGCACTACATTGACATCACAGCCCATCTGTATTGGCAATGTGCTTGTCAGATACACATCCAATTGAACACACGACTTTCCAAGAGATAATTACACCTACTTTGCTTTGCTTTATGTACAGAAGGTCAAGAGATGTGCAGAAGCGAAACACTGTGCTTCTCCTTCCTCTGCTTAATGCTTTTAGATGAAATAAAATCTCAGCAGAAACAAATAAAAATGCAAGGTTATTTTACTGAAACAAGAAAAGTATTTGAAATCTTTTGAAATTATCTGATTTTGAAAGCACTAGGAATTGGCATTAAGTATGCTGAGAGGTCATACCCTCTGTCCTGCTGTACTGTCACAGCCCATCTTTTTTGTATTACATTGCCATCCAATTTGGCCGAATTCCTCCCTGTATCCCTGGGTATACCTACCCGGCCACTGAGGATAGCATTCCATGCGTCTGCCACAGTTCTAGAAAACTTATGCCATAGCAAACACATGCATCTTCAAGATGACACAAGGACTGATTTCCTGAAACTTAACTAAGCACCTCAAAAGTTCTTATCCTCTGATCTGGTATCCTTGATCAATCTCAACAGCAACAACATCTATTATTATGATTATTAATAATAATCATAATAATAGATGCTAATAATATTAACATCTATTATTAGATGTTAATATTAATAATAGAGGATTTATATATAATGCTCTATATCCAACATGTGCTGAAGAAGTAGACCGTAAAGAAGAATACAAATATACAGTTTAAAATACTTAAAATCAGTTTATACTAATAAAACTGTATCTGGTCAATCAGGCAAGGATTGTTAAAATAGCATGTCTTCAGAAGGCGCTAAAAAGCAGCTCTGGTGCTGCCTGAGGTCAACAGGCAGGGAGTTCCACAGAGAGGAGGCCAGTGCACTGAAGGCCCTGCTGCACGGGATGAGATGAGACAAGGTGGGAGCAGCTCTGCAAGGCCTGCCCGACAGCATCTGCTTCTGCCCTGCCTCGAACCACTCCTAGCAGAAAGAGAAATGCCACGCTTTAGGCCAGAGCATGGGAAGGGGATCTCCACGCATGCACCCCTCTGCATGAGGAAGCACTCTGGCTCAGTAAGGCTACTGCTCCTCTTATTTCCCAGTAGTCTCAGTCCTGGCTATAATCCAGGTGGCACTTCCTGGCTTTGTTCACTACTAGGCAGAATGGTTAGGCAGAACAATAATGGGATCCACTAATTTGAATGTGAAATCAGAAATTCATTCTAGGATATTCACAGGTTTTCACTTCAAATAATGCTCTATTAGATACACTAAGTGTATCTAATAATTATTAGTGTAACTAATAATTGAATTGATTATTGTAATTTTTCTCTGAAAGTAAATTTGGGACCTGTCTGCACATACATTGGACCTATAACCTGCACCCTTTACAGATAGCCTTTGTTAAGCTTCAAAGAGCCATCTATGTATTTGACCAGTAAGGGCTAAGCTACATGTTAGAAGCTGCAATTAGATCTCCATGCATATTCTTACTGTGTTTGTATGACAAGGGGCTATTAACCCTAACCCTGACCAGCACAGACACACACACACACAGCCTGACCTGGAGAAGCCAAGAACCAAAGCTGGGCCCTTCCGCATGAAAAGCAGCACCTTCACACTAATCCATGACCCCTGCCAAAGGTGTCCTGCAGGGGTGTTGCCAAACCCCAGCACCTGAGGTCCACAGATTGAACTCGGTGTCTTCCACAGATAAGCCAATGGCTCTACCACTGAGTGTCTTACAATGAGAAGGATCTTCCTCAACAACAATGAGTTTATAACAACCATTTATGCAGCACCCACAGCTTAATTCACATGACAGTCAGAACTTTCTAGAATCTGAGCAGCAATGTCTACATACACCCAACTCTGACACCTAATGAAAAGAAAGATATCTAATGGACCTAGTCTTATATTAATTAGGTAGTCCTATTACAAATTATATATAAGCTTATTTTGCAGAAGTATCTTTTCTTACTGAATGCTATCATACCTGTTTGGAAGGTTAATGTTATTTTGGAAGAATATTTACATTCTCAGTAATAGAAAACCTGATACCTAAGAAATATTTTCCACCTGCAGCTATCTGTCAACCATCCCACACAAGCTTTGAAAGCTTTCCACTATCTGTCAAAACATGGGTTTTGATGCAATAAAGACTATAATTATTGAGCATTTACGGGAAATAATATTTTCCCTCTGGTACGTGTTATAACGATTGTTAACATGTGAGCATGAATGCTAATGAAAAAAAATGCACTCCACCTATACCCATCTAAAAAAGGAAGCGAACTGTTTTGAATACCGATGCAAATGACAAAATAATACAAGAGGTAGATCAGATTGAGGGCCCAACTTGAAAAGCAAGTGCCAATCAGTTGAAGGTTTTGTGTAGTTTTAAATAGCAAATGCAACACTGATTTGAAGTAGGGCTTTGAAACAAAGCAGGCAATTAAGTTCCTAGATATAAACAGCCCATCTTTTGTTTTTGGGAGGAAATGATCCTTTTGCAACCAAAATACAAGCCTACCAGACACATGAAGTAAACAATACAAGCGCACTTCCAAACGGCGCGCTAAATGCCTTTGTAACAGATGGCACAGGCCTACGGAATTACTGTATAAACATTTTGCTGAAAGTCTGATTTCATAAGCATGGAAATCCAGGAAAACAAAAGGCAAAAGATTTGAAGGAGATCTTTGATAGGTAATTTGTACCTTCCTCTGCTTAATTGGCAGAGCTGTTACAGAAGCAGTACTTTGTATGTACCCAGAGAAGCACTCTTCAGAGACGGGTTCTGGAAATACTCCAAATGGAAGTGCTTCTCACAGAAGCAAACTTTTTTGTTTGTTTGTTTTTTAAAAATACATATTCAATGTAAAGATGAGGGTTTAAAATTAGATTTTAAAAATCATGTTTTAAGCCTAAAGGGTTCATTCGCATTTTGATTATGAAGTTGGCCAAATTAGATCAGAAGAAACTGGCTCAGCCAGATGGCCCCAGTTGCAACTGCTCAGCCTCTGACTCTCCACGGTGGATCCATCCGGACAGGACTTCAGGGAGGAAGTTCACAATCCTACTCTGTAGGCAGGCCCCCCAAAAAGCAGGGGTGAGTTTGTGGCATTTTGAAGGAAGTCACCCCATTGACTACTCGTATGACACAAAAATCCCATCACAGATAGCTACTTGCAGTGGGTGACCATGTCGCAGGAATCCAGACCAAGTTCCCAGGCTGGCTTGTGTGTAAGCAACATGCCCACCCAAGAACCCCTGGCTGTTAAGTGTTGCTGCATCCCTGAGGGGTTGTCACATCATCCAAACTGGAGGAGCAACCCCCATCGTGGGTATGGGGAATCCACTAGCCACTCCCACTATGGGGCTAGCAGGAACACCCAAGTGCTTGTGCCAGTTCTTGTAAAGGCTGGGCACAGGCAGATCCCCCAAGGAGAGACTGGGGCATTTTGGAGGGACTGCTCACAGCTTTTGTGATCTTGCCCCCAAAGAGAAGAAGAGTCATGGGGAACTCAAGATGGCTTGCTGCAGCAGTGGGAGGGTAGGAAGACTGCAGCGTGCTCCGTGCTTACGATACCTGCAGTAGGACTGAGGGGCAAGGAGGAGACAGGAGTGTCCAATTTTCTGTTTGCACACCCACGGTAGCTTATTGCCTGAGTGAGATAGCATGATGTGTGAACACACCCACTGTCACCTAAAGAGCCCCATCGTTTCGATATGCTTTGCTTCCTTTGGAAAAAACAAAAACAAAACTGCTATCACAACATAATGCATAATGCTAACCAAATACCCAGAATACACAGCACAGAAACCTCATCACCTACTCATCAATATTATTGTTTCTTTTTTGCTGTTTCCTGAGTTGGACTTCGAGTTATCAGAAACGCATGAATGCCTTGCTAAGCTCACCAGCCTCGTTCCTTCCTGTGGAAACACTGCACTGAACCTGTCACCCAGCGAGCATTTACTGGAGAAGGAAGTTCTGAAGAACAGAGATTTCCTTCTTAGCAGAATTAGTACCTGTTCTCTGCATGCAGAAGGAAATCGCCAGTGCTTTCAGACCTGAAAGGGATCCTGCCATCAGCAGAGGGCTTCCTTTGGCTGGAAGCCTCATGGTCCAATACTCGCTTTGGCCGCTGCAGACCCCTTTCCTGCCAACGGGCCCATCTGCCCAGCCAACTGGCCAGCCAGTGCCCTTTCCAGGGCTTTTAAAAAAAATCCACGAGGGGGCACCTCCTCCTGCTCCTCACTTAGCTGGTCCTGCTGGCTGAACCCTGGAGCACCTAGTCAGAGCACTGAAAGGCATTTTCCAAAGTCTTTTGAAACATATGTTTTGCGTGGCGTTACTCAGAACCAGGCGGATGCTGCCTGTTGAGCTGGAGTCAACCGGGGAGGACACAGGAGAGAGGACAGCGCCAGTCTGCACCCTCACTGGCAATGTCCCGCCTCCAGCAGCATCAGATTGGTTCAGAGCACTGCAACTCAACATGCTTTTTCAAAACATCTTCCAAAATGAGTTCCCAAGGAGTCCATCCAAAGGATACATAGCTTTGCTTTTGGCACAATGTCATATCGTCATTTTCTGAATTCATACGATGTAATTGTGTGTGTTCACTGATAGATGTCCTAAAAAAATTCTGAATCTGAATTCTTAATTCGGGACAAAACAAAACCATACCAATCTTAACATACAATGTTGTTGCTGTTGATTTAAAAAAGTCCTTTGTGCTTCCAGCTGAACATGACAAGAGGTTCTCCCACTGCCCCGGATCAGAGTGGAATTGTCAAATTGGTATGGACCACTAAGCACAAACCTCTTCACAGCCATAATTCTATGAGATTCCGCTTGGCTGTTTGATCCATGTCAATTCCATAATGGTCAAAGCCCTCTGGAGTTAATAGCTGATGAAGAAATAAAGCTGTTAACGGGTTAGATTTACAGTATTCAAATTACTATTGATCTTTTTGGCAGTGCAACTAATAAAACCCTTCCTTGCACAACCTCCCACCTAGTGCACGCTTAAGCAAATTATCTCTAAACAAACACAGGTCTAGCAACCTCCTGAAAAAAATAAACTATAAATTTTAATGCTTCTCCCACCACTCAGAGAGTAAAGCTGAGAGATACTGAAAGGAGTTCAAAGTTTGCTGACAGGATCAAAGTATATCAATTGCTTTTAGCAAAATAATCTGACTAAAATATCTCATGACTGAACTATTGCAAAGAGGCAAGAATGTGGATCTCATGTAAAACAGAGATATAAAGAAAAAATGAGTTATGCACAGCCATTGCCTCTTACTGCTAAGAACATTAAAAAGAAAAAAAATTCTGCTAGGTGAGTCCGAAGGCCCAGCTAGTTCAACATTCTGATCAACCATAGTTGTTTAAAATATTTCTTTACCATGCCTATAGCCAGCTGGCTCTCTGGAAGGTTTATAAACATTAAAATATAAAACAAAACACAATGTCACAGTCAGATACAATCAACAACAATTTCCAGTCATGATCAATAGAAACAAAATGTATAAGCAATGACAGTAACAGACAGACTATGGAACCAATAACAATAATAAATAAATAATAATTAAAATAATTAATCCACAGTGCTACAAAATACAATATAATATAACATTTCAGCAATTAAAATGCTGAGAAAATATAATATAGAGCAAGAGCACCGGGCCACCTCCCTGGGAGGGCGGCGCCATAAACGAGACGTCACAGCTGAAAAGGCCCTTCTCCCAGTGGTCACTATCCTTTGCAGGGGACTCCTGCAAAAGGGCCTCTGATGATGATCTTAGGGCCTGGGCGGACATGTGGGGAAGGAGACCTTCCATCGGATTTCCCGTATGTTTTTGGGAAGCCCACCAGCAGAATGTGACCGCAGTGGCAGTCTCTTGGTCACATGCCTCGCCACTGGTGTTCCAATATATATACTTCATATACTGGGAGCAATCTGCAGATTCATAACTGGGAACCACTGGGCAGTATTCAACTGCATCACACCACCGGTGCAATCACCACTGTGGTCGTTCTGAACTATGTGCAAGTTATGTTTGTGCAAGCACAGAAGTGCAACTACTTATGCATTACACCTGTGTAGTCACTTGCCAAAACCCTAATGCCAAAACAGCCATTTATACATGGGAATGAATCTGTGAGGTACGCAAACAGTGTCTGAGTCTGCAGAGTGGCTTTCTTTGATACTGCCAATTGATTGTTTTTACTTCCATGAACAGATCTAATTCCCTTTTCAACCTGTGCTTGTAGGATGGCTGGGAACAGCAGCCTGGCGGACAGAATCATCATCATGATCACCACCATCAGGAGCAGCAGCAGCAGCAGCAGCATCGTCATCTGATTTGGGAGATAGCCTACCCGCACTATCATTTGTATGCAGACCTTCAGATGAATCTGGGGAAATTGGGAGCATCGACAGCATCCTTGATTCTAAAGCCCTTTGTGTGTTCACTGAATGGATGGATGGATCTCGCCAAGCATTGCTTTCCCAAGCCCCAGTGTGATCCCGCCCACTTGGCTCTTGGCTAACTGATTGGAGGAAAAGGATGCAATGAGCTGGGGTGGAGGTTGATTTAAAGGAAGGACCTGATATGGCTTACTTTTTAAAAATCCATCTGTGAAAGTACAAACGTACAGAACCATCAAGCTGATGAGACCTGAGGATGCACAAAAGACACACCCAGTTTCTAGTCTGTTAATTTCTCATGAGTTCCCTAACCCTAATCATAAACCTGATCTAAATTCTACACTATCCAGCAATATTTTTAAAGCATTAAAAATCACCTTTGTTTCCATATGCAATTCCTCTGACATGTGCATTTTATATACACAGTTTGACTGCAAAACTGCACTGCAAAATTTGGAGAGTCATGTAATCCAAAGGATAACTGTGTTCTAATCTTTTATTAGTCTGGAAGTGCAATTTAGGTCACTTTCCTTGAAAATGAGGAACAATAAAATTCTCCACCATCCTGACTAAGGACACAAAGAGCAAGCACTGATTTTTAGTTGCAGCATCTGATAAACTGGGTTGTACCATACAAAAGCTTGCACTCTTTTAACTCCAGCTTTTAAGGGTGCTATGTTTCCTTTTTAATAAGCAGTCAAAGACTCTAAACTTGTTTATTTTATTTTTCATAGCTCATCCCTGAACTCCTAGAAAAGGAAAATATTAAATTAACACAACAAACAACATGAATAATTACAGTCATCAGCACAAGTTCAAAGGCAAAAGAGTGTCAGCTACATTGCCATTGTGATAATATCACTTTGCATACAGTAATCTCTGGTGACGTGAAAAAATATTGAACAAAACAGATCATATTCAACAAATAGAAATTACAAGAAACATAACAACACAGTGGCTTGGGGGGCTTTTGTTGGTATCTGTGCGTGTGTTTTGTTCTTTTGAAGAGTGACTTTAATTAGCTGTGGGATTGACAGGGCAGATGGACACAGGGTACTTTTGCACAAGATGAGAAAGAAAAGGAGAACCATCCAATTGCTGAGCCACTGTGAGCTCACAAACATGATTGTGCAAGTATTGCTTACACTACTAAGTGTTTACTCATGAACACAGCTATTTGCTTTAGTCATGTAGTTATTATTCCAAGTTACATTATGCAGAACGGAAAACAATGACCAGATTCACAGAGAGAGGGCAGTCACCACGGTGTTGTTGCATTGGGAAGTGTTGTTCTTTGAATGTGGGCTTACTATAGCTTGTCTCATCATGCGAACCCCAGCAGAAGAGTTTAACTGAGCGTTCTGTAACCCTCAAATAACCCATGGCTTGTTTTCGGGATATTTGAATTCTGAATAGCTAATGCTAAAGAGCACTGGGTGGAGCCTGGAATCTGCATAGTGAGGACCACGAATCAGAGGGAACAGAGCTGAGCGATCCCTTGGCAAGATACCCTCAACAGCCATTCCGTCTCTGAAGGGACCCAGCTCTTCCTCCTCACTGCTGCCCACCTCCTTGCCACTCCAAATTCAATCTGTACAACTGTGCAGCAAAGGGCACCGGAGAGAATCAGGCCCTTCTCCTTCATCCCATCGTGTTATCCCTTGAACAGTGAGCCAACTGGGCAGCAGGGGCAAGTGGCAGTGGCAGCAGGAGATGCTTGGAAGCCTGAGCCTCAGCAAAGCACAGCAACGCCAACACTGGGCCCCAGTATCCAGAAAGGCACCAGCAGAAAGAGCCCCGTGCTGCGCCCTGGGATGCCTCCTCCCATTGCAGTGGCCACGCCTCGGGCCAACCCAGTCCACGACAAGCATGCTTTTGCATCATTCGGGTGGCGGAATTAATCTGGAGGGGGTTACTAGAAGCTCAGCCCCAGGAAACGCACACACCACTGGGCCGCCTTGTTCTCCCGGCAGGGCTCTGTTGTCCCCCTTCGTCCAGGCCTCACACTGCAAAGCTCGGGGCAGGCAGACGCATGAGCGGCACGTAAGCCCCCCAACCACACTCAAACGGAACAAAGTCCGCTGGACTGGCTTCCTCTCTGACCCTTTGTCGACGCAATGTAGGGCAAGTTAGTCAGAGGTAGCAGCACCGACGGGATGGTGGAGGTGAAGGGGAGGTAACTCCATAAAAGCTTTTGCTGGTTTGCTTTATTAGGCTGAATCAGCTCCCTAATTCTGAGACATACAGCGGTTGGAGGAAATCAGGATAGGCAGCTGCCCAGTGGGACGAAATGCACATATATTAAAGGAAACCCTTCTCTTTCAAATGGTGTGGAGGGGAGAGAAACACACAATGAGTGCAGTCTTTTAGCGGAGGAAATTTCTTCTGAAAGGGAAGCAATGAGGCTAGGAGAGGAATAAATGTTGTAGAAATGACAATCGCTCTTCAGTCAGGGCCCGTGACTGCTCTCACTGCTGATAAGATCCAGCATGTGTCAGTTGTCAAGTGTCTCTTGTCACACTTCAATGTGAACTTTACAGCAAAAGGGGGACAAGAGGCAGTGAAGGGGAAAATGGCGCAGCTCAGAAGGACTTGTGCACACAGTGTGACTCCATTTCAATTTTATATTCCAGAGGACTTTGTAGGTGATCCCAGGAATGCAATTATTCTCACCTAATAAAAGCAACATATGCTAAGACAATTAAAAGATTTTATTATGCACCCATTCATTGTGCTTTTATTTTAGACAGGGTGTGTTGAGGGGGAGGTGCTTTGGAAACAAGTAAGGATCCATGAGAAATGCATTTCAGCCCTCTAAAAGAAAACCAGGATGTACCCAGTTGACACCTTCTAAACCAAACATGGGCTTGAACACAACCTGCAGTCTGAGTCCATACATTTCTCAACTAGCAGTGGAGCTAGTTTTGTGGAGCAAAAAGATACACCTATCTGAAAAATGCACAGAAAAAATGTGCTTTGGAAAAATATGTACAAATACAGTTGCATCAATGCGTTGCAAAGATGCAAAATTGTTGCATTCACCTAGAAAATGAGCTAAAGCTCAAATACTTTGACCACCTAATGAGAAGAGAGGATTCACTGGAGAAGAGCCTGATGGTGGGAAGGACTGCAGGCAAAAAGAGGAGGGGGCAGCAGAGGGTGGGATGGTTGGATGGTGCCATCGAGGCAGCAAACATGAATTTGAGCAAACTCCAGGAGGCTGTAGAGGACAGAGAGAGTTGCGTGCTGTGGTCCATGGGGTCACAAAGAGTCGGACGTGACTTAACCACTGAACATCAACAAGTGAATACCAAAGCATTGGAATGAGAATGCAGCACGCCTCAATCTAGTGAATGAACTAATGTACCAGAATTCACACTAGCTTGGATGAGTTCCAGCAAAGCAACCCTTTGTGGGCAGTCCTGGGATGGAGCTCTACGATCTTCCGTGTGTAGGTGCATTCTGATGAACATTGGGCAGCATCATTGCTTTTGTCCTCGTCATTGTCCTCATCATCTGTTTTACAAAGAATGCAGGGACAAGTATCTAGCCAAGTGAGGTGGGAATTTGTAGATTCAAAGAAGACAACAGAGGAAAATGAAATGGAGGCTAAATGTAGCAGGGAAGAATGGACACGATTTGCTTGCACGTATTTAGGTTCACACAGACACATTCTTTTAATGCATTGCAGCAAAGTCAAGAAATAATCCTGGAAAGAATGCTTTAATACGTAGATACTCACTGGTGGAGGCATTACATCTTTTAAAGCAATTGCTGTAACTGCACACCAAGTGAATACGCATTCAAATGAAATTGGCAGCGGTGTTACAGACATTGAAAGCCAGCAGTACCATCTTCAGATCATGGAAGATGCTACATGGTCCTCCTTCCAAGCTTGGAATATCCTTGTAACTGGCAGAGTGCTCAAAGGCTACTTTTGCTGCCCATCTTTACAGGAATACCATTTAAAAAGTGCATCTACAGTGATCACAGATTTTTTTTTCAAGAACAAACCTGATCTGGGCAATAATTTCCCACCTGAAAGAAGCCAATTATTCCTACCCTTAATTTCACTCCTGAACCTACTAACCGCGCACCACATCCGTTATGTGACTAGCCCTTGTATGCTAGTTTTTTGTTTTTGTTTTTCTTTCAGTAGCTGCAGTGCAGGGGCTGGAGAGAAGCTCTGGGTTGGGACCATGGTAAAACAAATGAACCAAACATACAAGATGCAATCAGAACCATTTCACCTAGCTTGGTCCTTAGCTGCAGCATAGTTTTGGAACTAAGAGGTTGTTTCAAAGGTTTCGTGTGAAACTTGGCATGGCACAACTACCTGTCAGTGTGCTTTCTGTCTTGCCAGAAGGCAGTCCTAGCCCTCCGAGCAGTCCATCCAGTGCACAGGCAACTGCAATGCCCCAGCACTGTCATCCAGGGCACAGATGTTTAAAAATCCTTTTCATAATACTTTCTAGCAGCTCAGAGTCTCACAGAGCACAGACTGTCTGATTTTACTGCTGGAATCTTGCCAAGCCCATCTAAGGTCCAAATCTATATGTATATAAAGAGTCAGGAAGCAATTTTTAAAGGAAATGCTAACGAGCTTCCTGGGATTTCAGATTTTTAAGGCCCTAGTGATTGAATTTATTTCGATAATTCTTTCTGTAAGGAATGTGAAAATTGGCCTAGTCTCTCAGGCATCAGGCAAAGGAGCACAAAGAGGAGGATTTCACGGTAGCGAGGGTGATTGCTGTCATTGCAAATGTGGGAGAACATTGGAAAACCCATCAGTCAAAAAAGTTGTACATCATTATAACGACAATGATAGCAACATGCCGTGGGAAGAAAATGCTATAATATCTCAGCTTGTGAAAGCTTCTGGATGCAGCAGTGTCATAAATATTAGCTAAAGGCAAAAGTATTGCTACTAAATTTAATTCCATTGTGATATTAGGCCAAGTGTTTAGACTTTTTCTAAGTCAGGAAAGGAATGATACCTCCGTTAGTAATAACAGTGGACATATTGGGTAAAGATATATTTATAAAGCAGAGAGCATTAGTAAAACTGAACTCCACTGAATTCAAAAGCTTGAGTTCAAATCAATTATTCAGTCTTAAAGCTTATATATGGGCTCATTCGGTTGGGTGGATGCAGACAAAGAAGTGAGACCATGTGACACCACATTTCCTTGCAAAATTCTTCTTAAGAAAGCCCAAAACAACTGGCAGAGTGATATGATTTACCAGAGGAGGCTGGAGAATTCCGTGTTGGTAGGGCTCTTTGCCCATTACCATTTCTATACTGAGCTTATAGGAGTGATCCGTGGTGCTGAACTCCATCACCAAAATAGGTTTGCCACTTTGGGCCACCATGGAGAGCTTCTAGAAAGCTTAGATTCAAGGCTGCTGCAGAGAAGGAGCTCCTCTAACTTAGCAATCACCAGCCTGCCCTGTGATTTAACTAAATCTTAAAAATCAGAAGCATTCAGAGCAGAACACACCAGTTTCCAACAATGGACTGTCCTTTGCCCCTTGCTAGAAACACTGTCAAGATCTAGCAGAGGAGGAACAAATGAACAAACCAGGAAAAACTAATAGTGGACATGTATGTCTGGAGCTGGGATTCCTTTCTGTATCTCCTCTCTCCTCAAAATAAGATGAACGCTAGTCAGATATTTTGCTATTGACTTTACAATAAATTCATTTATCGTGGCAAAAACAAAACAACATGCCGGAACAAAAACTATAGAGAAGAAGGTTCAGAGGTGATTGGGGCCAGGGGTGGGCTGAGGTGGTAAACACTAATAGAAAAAAAATCCTTGTAGTCTTAGAAAGGTCGACAAATTCTCATCTAGATCACACCCAAGAGCTAAGTAAGGTTTGTGAACCATGGCTTGGTGCTGAAATGTGGGTTGTCATGGTGTCTGAACCCACTAAAACTCAGGCATTCGCTCACCCCAGTTCTTTCATTCCGACGTGATTCACCCAGCCTTCACTCACTTAGCAGCAATGCTAGGCAATGAAAAGATACGGGGCTACAGCCCTTAGGACACAAATCTGCATGAGTGAATTTCTGCCACCTATGTAAAGGTAGAAAAAAACAGAAGCCAATTATTTTTTCCTGAAAGGCTTTTCAAATAAAATAAGTTCTCCAATGAATTGTACCATGACCTGCATTATCACGAACCCAAGGAAACGGTTTCCCTAAGTTTAATTGCCATACAAGAGAAGACATTGGAGGTGGGCAAGAAGCATTGCAGCTTGTGGGAAGAGGAGTGTTAACTCTTCTAGCCCCAAGCTGGAAACTCTTCCCACTGGAAAATTACCCCCAGCGTGGTATGGAAACAGACAAAAACACCTCCCAGTGGCTCCAACGGCCACTCAGAGCCGTTGGGACAAGCTGTGGCCCTGAGAAATAGACTCAAGCAGTACCTCCACTTGCTGTGCTACGAATAGGCTCTTGGGAGGACTCACTTGGAAGTCTCCCAGGGTCAGGAACCACTGGAAGTAATTAGTATGCCAGGCTGCACGGGAACATTTCCAAGCATGTTGCCCTGGCTTTTGGCAGGAAAGATCTAGGGAAGAGCGGACAGAGACAATGAATGAGGGGCCAGTGCACGCAGGGGCTTGGGGGCTCAAGTGCCCAGCTCTCCACATGCTCAGACTAATGCATGAGCAGGATAATCAAGGCTCATTTCCAAACCAATGAACTTTCACCAGTGCAGGTGATGTGGAGGAGCAGTCGAAGATAAACTTGCATCTGCCATATCAGTGCCTAGCCATCTATTTGGTGCATTTCCAAGAGGAGATTTTACAGGGTGGACTTTGCAGATATTCACTAGCCGTTTATAATGGATGGAAATGAAGATTTTGTTAAATTGGATTGGTTTTTCTTTATTAATGAGAGAGAGCATCACTTAACATATGGGACCAGACAGAGGTAGGGATACATTTTAAGTTCAGGAATTGCAAGAGCATCTCCAGTCGCCATGAAATTTATTTCAATGCAGGAAGCCACTTCAGCTCAAACAAGAGGGGTTGTGTGTCTAAGGAAGCCTACGCACGCCGGAGAACAGGTGAGGTTGTGGACTGGTAGCCACAGCAATAGCAGTAGCTTGCAACTGGACCAAAACAGAGTCATCCTCTTGGCTGTCTGGCTCAACTGAGTCCTGATGACAACTGCAGGCTTTCATGCTGCATCTTGGCAGCCCCACTAGGTTTGCGCATGGCAGGAGGAGATTGGAAGCTTCTGCTTCCAGTTTGTGTCAAGCTTTGGTTCGTGCAAACTGTACTTTGCCCTCAATGGGGAATGTATGCTGAATCTGCTTTAAAAACAGTGGCTCAGCTTGGTTCCTTGGTTTCTGTTTCTATGTTTTTTGTTTTTATATTTTTATATTTATATTTTTATGTTTCTATTCCAAGGGTATGGAATGGGCTTCCCCGGGAGGTGCTTGAGGCCCCATCGGTGAGGGTGTTCAAGGATAGGCTGGATGTCCACATGGTGGGCATGTTGTGAGCAGAGCCAGCTGGAGCCGGGGGTCAGACTAGATGGCCCGGGAGACCTCTTCTGACTCAGCAGTGGTGCTGACTCACTCGGCCATTAGCCAAGCCGGGATCTGGTCTCCTACTTTTAGAACATGCTGTGATTTCTTGCAGGGAGGGCAGAGGCTAAAGGCAGAGGAAACAAAATGCAGGTGCACAAAATGCAGGTGCAATTTCCATGAAACACAGGTATGTTTCCACAATGTATATAAAATAAGCTGCAGTTTACACCAGTTTTCACAAACTCCAGCTTTATTTTATACAAATTGCAACTGTATTTGACACAGATTTCTTAGACCTTTAAAAATGCATATTGTAGCCTGACTTGCTTTTTCTTTTCAGTCAGCAAGATGTGCCATATTAAGGACTCAAGGGAGTTGAGCTCTTCCCTAGGGAAAGCTAGGACCCTTTGGGACCCCAGTCTGAAAGCAGGCCATGGGCTTTGGCCCGGGGGCAGTGGAGCCCAGCTCAGGGGCTCAGAACCCAGAGGCACACCCGGGGCCTCTTACTAGCCCAGAGACTGTCATTCCCGCCGCCCAGAACTCCCTCTGCGCCCAGCTGCATCCTCACAGGGACAGGGTGGAACGGCTGCGATTGGATTTTCCCAGGCACACTGCAGTGTTCCCTGCTCTAATGCAAAATAGGTTTGGGAGCTCTGGTCTTCAAGGGGCAGTGAAGAACCATGAACTTTACGAAAGGCCTCCTGCTGGTGGATACGGAACCGGCCAAAGTGGGTCTGCTGATATGGCTCCGCAGGGCTACCGGCACATTTGGGCTCTCCTTTTGGACTGTCATGATAAGAACGTGCATTTCCATGATGTAGAAGCAGAAGATTTTCATCCGCTTACCTACTGCATGAATGAAGGGAAGGAGGGAGACGACGAGGCTAGGAGCCGAGCTGCTCGTGCTTGTCACAAACCATGGTTTGCATTGCATTTGGACGGAGCCATGATCTCTTCTCCATTTTGTAGCCTACGAGATTGCTTGAACAATGACCTACATCACAGCACATTACTTTCCACTTCCTGTCTGCTCCATGTTTACAGTTATATTAACTTTTTCTTGCCATTTCTGAGCAAGTTTGTAACACAGCAATTGGAAAGATTGTTGATATGCCAAATGAATTAAAATGCTCTCCCTGTTTTATAGCGAATTCCCTCACCAGCACGGTTGCTGTTAAGGACTGACGTAAGATCTCAAAAGATGAAGGCGATTCAGAATGCAAGAGAAGAGGTTTGATACAATAGAGATGTCCTCACCGTTCACTTCCTCTTGAATTCTGAATTGCTTTAATCTCTGAAATCTTAAAAGAAACCCAATCCCACTTTGCTCTGCGTTCATTTCTGCACCCATGTATCTGCTTTTCAAGGTACTGAATTTGTTTTCACAATCAAGAGGTCAGCGACAAAATAAAGCTAAACATCTCACTTTTTCTGGCATTATGATGTTTAAAGGTAGCGTTTTGTTGTTGTCATTAAACAGCCTTTTGCAAAAGGTTTGTGTGAAGCAGGGTGGGTGGGGAGGAATTACTGTAGCTGAAATGTAGATAGTTATAAAAATGGCATTAATTTGCTTAGACTGAGAGATTTTCACAGGAGAGCAACTAGCAGAAAACATTATGAAAATGTCCAAGAGGGCTGGTAATTGAGTTGATTAGTATGACCTTGGTTATGAAGGTAATAGAAGAGTGAATGGTGCTTAGACTGAGTTATCACCCTGCTCCCTTGTTCTGAGATGTAGTGAGGTATGTAATTTGTTCAGGGTGAATCTGAGTAGCCTAGCCTCTTCCTGACAAGGTAATACACTCTGACTACTAGAGCCTGCCCTACTGGTTCTTTTACCCCAACATAGTAAACAGAACAGGGTCAGAGGAGGAAATGATGAACTGTGCTCTTCCCTGGAGGTTCAGTATGCTAATTTTCTCCTGGTAGACACATTCTGATTCAGAGTGTGCTTGGAGGATTAAACAAAAGAGCAAGAAGGATGATCCCACTCCATCTCCAGAGTAAATAAGCAGTATCATTAAATCTCAAGATAAACACCAGAAGACAGAGGCATTACACTGTCCAGGAATTTAGGCGAAGAAGGATATTCAGAATGGAATGCTACTTGGACCCTTGGCTGTCCAAAATGGCTTCTTCCTTCTTATGCATCACCACCAAGGTGGACAAAAGAGGGCATCAGCTTGTATGCAGATGGCATATGCTAATTTAGAGGCACAGGTGCAAATTTAGAAATAATGAGCAGAATTTAAATAGAACTACAATGCAATACCATGGAGGGCAAGACTGTGGCCCAGGGAACCCACATCCCTGCTCAATTTGTTGACCAGGTGCTACAAAAGGTGTAAAAGGTCTTCATTTAGGTGAGCTGCAGGATGAGAGCTACGTTCTTCAAGAAGGTTTCCTGAAGTGAACAGTTGCATTGGACTATGAGATCTCCCCCCACCCCCCAATCCTTTCTTTCTCACACACAAACATGCAGATTAACACAAACACAGAGAGAAAGAAAAGGAATTGAAATGTCAAGAGTATGCAATTGGAAAGCAAGATTTCAACGAGATAACCAACTTCTGGTACGAAAATCTGAGGGTCTTCACTACGTTATGTCCTTAGTGATTTTTTTCAAGTCCATCCACTTAAAATCTTGCATTTCTTAGTTTACAAATTCAAATGTTATAGTTCCAGTTCAACTCCAGTTTAAAATTGACATTATGTGCATCAAGAAAATTTACCAGACTGCAGCTAGTTCATCAATGCTAACACTGCTAACAGTAATTTCAAAATAACAATGCTTAAGTCTTCCAATGAACTGGAGGATTTTCAGTCGTGGCACAGCTTTCAAACTGGCCTGGGCAAACAGGAGCAAACATGAGGTGATGCTAGAGCAGCGTCCAGTAGCTGCCCATCGCAAGAGTGCCATTGCCCTAACAAAGCAACCGCCCGACTCTGTGCTTGGTGGAACAGGCATCCCCTCTGACCAGGAGGTTCTGGTGGGGATGCAGGGAGCTGAGTGCCGAACAGGAGTTTGTCTTCAACAGAAGCATTTGCTTGGACAGCACTTGCTGGCTGGTCCAGCAATAATCCTGCAGCCCAAGCCAGGAAACCATCAGTTGCTAATATAGTGTTGGTATGGGTAAAATCCACTGTTATAGCCGTTACAGCTGTAACATTAAACATGTGCAGGATGCTGGTGCATTCTGCCCAAAAAGGTTACACACCGAAGTAACTAAGTAACACACTGAAGTTACACGCTATGTTACACACGTTACACACCAAAGTAACTAAGTAACACACCACTTTAAGCATTAATTAGTAAGGTAGTTAGTATTTTATTTCCAATTTAATGCCAAAAACTGGTTGCTGTTGCTGCTGCTGCTGTTGTTTTTGTTGTTGTTGTTTTTACAGTGGAACATTGATGTTTCTACTAATGCAACAATTATAGAATGTATGATTGCCCTTATTTAACACTAATGACAGCATCTTCCAGAATATTCTCATGAGCAAAGGAAGTGCAACTGCCACCAGAGCTTTCCTTTCAAACTTCCCAGAATATCGTTTCTTAGGGTGCAATCCTATGCATATTTACACAGAAAAATTTCTGGAATGCCTTAAGTTCCCCAGGCAGCACAGCCAGGTAGGAGTTTTTAGGATTATACCCCAACACACATTGATGCCATGCAGTATTACAATGTTAGAATGAGCAGTATTGTATTTCTCAGTAAAAACAAACACAACCCCCCTCCACCTAAATAACTTGTTGTACTATATTCTTAAAACGATTTTAAAGTCAAAATACTAAATTGGGCCCAAATGGTTAGGTTCTGGGGGTTTATTTTACACTTGGATACAAATATTCCAACTCCTACAGACCTTTCAAGACAGACTTTTATTAAGGAGCTGATGACAGATTTTCAGCAGCACTGTTGTTAGCAGGTGACACTGGAGTATAGTTTAAGAGACGGATTTCCAACTGCATTTCAAAAGGAGGTACAATTTGTTTTTCTTACACATTTCAGTGGAGTTTCATTTTCAGGCGTATGTTGAAGAACTGGGGAAAGCAGGATTTCATTTTACAAATGGAACGCCCAAACTACAGTTTGGATATGCAAGCCATGGCCCAACAAATTTTAGCAACCCCCCCCCCCCCCAAAACAAGCAACAGAAGCAGTAGATGTTTGTTCCTAATTCATATACAGACCACTGTGGCTTTTCCTAATGGGTGGCATTCATATATCACAATTTACTATGGTTTTCTCTTCTCTTCTAGCAACTCAGGGGTTCTTTCAAGCCTCGCCCACTATTGTGTTGTGCAATGAGCCACTTCACTTTTTATACAGAATGACACCACTAGGAAATAACTACAGTAAAACCTTGGATTGCGAGTAACTTGGTCTGCGAGTGTTTTGCAAAAGGAGCAAAAAGTTCTTCTAAATTTTAACTTGATAAACGAGCGATGTCTTGCAGTACGAGTATTACGCACGCTTTGGCTGCCGAGCGTCACGTCACAACTGAGTGCCGGTTCTTCTCTCTCTTGCTGCGGGGGTGAGGACAGCATCCTCTCCCCCCCGCCAGCGCGCCTGCAATTGCACCCGCCTCCCCCCCCCCCGAGTGCACCTGCTTCAAATTTTTGTGATAAAAAAAGTTACAGAATGGACTAACCTTATTTACATTGAACCTTATGGGGAAATTCACTTTGATATATGAGTGCTTTGGATTACAAGCATGTTTCCGGAATGAATTGTGCTCGCAATCCAAGGTTTTACCGTACTTCCGACCAGCGTAACATATCCTGCTCTCTAACGTACCCCAGTTCCATGCTAGGGTCACCCATCAAATGAAGGGAGGTGAGTCCAGTGCCTACGGAGAAGAGACCCCTCCCCGGCTGTGTCGTCCCCTTCCCAGAAGGTCCCATCCAGTTGTGGTCTGTTCAGTACTCAGGAAAACCATTCCCCTACCATTTTTATCTTTCCATTTTAAGTTTTCACCCTGTTAGTGTGTTTTTAGAAATCTGCACTGCTGTTGGGTTTCATACTGCTTCCTGTTTTGGTTTTATTCTGTTTTAAATGCATGGCTTTTAAAATAATTTTACAAACCATTTTTATTGTATGGAATGGATGCTGTGCTCCACTTTGTTTTATTGTAAGACCATCCTGAGACCATTTGGTAGTGGACGGTATACACGAGTTTTAAATAAATAAATATTACGTTTTACTAATTTTTTTATGCTTTTAGATTTGTTTTGAGAACCTACCAGACTTTTGGTTGCTAATGGCAAAGAGATGCAATAAATAAATTGCCGGGCAAGACACGCAGCTCTTTTCTCTAGGATTTCATTTCTTTCATTTTTATACCACCCAATAGCCGAGGCTCTCTGGGCCGTTAGCAAAAGCTGACGCCCGAGTCTCCAGCATATTGGCAGAGTCCCCCACCCTAAGCCCTCCACCTGGGACACGTTCACCATTTCCAGCATACACAATGCATCCGATGCGGCACAGCTCCAGGTCACGGTGCAACAGTGAACTAAAATCCAGCGCTGCCAGGCGAGTCTGCTGCTGGCAGGATACTCCAAAGAGAACGCTGCTAGCCCTCCTCAGAGCTGGGAGACGCCCCGACCACCATGCCCACCGGAAAAGGACCCATCTCACCTAATGCCAAAGGGGTGCAATCACTCTCATCCAGCGATCCCTGCAGGGGTGTGAGGCTCGTGGAAGTAACCTTTACTTTATACTAGCTGGTAACCCCCACCCTTTCTACCCGGGCAGCTTCAGCACTTTATTTGTTAAACGACTGGCTATGCTGTCTACGAGCAGGAACACCCTAAGATGCTATTAAATGACGACTATTATTCACATTATTCTACGGTAAATATTACAACGACTTATTACCGGAGCCATTGCTGCTGCTAATAAGCACTGTGGTGCTTGCTCCGGACAAAGGTTAATGCGCCACTGGGATCTGAGTAGCTGCGTTAGAACTCTTGTCAGAAACGACTTTGTTTTGAGGCCTAAGAGGGGGGAACATGGGAAGACCTTTATTGTTTGCCTTGCTTAATAAGCCATTTGGTTCTATCAGTGCTTTATCAAGCAGCTAAACAGCAGCCGCTCATTTTCCTTGCTCAGGTTTGGAAAGCGAGTGGGGACAGGGGAGCATCTCTTCCCTCTTCAGACAAAGAATGATAGCCACACAGTTTGCTCCCGTGGCTAGAAAGGCCCAGGATTGCTGCGTCTCCTTGGCTCTGTCACCGTACTTGCTGACCCTCTAGCAGCAGACTCTGACCACCAAATGCGAGCGGAATAAATTATCGCTGACACTCCAATATTTAATTATGCAGCTGTCAGAGCGGCCCTTTCGAAATTCATTTTAATAAAGTGGGAACTTTTTGCCTTTCAAGGTGAGAGTCAGGGGAGTCACCTTCTGTGTCAGCCTAAGGTCTCTACCACCAGCTCCACATTCTCTCTCTCTCTCCCCCTCTCCTCGAAGTCTGTCACTTGGGCTGATAGAAAGACCAGATAACAGCCCTGGTGTGTATTGGCCTCCTCCCTTTTCCCACCGCCCTTTGCTGGAACGAACATTCTTTATTTAAGCCCACAATAATGAGGCCCTCAAAGTCAGGCTGGTGGCCACAAGGGCAACTTGTCGGGGCTAAGGGAGCAGGAGGGGCCCTGGGGGTGTGTAGCCGGTTGGGAAGAAAAGGCGGCTTCCTGCCGAATTCATGCCATGCTACAGCTGCACGGGAAAAGCAGTCGTCTCTGACTCACCATTCGGAGTGTGTAGCTGCAAACACAATGCGCTGTGCAGCACTAAAACCAAGGGCAAATAACAGGGTTGTAATGCACAAGCAGGGAAATCAGGAGGCCCATCCAGGTGCACGAATGCAATGAACATGGAAGAGGCACAATCCTGTGGGTGTTTAGCCTCCCGGAGCTCCCCAGCTGGCCTTTCTTGCACGGGCTTCCCCTCTTTTTGACAAAATAGCTACTTTGAACAGGAAAGGTACCAAATCCGGATTACAACCACTTAACGTGCAGTGTTCAAAACGCAGCATGTTAATACACCACCCACTGATATTCATGTATTCGTTATGGCTTTTATGTCTTGCCTCTTTTCTGCTCACAAGGAACCCAGGCTGATTTACACGGCTGTCTCCCCGGTCTCTGTTTCATCCTCACAACAGCAGCAACCCTGTGAGGTAGGTCAGGCTGTGAGTCAGTGACCGGCTCTGTGCCCACCACTGAGCCTCAGGGCTGGCTGGGGAGCACCATCCAGATCTCCCAAGCCCCGGCCCAACACTCGAGCCATCCCACCCGCTGCAGTCCAGGATCCCGGCATCCTGCCCTTCTGAAGCCTCGCCACTCCACCCTGCACACTCTTCCAGATGAACACACAGGACCCGTGGTGCAGAGAGCGGGGCCATGCTGCCTGGCAAGGATGCTGGGAGACGAGCGGTTTGCAAAGGGGAGAATGCGTGCAGCAGCTTCATCTGAGCAGCCACAGCTCAGAGTTCGCGGCCCCTGCTTTGCCCACAGAATGTCCCAACATCAACATCTCCAGGTAGGCATCTTGCCTGAAAGCCTGGAGAGTCACTTCGGGTCAGTGTTGGCAATACTGGGCCAGATGGACCCAGGATCTTTCTGGGTATAAAGAAGGTTTCCTGTGATTGACACAACCGGGCTCCTTTTGCGGCAAGTCCAACAAACGCATGGCTACGGGCTGGGTAAGCCATTAGGCTGGGCAAAGTCAGGGAAATGCAGGAAACGCTTCTGTACCGGCAAGGCCGGGGGCACCATCCTGTCCCATTTCCACCTCCTGGGGCTGAGTTTGCGTGCGGAAGGGAATGCACAGTCCAGGAGCCCCATTTGATGCAAAGCGGGAGGCAGCAGCCTGGTTGCTCACACCAGCCCTGAATCCAGACCCACCTGGAAACTGGCAATGCAAGTCCAGGTGTCTCCACCCTGTGCTTCTGCTTGTTCTGAAGAGGTTAGGTAGACTTGTGGATGAGCTGCACTTCTGCGGCATTCCATACACTGCATGCTTGGAAGATCCCCTCTACACTGGGGGAGCTTTCATCCCCTCTTGCAGATCACCGTGTGCCCTTGCACCATAGATATGCATGCACATAAAATAGCATTCGGCAGGGCGGCCCATTGCAACTGAGGGCTGCTCAGCCTCCACGTGAGCCCCGCCACCCACTGCCCCAGCTGTAGCGTTTGTGATGGGCCCTTTGTGGTCCTGTCGGTCGCTGGATGAAGACAATAGACTAGCAGAAACAATAAGTCACACTTTTGAGCATGGAGAAAGAAGGAAAGGATATTTCACAGCACCCGATAGGGAGAACCACAGCGTAGGCAACTAGAAACAGGGCCAGCTGCCATCCTACAGTGGAAAGTCAGGTGCAGCACCCACCTTACCTGAGCATCAAAATAGACTTTATGAGTTTAGCCAGATATTCCTGGCATTCTCTTCTAGAATACAGAAATTTGGGAAATAGTAGCCACATCATACATACTCAAGTAAACTTGTTTACTCAGGTTGTCGCTCTCACTTCTAGCTGCCCTTAAAAGGCTGCTCTGCTGATTCGGAATACAGCTGCTCAGTTACTGGCTGAAGCATTGGCAGGAGACATGCACAAACTCTACAAAGGCGTGTTTGTTGGTTTATTGTGTATTTCTAAAAGATGTTTATACATAGTTCTCTCAGCATATTGCTCCCAAAACAGTTTACGTTCCACTGATTATCAGTTAATTTCCAGTTAACATGCTGCTTTTGAACATTAAAACACAACATGGCTGTAACTTCCACTTGCTTGAATCTTTAAAGCTTTTCTCGAAATACATTCGATTTCTGAGGTTAATATGACATCCCTAAGAGCCAGGGTCTTTTCTGTGCTGGTACCTTTACTATGAAATTCTAGTTTCTAATCTAGAATCTAATCACACTAATGATGCTAGCTTTATTTAAGGAGCCATGCCATGGACTTTTATTAGTGTCTGCATTTTATGGCTTATTTTATCCATATTTCATTCCTATGAATAAATTGTCTATATGGCCTCCTATTATCTGTCTGCCTGAGGTCACGTGGTTGACAGAAATGGAGGCTGGAATGTAATAACAACAGTAAGAACTAAAAGGGAAATCCCACATTTCTCGCTTCATATCATTTTATTTTCTTCATATCATTTTCTCCAAAGCTGGGTGTGGAGCTGCTATTTGGATTAAGTTCTTTATTTTGCAATATTTAAGGACTACCTTTCAGCAGAAAGCTGCGTGGACGGTATATTTTAACATGCATAAAACAATCCATACATCCCATGTGTGAGAGTTCACAAAGAGGTCTTCTATATAAACCTTCGAACTCCCAACAGAATTAAAGTAATTTCACCAGTCTACAAAAGGGGACCAGGGAAGAGCACGTATCAACCTTCCTGCAGGAAAGCATTGCAGGACTCGGGCACCCTGTAGACAAGGCTCTGATCCTGGTCTGTGACAAGCCTTCCCTTCTAAAAGGAAGGAACTCACACACAATGCACTGGAGGACTACTTTGTCAAAGATGGTGGAAACAATTTCTACTGAAAACCGCACACATCGCAACATTTTGTGAATTCAGGAGAAAGCATATCCTGAAATAACACAGAGACCGGAATGCGTTTTTCAACCTGACAGTTTCAACTTCATGCAAATCTAGATGCAATATTCTGGAAACTTTCTGATGAATGGTGCACTTGAAACAGCATAGGTCACTGCCTTGCGCATTAAGCAATGTTGTTATGACAGTCTTCCCTTCTGTAGATCCAAATAGATTTACAGTGTACTTGGCGGAATCACATTTGTCAATGATTTGGCAGGGAACAATAATTATGGAACAAAACATCAAAAAAAAAAAAATCCATCACATTCCTGCAGCAAATCAAAGTGCTGTCGCCTGTGTCTGATGACGCATCTGGTGAGCGAGAATCACTTAAATTAACAATTTTGAAATGCACGAAATGACAATCTGAATGTACCATGGGCAGGGGGAATCAGAAAGTACAAATGCAGCCTGACTGTTAACTAAGAGTCTCAAACAATGGGAGACTGTTTGGCTCCCCTATTACTTCACAACTGAGTAAACTTTTAAGAAATAAAAGTATCTTGAGCCTCTCCTTAATATTTGCTGCTGTGGCTTCCAACACTCTGCTCATTGGCTTGTGGAAGATGAACAAACACCTGCTTTGCAAAACTGCAGAACAAAACACAGCCTTGGATGGATGAATTGCTCATTCTTGAGCTTGGAGGGGTGCACTCCTTGGCCAGTGAGGACATGAGCACAGGAATCAAATAGCACTGTCAAGTAGCCCCTGTCCTTTCACAGAAAATATAATATTAAAAAAGTGGGGAGGGGAAGAAAGATCATTTAAGATGCAGGTAGCTATTCCTTCTGACCCTGCCTGGCTGAGAGGCAAATTACATTAGAAAATGACATGCCATTCATCTCACGAGTAGTTGCAGGAACATTTAGCTAATTAAATGATTAATAAATTTAACACTGCTTTATAATTTCATTTAGCCATGTTGGAAATCACACGGTGCACTGCATGTGCACTGAATGAGATTAGGTGGGAGTTGAGGGTTTCACCGGCTGCCCTGATAATTGAGATTAGTCTATTACTACAGTGACCTTTTTAACTTTTATATTCTCTTGTTAAAGTGGAATAAAATTTTATTCACTTTTAAGGAATATTTACTTAGTGAAAATTTACATGAAATTAAAGAAATGACAAGCTCAGAAACTTACTTGGAAAATCAGCCCTATCTTCATCTTCTTCATCTTCAAACTGAGCCTTTGCACCAAATTCCTCTCCATCCAACAGTTTGCACTTAAAAAGTGAGCAGGGGGAACTAAAATCTTGGCAGGACAGGGAAACGTGAGGAAGGCGTCTCTTCTGTGATCTCACTGCTGTGGAAAATAGATTGCAGCCTTTCTATGAGGACAAGAGTTTTTGCATGCTTTGTCGTTAAGCCTTAATTGGTATTGCATTAAGCCTTAATAGAACACCTTATTCAACAATGTTCCACCAGCTTGGCCTGCTATTGGACAGCCTTACTGAAGAAAAGGAAGACTTGGGATCCCCCTCCCCATTTGTCATATAATAAAGTGGACCCGTTAAAACACCCCAGAGTAACAGCACTGAAAGTTGCCATCGGGTGGTATTGGTGGCGGGGGGTCGCTTGATTTCCATCTGAGGCTGTCCTGCTTGCCTACTTTCAGAAGCCTATGCTCTCTGCGGGGAAGCAGAAAACAACCCCCTTGTGGTGTCCCGTCCACATGGTGAGAAGCCCAGCAAGAGGCCAGCCCGATAAAATGCTGCTGGCAGTGTCATCTTTCCCTGGCACGTCACCCCTGTTCATCCTGCAGAAAGAGTAAAATGAAGCTTGCAATCTGATCGCCTTGACTCAGAGCAAACCTCAACATGGAATTTGGAGAACGCTGGCAAGTTCACATTTTGCCAGGTCATACGGGGTCCCTGAAAGGTATCTTATCAGGCCCCTCAGCTCCATCCGCTCCAGTGGTTCTGTTTTGCCATCTTATCTACTATTGGTGTACATAGTTTCTCAAACTATTAGAGGCTCTCGGCAATCTAGTATACTTGGTAAATCAGGAAGGAAAAATGACACAATGAATACGCTTGCCCTTCTGAGGACTTTGTTCCTCTTGCCAGGTTCAGGTGTGAACACAGCCAGTTCTCTGGAAGCAGGGATGGAAGGTGGGCAGGGCAAACATAAAGAGCTGAGTTCCAATGGGTTTCACTTACTTTACACTAAAGCTTCAATATACCACTCACAGCATCAGAAGGACTATGCACTGAATAAACAAGCACAGTAGTTTAACTCTCCTAATCAAGCAGCGGCTAAATTGATGAACCTTAAATTAATATCTAATGTTAGGTTATCAGAACACTACACACAGTCAAAAATTAACCCATTTCTGTATCTGCATTGAAAAAATGGGTGCCATGTGGCCTTTCCCTTTCTCTTAGGGAGTATCCTGAGCTGCACATTTTGTGGGCATTAATATCATTACAGCCAGGAGCACTGAGCCTTCATTCTGCATCCTGACATTTATCTTAGGTGAGATTCCACTTCGTATGGATACCTCTGAAGCGGCTTCATTCTATCCCAGGACTATGTCCTCAGACCCATAATGGCTCTTCAGGATCTGAGATCTTTTTAATGGCAATGGAGTTAAACACATGCACACAAATCCACTAGCAAGCCACTGTGGTTACTTCCTGTGAGTCAGTAGTACTGCTCCTAGCATTACACAGCAGAATTGTGAACATTTTATTACTAATAGTTTATGTGCTGCCATCAACATGGTATACAACACAACCTGAAGACAAGAAAAATGACAAAAATACTGAATGCCAACACAGTGCTGGCTTCTGTCCAGTTCTATATCTCCTGATCAGGTTAGGGTATCTAGTCATCAGAGCATTATAAAGCAATTATTTAAGAAAGAGTATTAACACAAAAATAGCATACTTCCATAAAGTTAACACCAGCCTAAATAATTTAGAATAAACTTAAAACTTGGATTTCTAGCTTTAAAAAAATAAAATCATAATTAATAGTAGCTGCCAGACAGTCTTTGGAAATCCCTTTTCGTGAGAGATGCCATGGTTTGAACCTGGTCTTTCCTGCAGCCCATCTATTCTGCCTCCGAGTTACGGACCTCTCATCAATTCTTTTACACAAGGCCTTTGCTTTCAAGGTGCACATTGTTTTGCTTTGGGTCTGAACTGTTTATAATCCAGCCAGAGAACACTGGTAATCGGGCCGATGAAAAATCAATACATAATATAAAAACATTGCACGAAGCCATTGGTAGCTGAGCATCCAGGAGTAAGTGCATCACAGCCAATGGGACATCAAGGGCACCACCAAGAGAATCACCAGAAGCTCGCCAACTCCACCAGAAGCTATGCAGGACAGGGACGACAGGGAAGGATGCTTCCAGGTGTTCAGCACCACTCCTATCATTCCCTCCCTGGGTACCAAGGACCCAGTTTCCCCACTTTCCAAAGCTGATTTGCTGAGCTTGTGGAGTTGCCGGCATGGTTCCTGCCATGTTGGCTGCAACAGGGCTGTGGAAGGTGGTCTTTGAGTCACTCTTTCAAGGCTTGGACACTGCCTCCAAGGATTCCCAGTATCCTGTGGCACCTCAGATGATATCTAAGGACCATGGGATTGCTCCCCAAGGGACGGTTCTAAGGTGCAAAGCAAATGCTTGTTTTTCAGGGAACTATCTGTGACTGCATCAGGCCTGAATCTCTTCATCTTTGGGGGCACTGGTATCTGAGCTCAGTGCTTTCAGACCTGTTTTCTGAGACTTTCAATTCCGCAGGCTTCCATGTGTCAGGGATAATACTGTGTTTTCACAGTAACAGAAACCATATTTCTACCCAAAAGTGGGGAGGTGGTGTCTCTAGAAAGATGCCTATTGCATCATGCTTGTTAAAATCAGACATGTAAATAGACAGTTTGCATGCTGGGAGGAGATGGGGATTGTGCTGTCAGCTGAGGCCATAACAGGATCTAGGTAACTGTTATCTGCCAGTAACTGCACAGAGAAAGTAAAGGAAACTAGTCTTTGGGGACAGCTGGCTTTCCAGAGCAGCCAAAATAAGGCAAAGGATACAAGCATAAGGACCAAAACAGACATTATTGTAAATCTGCATCTGGCATCTATCCCATCGTCATCATCATCGTCATCATCATCATCTACACTAGGCACAGGGACCTGAATGGTCTCCCATGGGAAGAAGATAGCTCCTACTTTCTAACAGCATTCCTAATTTGGGAAACACCCAATAAAACATGTGACTTAGGAATTTGATCAGACTATCAGGGTTTAGCCTTTAAAAACAGAGTTTCTGACTATGTACAAACTTGTTTTCCTCCATCACCAAGTTACCATAGCCAGCTGCCTCTCACATACCAGTGACTGTGGATTTAACATTCACTTTGCATTAATTATTTGCATTTGCTTAATTGCTGCCACCAATCTGGGTTTAGGGCCACAATATCTGAAGGACCACCTCTGTCCATCCGATCATTATGACAATCCCTGCCGCTCGCCCCACCACCAAGAGAGACTCGGTTATTGAGTGATGAAGGCAGAGTCTTTCTGGTAGTAGCACCCAAACTCCCACCCTAGGGACATCAAATCATCTCCTTCTTTATTAGGTTTTCTAGGGACTGTCCTGATGTGTCAGGCTTTGAATTCTGGGCAATGTTTTATTGCTCTTCCAGATGAACTTTAATGCTGCACTCAAATTTGATTGTGGGGAGGGTGCTCCTGTATTCCTTGCATTTTATGAGACATTTTATTCAAAGTTTCACTGCATCTTGTTTCAGGTGCCTGCTAGCTGGAAGGCACAATTTATACATTTAACACATAAATAACTGCCAGAAATAAAGTCAGGACACAATGCTGTGAACAAAGCACATGTCAGCCCCGCCTCTCAAGCTGCTTGCCATGCCTATGACCCCAGCAGGGGTCTTTGACCTCCAATCCCACCCACCCTTCCCCACGCCCCTCAGTAGCTGTTTCTTCAGATCGCAAATACTATTTCCCAGAGAGGGAAATGGGGAGGGCGAGGGTGGAGAGGGAGGCGAGGCTGGGCTCCAGAGGAATTTGGTGAACCATTTAGACGGCGAGTAAAACTGTCCTGCAAGGTCGTACAAGGGCTGCTTCCTATTTGTCGCTCTGCTGCTAGGATTGGGTCTTCACACCCTCGGCTTGTGGTACGTGGTGGTTTTTATATTTTGCTTGAACCAATGCATACTTTTGTTTTATGTAAGCCACTTTAGGCATGAAAAAAAGTTAGAGTACTAACAATACTAGTGAAGAAGAGGAGGGGATACTGCTATTGCTAAGAGGAAGGAATAAAGAAATATTGGAAGAATTCAGCACGGCGTTGGCTAGGAAGGGACTGGCCACACAATCCAGTGACAGACCCCTCTCCATGCCCCTGTGCAGGTATACGTCCGCTCGCGCCCTGCTACCACTTGAGTATACACAGGATGCGCATTGTATTTCTCTCATCCATCACGGGCTCTGTCAACGTGGGTCAACTAATCCTGCTCCCTCTGGCCCCTGCCCAGCACGCTGAAGGGAGGCAACGCACATTCAAATGCTGTGCTGAGGGAGACAAAACTGCCGAAGCCAAGCAGCCTTTTCTTCTCCAAGCGGCAACAGAAAAGAAACTTCGGAGCACTCTTCCCATGAAGCCGGTCTGTGCGAAGGAGGGGGAGAGCAACCGCTCGGGAGACCTGCAGCTTCATAATGAATACGGTGTCAGCCATGCCGAGGGTTTGCCCCTTGCAGACATGTTATTGGTTTTTACTCTTAAAGGGATGAAATCAGCCCTCTCATCTTAGTCCTGCACCATTAAAACAACAAGAACCACCAAGGACAAAACGGGACTCAGTCAGCAAACCACAGAGGAGACGCGATAGTGGATCAAATCAGATCAGGGCTATAATAATGTAACTATGATGACTAAAAGTCACTTTTCTGGCAGGAGGTGGTCAAATCTAATGCAAACCACACATGAATTGAGACAGATACATTAACAAACTTCATAGCTTTTTTTTTCTGCTAAGACCTGGCCGCTTACTATTATTATTACTGTTCAACAACAGTGACAGTATGTGTATAATGCCTTCAAGAGTTCACACCGCTTTACAGGCATTTGCAGCTGATACAAAATTGGGTGGGCAAGTGAATACCCTGGAAGACAGAAACAAAATTCAAAGTGATCTTTTTAGGTTGGAGTGTTGGAAACAACTGAATGAAATTCTAAAGGGACAAATACCAAGTTCTGCACCTGGGAAAAAGAAATCGAATGCATCCTTACCAGATGGGGAATATGAGGCTCAGCAATACTGCAAGTGAGAAGAATTTTGGAATTGTTGTAGATCACAAAGGGAAGATGAATCAACAGTATGATGTGGCTGCAAAAAGGGCAAATGCTATTCTGGGCGGCATTAATAGAAGTATCACTCCCAAATTCCATGAAGTGCCCATTCTGCCTTACTCAGCACTGGTTAGGCCTCACCTGTGTCCAGTTCTGGGCACCACAATGCAAGAAAGACGCAGACAAGCTGGACAGGGTTCAGAGGAGGACAACTGGGATGATCCAGGGACTGGAAACAGCCCTGCAAAGAGGGACTGGAAGAATGGGGCATGTTTAGCCCAGAGAAGAGAAGACTGGGGGCTGGGGCTGGGGATATGATAACGCTCTGTAAGTACTTGAAAGGCTGACACACAGGGGAAGGCCAGGATCTCTTCTTGATCTTCCCAGAGTGCAGGGCATGGAGTAACAGGCTCAAGGTACAGGAAACCACTTTATGGCTGGACATCAGGAAGAACTTCCTGGCTGTTAAGAGTGCCACGACAATGGAACCCATGACCTGGGAAGGTGGTGGCAAGACGCAGCTGGATAGCCATCTGGAAGAGATGGTTTAACTGGAGTCCTGCTCTGAGCAGTGGCTTGGACCAAATGGCCTTCTGGCCTCTTCCAGAGCTACTGCTGTAACCTAACACCCCCATACCAGAGTCATCACTGCCTCCTCCGAGTATAAGACCCGAGGCGGAGAGAGAGCCGCTTGGCATAAGGCCTCCCTTGTGGCCTTATCTGTCTCTCTAGCGATAGCGTTTGTATGCTGCCCCACAGCCAGAGGCTCTCTGGGCGGCTCACAGCACAGTCATAAAATTACAGATAAAAATAAATAACAATAATAAACAAAACCATAAAACATAATAGAATAAAAATGCAATATAGATGCAACCATATAAATACAACAAGAAGAAATAAACACAACATAGCCAATTAAACAACAACCGATATACAATGAAACAATAAACCCGCTGGCAGTGGAGGAAGCCTCGAACGGAAGCCTTCATAATCCACAGCTCATCTCGCAGCTGCTGTGCGACATCTGCCTGCCCAAGAAACGAGGGGGCTAGTGGGGGGAGTGGGAGACCCGGTTCACACGACGCGGCAACCCAGTATGGGCAGGAAGCCAGGACTGGTGGTTGCGCTGTCCAAACAAAGCCCAGGGAAACCCCTGGCGGCCTGGATTTTTCCCTCTCAGACAAGCCACCCTAAGAACGCACAGGCCTGCTCTAGATTGCTTGACACATGGTGGGTTGTGCGCCTTCCTAACCCAAATGACCAACCTCTTGCAAGGAAGCCAAGGGGACTTACAAGGTTCTCCTCCGCTCCACTTTTTCTCACAATGACCCGGTGAGGTAGTTAGGCTGACAGTTGGTGACTGGCCCAAAGTCCCTCCATGAGCTAATGGCTCAGTAGAGATTTGAACCTGGATCTCCCAAGTCCCGGTGCAACACTGAATCCACTGCATCACACACTGATAAAGTCCCCTGGCCAGAAAGCTGCTCAGCAAGAGTTGTAACGCCCCTTGCCACACTTCCCGAGTTCTAGGCAGCCCCTGACAACTCAAAAGGCCAAGCAGCACAAGGGACCTAGACGGAGGAGGGCAGCAGGACAGTGCCCCCTCCCTGCACCACCACAGTGGTTTCTGGCTTACCACATTATTTTTGCAGTTTATATTTTTTCTAGAGATCACCGTCCCCATTCTGACAGCTACTGCCGGGCCCTTTGGCGTGCCCAGGTCATCTTGGCAGGGCTCTCCATGGCAGGCAGAAACTTGTGCTCATTGTAAAGTCGATTCTTTAAAAAAATGCACAGTTGGGCAGCTATGAGCCTTTGAAGTGAATGACAGAGGGGATCTGGAGCTCCGGCTCCACAGCGTCCATGGAGATGGCTGCAGGAGGGAACCCTGAACCTTGCCCAGAAAAGGCTAATAAGCCCGCGTCGTGACAGCTGTCAGCATGCCCACTGCTAAGAGAAACCAAGGCTCAAGGAAACTGCGGGCAGAAATGAGATTCTGGGGGATGCATGCTCCCTTCATGCAAAGAACCCCATTCCCCACTCCACCACTACTCCCCATCTGGGAGCATATTTTGCACTTTACCCCAAACTTCTAGGTGCTGTGGGAGGACCAATAAAGTGTAAAAAGGCCCAAATCACCCCCTGATTGGACCAGACAGTGGAGAGACACCTTGGTCTTCCCATGGCATCTCCTAGGGTAACACCTGGAGCCATGAGGGGGAAGGGGGGGGGGCTTCAAGGAGCCACGAATGGACAACAAAATGCCAGGATGCCCTGAAATCTGAGCAATCTATTTAATTCTATAGGACTTGTGGGGGTGTTTCTTTTTCCTTAAGAAAGCAACTGGCAAATTTTTATCTATTTATTACCTTTCAGGTCCACCCGATACTCCCATGCTATGAGCAAAAAGACATGCATCAGGGAGGTGGCCTGTACTTGTGCATACTGAGAGTTCTGGTGCCATGGAATGTACATGACCCCCAAGACAGTCATGCAGCCTTGAGCAGCGTTGGCTCTTGGGTCCCAGCGCACACTCAGCCTTCACTTGCATATTTCAAGCCTTCATTCATGTAAAAAGCATAATATCCAAATAAGATGCAAACATGATTTTTTACCAGGAAGACAGAATTAACCCAACAATCTAAACCCTGGCAGCAGGAATACCATGAATAAATACAATGTTAAGCAGAATTAGATAAACTCACATTCATATTTTGCTAATTGGATAGAAGCTATCGTGAGAAGGGTTTGAGATACCTGCCCACACTGGCGGAATAACCACCCTGCTCTGCACATCCAACTTGGCAGCATCCATCGAGTCACATCAAGCCAGGCTGCATCCAGCCATTTCAAGGGCCTGGATTTTGCAAGAAGGGGCTTATTTTTCATCATGGCCCCCGTTAGCCACTGGGGGAAAGGTCAGCATGGGAGGACGATTTTCCAGCCCAGACCTTCAATTCATGAAGTCGCTGCTTTGATCACTATTTGGCATGTGCCTGATGAGATGCTGCTGCGTTTGCTTTGCTCATTCGCCAAGACCAGCCCACGTGGCAAGGAGGTTTGCTGCGGGGGAGTGCCTCCTCCTCACGCTTTGTGACATTCCCACAGATTCTGTTACTGGAAGGCTGTGCCAGCTCCAGGCCTGTGCCTTCCTGCCAGCTGCTATGGCTCTTCCTTCCCATCACTTTCTTGCTTTCTTGCAAGCAGAGAGGCAGCTGCAGCTTCTGCTCCTCAGGGTCTCCTCGGCACCACCATTGTCCAGCCAGAGCGGCAGAGGAACAGGAAGGCACCATGGGAAAGAGGACGAGCAGGTCTAGGCATCTCTTTCTGTGGTCCCCTGCTTGGGTGTGACCTCATCATTTACCCTTCCATGCCTACTCATGACACCAGCCCATGTGATTTGGCTAAAACTAGGAGGAGCTGCTGATGGATTGCAGAGAAGCAAAATGTGTAGACAATGGAAAAGGCGAATAGAGAAATGGTCAGACAAGGAGGCGTTGTGTGCAAAGGGAAAATACCAATTCCTCCCCCAGCGTCTGATGCTTCCATAGAAAGCAACACAGAATATTGGTGAATATACAAGCCGAGTTCCACTTTAGGGGGAGAAATAAATTCAATGGTGGCAAAGAATCATTACTCTGCAATACCCTCCTAAGATCTATCTCCATCATGCATTAGTCATGTAACCCACAACTGAGCCTGTACCTTTATTGCAGCTTTTAATGGCAGCAGCCCCATGATCTAAATTGTTAATTTTTAAGCAGGCTGGAAAGGACGCATGTGGGAAACTGTGAGATTCTTACAGCAGTGATAGAGGGAACCCCGGCTTGGCCACGATCCTCATTTGCAGAGCATGTAATGTAACAGCTAACCTTATTTTATTTGCCCTGTTTCACTCCCTTTAATTTTTTAAAAGCTGCCTCAGTAACAACGAGGGCTAGAAGGTTTGGTTCATATTTAAGTATGAAACCTGAGACTCTTGGGATTCTAGTGGAAGTCTGTACCCATGTATGTACCCAGTTCCTTGATTGTCTGCCACTGAAATCCAGGGACTGTCACATTTACTCGCCAATGTAGCAGATAGTTTTCTTAATGTAGCAGATAATTTTCTTAGATCTAGAAATGAAGAAGACTCTCACCTTCTCTGGCAACATGTACACATAATTTATGGCTGATTCAAATGATGATCTGGCCCGTTGATAGCAGGAGAGCAGTACACACCTGAATAAACACACCTGTGTGGTCCTTATCTATAATCACTCTGTTTTTCCAAAGACCTTAAATGAGTCTTTGAGATCAGAACTCCAGACAGAGGGATATAAACAAGGCTTGGTAGTCCATACCATCTCAACAACACAGGATTATCTCAATATGAGTAATTTTTTTTCAAAAGGTTACCTTAATAACCACAAAGACTTGAATAGAGAGAGACACACAGAGAGAGACACTATGAAGAATGTGCTTGGAGAAAAAATGTGCCAGGTCCAGAGAACAGCACAGGTAGGTAATGTCAGAAAATACACAGATTGCCCTCTAAAGACTGAACACAGACATCCCTGGAATCTTATCTGTGCTCACCGCCATGAGCAAAAGGCAGGATTAAAGAATCCTTAGGCAGGGTTAGCAAATTGGTGGTCTACTTCAGCTTTCACTAGATGCTCCATAGTCCTAAACTGCAAATCACCCAAAGAGTTTTCCCTATCGGGTGGTAGAGAGGTTAAATACATTAATAGTTCATTGATGGGTTTGAAATTAACATGCTCAGGGTACTCCATGAGTAAAGTCATGAGGGATCATCCCTAAGTAATTCTGAGAAAATACTTTGTGGCTTCAGATCACAAGGAATCTTTTGCTTGACAAGGGCAAGGCCAATTTCCAGTATTGTGGCATTTGGAAAGCAGAAGACAATCTGCCAAAGTTGGCTGGTAAATAGCGCATCCGCTTCTGCATCCCCAACAAAGAGGAAATGCAGCACCAAAACAAAACGAACTCACATCAAAGTGACATATGCTACTGTATGAATGCAAATGCAAATTCAGCAATAACTGCTAGAATTTCGCTAGAAATACCATTTCAGATGAAGGAAAACGGACTCGACGGCCTGTGCTCAAGCCAGCCTGCCATCCAGGGTCTTGCTCTAGGCCAGGGGAGGCAAGGCCTGGGAACCTGTGGGGGGCCCACCCCCAGCAGGCCCCTCTGAGAAGAGGCTCCTGGATGCGCCCCTCCCTTTCATCACAGGGTCTTGCTTGCCTACTGCTTCCGTGACGAGACCCGCTGTCCTGTATAATAGGGCCACGCGGCACCCCATTAACTCCCCTCATTGCCGTACTTTGACATTTTTGAGCAGGAAGATGAATACTGACGAGCCTTTGGTGGGGGAGCTGGGGGCCAGTGGTCCTGCAGGGCCACGGACTGTTGTCAGCATGGATATCAGCAGGCTTGGTGTTGAGGGGCGCTGGAATGAAAGCCCAGGCATGGAAGCAAGGTTGTGTCATTGCAGAGAATCCTGTGTGGTGCTGTGTGCGCTGGTGGGGCGACAGCCAGCACTGTAGGGCAGAGTGGGGCAGTTGCCCTGGACAGCAGGTGCATGGCAGAGGCAGCAAAGTGACAGGCCAGGGAGATGTGGGTTACCTGGCCTGCTCTACATCCCTTAAGCTAGGCTGCTACCTTCAGGTGTGGTGGAGCGTGCTGGCCCATCGTCAGCACTGATGTGAGATGCAACCACCTCTCCAGCTGGCTTCTGTATATGGAATGTGGTGGGGGGGCAGCACCTTGTCCCTGGGCCCAAAGTCTTGAGCCAGCCCTGGGTGGAGCTCTGGTCTCTCTGGGGATGATGCCCTTTCCTGTGAGACATGTGACAATGGGCATGTGTATACACGAATTGTAGTGCAGGACTTTTCTTCCAAAAAGCTGTGGTCCTTATCAAATTAAGCACGCTCCCTGAAAGCAACCAGGGGCTTTGAAAAATACGCTCTTTCCAATAAACAACAAATCATGAATAGAATGTTAAAAGTATGTCTAGGTTCTTTGGGGAACACGTTATACTTCCAGGGCAAAAGAGATCCCCTTTTTTCCCCTTAAAAACAATGCATATTTTCAGTTCTTATCAGCATGACTATTTAAAGTATCAATTATTTCTCCCTGTTACCACATTTTGGTATGTTGCTTAAAATACACAGGCATGCCAAGAAAGATTACAAGTTTGAAAGTCCCTCACCTGCAGGAAGCAAAACCCTTGCATGTGGGAAAGGCTAGTTTTAGCTTGGCTAAAATCTCTTTATTGAAGAGATTTTTTTAAAATACAAAAACAGTTATTAGTGATATTATACCTTATTAGGACAACCAAAAATCCACAAAAGTGTGCAGGTTTCAAGTTCACCAGAAACTTTCTCCAAGAATCTTTATCAGGAGATGGGACAAGAAGTTGAGAAGTCCAAAACGGTGTCCTGACTGAGGCCATAAAGTCTGCAGTTTTAGGCACACTTTCAAAATGGAAATTAGTTATAAATGGGTGTTGTAGATCTCAGATTATACCCAGCAATGCATTCTGGACCAGAGAAGCAATGGCTGATAGCCATTTCTGGAAACAGAAAAGCTGCTTACCTTGGACAAAACACTGAGGTTCTGAGTCACCCCAGAGCAGAAGAATGGGGAATCTTGACAGTGCTTGCATTAGCAAAGCTGGAGGTTTACTTCAGGTGGTGCACCAGGTAAAAAACTCACTTATGAATCTTACCTAGTGACTAGGGGAAATGGAGCTCTCAGGAGAAAGTCAAGATAAATGGAGCTTTCAGGGGAAAGTCAAGATGGTAGAAAATCGTCTTCCTCTGATAGCAGATTCCACTCTGATCAGCTAAATATGGTGTTTTTCAAAGCACATTAAAAGACAAACAAACACGAAAGCTTACTTAGTTGTGGCTTTTGGGTTCTTTTTTCTCATGGTCCAGTGGGGCCAACTTTATTTTATTACATCTAAATTCTCAAACATGCTCTTCTTCTACATTTGCCATGTTTATAATGGTGGAAAACAAGATGTACAGAACATCAGAATACACTTGCATGTAACTAAGAATTAATTTCAAATATTACTATATAAAATAATTGTTATAAACATCCAGTATTAACCTGGATGTTTACCCCTCCCCTCCAGTCCTTACTAAGATAACTCTCAGCCAGGAGAGGGTCACTGTTGCTGCTGCTGTTGTTTTTAAAGGAATTAGCTGCAAACAAATAAGTTTAAAGGCACTACAGTATTGCTTTAGAGTAATATCAGAAGGCAACGATGCCAGCTCAGAGAAAACCCAGTAAATGGTCAGAATGTTTCCAAGGAACAGATTCGGCAAGTTCAGGGAGATGCAAATTGTGAGTTCGTAATTTGTGAATAAAGATGTGGAAGGTGCACTCATGTTTTAATAACGCACAAAAGTCTTCCTTGGTGCTAAGAGTGAGGATTGTGGCTCTTGCAGAAAGTACCAGTTCCCACGATCATTTCAATCACTCTCTCAAATCAACAGTACCCAGTTCCTGCATCGTGCATGTGTGAATGTGCAACATCTCAAAAAATGCACTACAACAGAACTCTCCTATTCCTTTATCTTAAACACAGAGCTTCCCCATGGAGTCAGTGTTCAGCTGCTTGCCATCACAATCAGATACAGAGATGTGTGCTGAAATGGTTGAACTGCCAGACCTGGACATGTTCGGCTCCCGCCTTAGCTATGGAATTCCCTGGGCGAACCTGGGCCAGCGGCCAGCTCTCAGCTCCACTCCCTTCCAGTCCGTTGAAAGGATAAAACTGGGAGGGGAACACGGAAGGACCAACATGCTCCTTTGGACTCTTTGGGCGATAAACAAACAATAAATGCACGATCAGTGTGTCATGCAGGGCCACCCAAGACGGACAGGCCATAGCAGAGAGCTCTGACAAAAGGTGATCCACTGGAGAAGGAAATGGCAACCCACTCCAGTACCCTTGCCATGAAAACCCCATGGACAGTACCAAAAGGCAAAGAGATATGACGCCGGAAGATGAGCCCCGCAGGTTGGAAGGTGTCCAATATGCTACTGGGGAAGAGCAGAGGGCTAGTACTAGTAGTGCTAGAAAGAATGAAGCAAGTGGGTCAAAGCCGAAAGGACACTCAGTTGCAGATGTATCTGGTGGTGAAAGGAAAGTCCGATGCTGCAAAGATCTATACTCCATAGGAACCTGGAATGTAAGATCCATGATGGTGGAGGACAGGAAGGCCTGGAGGAATGTTGTCCATGGGGTTGCGATGGGTCGGACACGACTTCGCGCCTAACAACAACAAAGTGTGTGAACCGTGCATTCTATCCTGCTAGGGGCAAATCAGGGTGGGAAAAGGACACCACAGTGGTCATGTGGTTTGTTTTACAGAGGACAGTCCTCTGTTTGAAGGGCTGGCAGAGGACTGCCCTCGGTTTTGAAGACAATCTCTGTTTACAGAGTGGGCCAGTCCAAGTCCAATTTAAAGAAGCATAAAGGAGGAAAGGTTCACCCTTGAATTTACCCATGAAAAGCACCTGTACAGCAGATTAAGCAAAGCACACAGGTTGGTAAAGTGAGAAGTGTTTGCATCTCAATTATAATTATTTTTGCATCTGTGCATATAAACCAAATTATGTCAGTTTTACGCCAATTGTCCATTTTTGGTGACACTTATCCCCTTTTTGGTGATTCCTCATTGGCCACTCTGTCTTGATCAGATCACGCATGTTGCTCCTGCTCTTTGCACTGGAAGAAAACTTCCCACTGGTGTGACTGGGAGCTTTTCTTCTAATTCAGACAAATTCAGGCCTGGCTCCTTGCTTTAAGAAGGCCATTTGCAAAATCACTAATAGCATGGATTCCGCCTCTTGTAGTCCGGCCCTACAACTTGCTTGAAGAGGGTGGGTGGGTGGGTGGGTGGGTGCTTGTGGGGAAACATACGCTGTGTCAGCAAATTTATTGCAAGTTGCCCCCTCCCCCTTGAAAGACAAGGTTTATTCAAACAGCTTGAAGTCAAAGAAGTTGGAAACACCTGCGTGATGTACATCCCTGCCTCTCGGCGCTATATTTATACGCCTGTGAATATTTATAAGCATTTATGCTCCTAATGTTGTTGGCATTGTTAAATCTTGATTGTGAAGTTTGTAAATATTCAAAAGAAGCAGATGTTTACTAATCCCATTTACCTTGAAGGGGAGGAAATGCAAAATAGAACCAAAAAGGCAGGCCTGCTAAACTGTTTTCCCAACAGAAACGACCCAAGTAAATTACCCGAACCTGAAGACTATAAAGGGTGACTCTGCAGGTCACCGTCTTAAGCTTATTAGATTAATGCAGTGTGTGGGTTGTTATTTGTATTCTTATTAGACCTTTGCAACTTAATTACAAGTATTTGTTTAACACCGGAATGGAAAGGTTCTTCCACCAGCCCAAGCCAACACTGTGAATGGTACCCAAGCCACCAGTCAGCCTCTCCAATTAACGATCCTGTTTCTCATCACAGCTCTAAAATGACAGAGCTGTGCAAGGAAGGGATGCGCAGAGAAGAGGCTTCCAATGGCCAGGGGCCCAGTGGCAAAGCAGCCTGCTGGGAAGCTGGCCCTCCCTGCCAGCACTGAAAGAACCCATCCTGGTCCAGGACTAAAGCTATAGAAACAGCTCCACTGATGCCAAACAGCCTAAAATTTGGCTCAGCCTTGAAAGCAGAACCCTGATTCAGCTCTTCCTTCATCTGTTTTAAATCTTGGATTTGAGAATATCTGTGCAATAAAAGCATGGGAGCTGTTTCTTTTGGCGTCTATACTTTCCCTTTCAGTTACACTGACATTGAAGTACAACAAGCACACCAAAAACTGAATTTTGGATTGAGGGGGCTTGTATTTGCTTCACTTCTCCACCATCTCCTTTCCACAAAAAGAAGTTTTAAAAAATTCTGTAACTGTTAGGTTTTGTATTGTTTTGATCCATTTTAATTGTGCTGGAAAGCTGGCTTGAGTGCCATTGTATGGGAGAAAGGCCAGGGTTCAAATCAAATAACTAAATAAATGAGTGTAACTGCAAAACTTCATTCAGCTGGTGGGAAGGGGTGTGCAGTCACGACTTGTAAGCCTGAAAGGCCCAGGACTGCCCCCAATTAAAGCCACTGGTGGGCTTCCTTTTATTTAGCACAATGCTCTAGCGAACGCCACCCTGTGCAAGCTCGAAACACAAAAGAATGCAATAAAGCCCAAATAAATTAGGTTTAGAAGGAGGAGGAGTATTTAAGGGAAGTGTGTATGCATGCACGTGTGTGTATACACAGAGTAGACCATCATACTTGTTAGCTCCTTAATACTTTGGAACTTAAGGCACCCTTTATTCCCGCAACAGTGATGTTTATTAGAATTAAAAGGATGTTCTTGATTGATTCTTCTCCAAGAATAGGTGTCATGGTGTTAACCTAGAGTAAAAGGCATGAAGCAACAAGAGCTTTTACTCACGTGAACATAAATTAAAAGAATTCCAGCACAAGAAGCCTGAGGATGGCCTTCTCACAGCACTTCAGGGCTCAATTTTCTGTACGCAAGTGTATGCACTATAATTCCATATGCATATTTAGACAGCATGACCAAAATGCTGGCCGTCGTAGGCCTTTTTCTGTACCCCAAGTTGCCTTACCTGAGTATAGGTGGCGAAGGTGCTGCAACAGGGACACCCAGCCAATGTTATTTGTTAATCTGAGTCATAATTTCACCCCCAGGGTCATAATTTCACCCTGCAGCTCAGCAATTTCCTCCCCTCTTCTTTATCCCCACAAGGACCTCGTGATATCGGCTACTGGAGAGACAGCAGCCCGGATCATGCAGAGTGCGAGAGGCATGCGACATGGGAGGCCCTACACATCCCCTCCGTGGGGCCGAGCGCTACCATGCGTGGAAGCAGCATTAGGCCGCCTCTGCCTGCACGAGGTCCCAGCCGTTATCCCTTCCGTCGAGCAGGAAGCCCAGAAGCAGGGCTCTTCAGATGGTGACTTGAGTGTGAGCAGAAACCTTGCACCATCTGGAATTCCAATAAAGCAACCATGCTTAGAAGCTCGCTTCTGATTTTCCCTGAACTAGGCCAGTTGCCCAGTGGAGTCTAGCTCCAGTGTGCTGGCCTGGAGTGATGCAGCTGTTCCCTTCAAGATAAGCTCTTGCAATTGCAGCTTGGGATCAGGGCTGCTATCAAGGGAAGCTCCTGATCCCACCTTTGGCAGCTGGACATCTGCCAGAGGCAGCCCCAGATTCTCTCCTCCTCTTCACTATTCTCCTGTAGTTATTCATCTGCCTCTCACTCTGGCCTAGGCCATGGAGCGGGTGAGAAGATGTTTCCAGGCCCCTTGCCTTCAAGCACACAAGAGGGAGGAATCACTTGTTGCCAGCACCAAAAAGGTCATGCTCCACACTGCTGACAAGAGGGCTCCCAGGGCAGAGCATCTCTGCAGAATAGGCTAAGCTGTGCTATAGCCCAAGGTTGCTCAGCACACAGGACTGTGCAGGGACCTGAAAGTTCCCGCCTAGACTTCTGTAACGCGCTTTACGTGGGGCTTCCCCTGAAGACAGTCCGAACACTTCAATTGGTGCAAAATAGAGCTGCCAGGTTGCTGACGGGGACGGGGCGTTATGCTCACATGACTCCAGTCCTCCATCAGCTTCACTGGCTTCCCATTGAAGCCCGGGCCCAATTCAAGGTGTTGATTATGACCTATAAAGCCCTAAACGGCTTGGGTCCTGGCTACCTGAACGAGCGCTTACGTCCGTATATGCCCAACCGCCCTTTGAGATCTGCGGGAGAGTCCCTTCTCCGGGAACCCTCCATGAAAGAAATTAGGAGAGTAAGTACTCGGAGGAGGGCTTTCTCTGCGGTGGCACCCAACCTATGGAATTCACTCCCCAAAGAGGTCCGCCTGGCACCGTCGTTACTGGTTTTTCGGCGCCAGGTAAAGACCTTTTTATTTAAACATCATTTCAATTGTTAAAACATATGATCTGGCCAGGGCAACTTCTTCTTCCTTCTCTTTCTCCTCCTATATTTTTATTTACTTAATTTATACTGATAATTTTAATCTTATATTTGTAAATCAATGTATTTTTTGTATTTTTTATTTAATGGTAATTTATTATGTGCTATTGTATTTCAATGTATTTTATCGTGTTGTAAGCCGCCCAGAGGTTTCAGCAAGGGGCGGCATAGAAATGTTATAATAATAATAATAATAATAATAATAATAATAATAATAATATCTCCAACCCTCACCTTTTCGGGAATGTCCCTATGTGGGATTCAGAAAGGATCTGGCAACTGGCACCGGCAAGTGAAAAATTTCCCCTGGAATACCAGCTGCTGAGGAATAATGTGGTTTGGGAACAAGGGACGGGGCAGGTTTTAAATAACCCTTTCATTCCTCTTCTCTGCTGTGGTCAGGATGATACTTCCTCCTGTCCTGAAGCTCGTATTAGCCCCCAGGAAGGCAGTTTGCCCTGGGACCATACACTGTGGCAGAGTGCTAAAAAGCACCCTCCACTGTTAAAAACTCTCCCTTTCCCTGTCACAAGAGAAACAGTTATAAAGGCTTTTCCCAGTGTTTTTAAGGGAAAGGTTAAAAATCCTACATCGCTCTCCCTACTCCTGTCCAAAGGAAGGGTTAATCCCCAGTCCCAGGTCCCTCTCCATGTCAGTCTCCTCTGTGCCTGCATGGAGCAAACAAAAACAAGCACAAGCCATCTAACCATGTGGTTAACATCACACCTAACTAGCCCAGAAAGTGTGAGCCAAAAGAAAGACCTCGACGAAACTGGCTCCCAAATTGACTGCATCTGTGCAAGTCTTCTGAACCTGGATTAAGAAGATGCACAATCAATCTGGGTTGAAACACAGGATGAGAGCTTATAAACACACAACGCTCACCTCTTCCTGAGTTTCCAAGCATCTGAGCCAGTATGCTCAAAACGGTGGGTGCGCAAAGGGCAAAATGGCCATCCGAACCCTTTCTAGTCCTTCTGATGTCAGGACAAGAGCATGCTGATCATTGCCGAATAATGAACTCAGAACAAGAACGTTGTTTGCAAAACTTGACCCAAATGTAAGCAAGCCGGGCTGCTGGCGGAAGACAAAGCAAGTGTGATGTTATGGCGTAACGCTTAGTTGGTCTACTCCCTCCAGTCTCTGCAGCTCCAAAGTTCCAATTCACTCAGTTAATTCACCTGCACGGATACTGTGGAAGGAACAATGCCTCAATAGATCCTTCTGGTGTGACATTAAATATGACAAGGTTATCATTTAATATACTATCACTCAAGAATTGATTTATGGCCTTGCTGAGGCCTCTCTCTCTCTCTCCCTCTCTCTCTCCCTCCCACACACACAAACCTCTCCTCCCTCAATACCCTACTGCTTCCTTGGATTGCCACTTGGAAATAGCCCTTATAGCTGGTTATACTCATATTTTTCACACAGAAAAAACTTTATGGGGCTCATTTCAAATAAATGTTTTAAATTCCTCCTTTGCCACAGCACGCTCAGTCAGAAAAAATGAGTTCAGCATTTCCGGCAGAGGTTCATTTCCCTACCCCCCATGATAGTCCTACATAAATCCAATAGTGTTGACCTACAAAGACCTAAACAGATGCTATTGAGGACCCAAAATTTAAAAGACTGCCTCTTCCCCAGTGTCCCATCATGTTCCTCATCCTCGTGACCAGCAAAGAAGACCCAGCTTAAAGGGTGAACTTCACACTTGCCTGAAGGCCAAGTTCAGCCTCCTGCTTCTGGTATGAATTCACTTCCAGAAGGCCCCAGACAGCACACTTCCTTCCCCTGCTCTCAACCAATTTCCCCCAAACACTGCCTAATCCTCCAACCATTTTGAAAGGCTGAAATGCTCCAGATGCTTCATTCCTAGCAATAAGAGCTTAAAAGCTAATACAGGCAGATGTTTTGGGCCCTGTTTCTAAGCTAACGTAGTGTAGCCCAACCTGCCACTGGGATGCGGCCCCTGAGATCTTCTCCAGAGGCATTTAGCCCTGAGGCTGAAAGAGCTTCTTAAACCTTTTCCAGAAGATCACCAAGTGTAAAAAAAATTGCACTGGGGTTGGGGGAGAGTGGGAATGTTTCTACTGGGTCCATCCCTGGAGGACCAGGTATTTAAGGTCCAAAAGGTACAGTTCCATTATGCACTGAGGGGTTCTTCAAGAGAATGGTGCCTTCCGCTTCCACACAATAGAAGTCTCCTGTGCTGACGGGATCTTGAATGTGTGCAGGTTGGGACTGGAGCCGGTGAGGGCAATTCGCACAGCGTTTGCACATACGCACACGCTCCCTGCAGCACTCAGCCACTCTGCAGAGGCCCTTTGTAATGGCATCCAGGTGAAAGCAAATGCTCCAAGAGGGCTAATTTTTGGTGGGCCTATTTTCCCTTAGAGATTCATCAAAATATTACTGCTCTGAAACCTGAATGGCTTTTAATGAATGGGATGAAGACTATGGGGAGATTTAAGGCAGAGACTTCAAGGCAGTTTCCAGCATGTTCACCTCCCAGCTTTTGTCCTCAGAATCCCGGAAACTGAAGCACTGCCATTGTCAACAAGTAAAAAGAAAAGCAACAACCCCAACATTCCTTGGAAGGAAACGTTGCAATTACTGTACATAATCTGGTTTAAAATTTCAGCTGCCACTTATGAGTGACTTAAGTGCCCGATCGTACAGGCAGCAATTGGACCTGTGTAAGGCAGTGCTTGAATTGCAGGGGGATGTGGAGGGAAGGTCTAAGCCCCTAACTTTTGAGCTGCTCCCTTTGTGTCCTGTTGTTAGAATGATAAAAATGGGAGAAGCTGGCAATGTGCTCACAGGACATGTAGATTTCACCAAGGCACTCATGCATGAGTTGGGAAATCGAGTTGGATTGTGAGATGGGAGATAAAATCACCAACAAAGGGCACCAACAAAGGCAGTACTGTAATGATGGGTGACTTCAAGTACTCGCACGTTGACTGGATAACCTTATGTTCCAGCTCTGGCAGAGAGGTTAAATTTCTCAATGTCCTAAATGATTGTGCCCTGGAAGAGTTAGTTGTGGAACCAACCAGAGGGGAGGCAATCCTGGATGTAGTCCTAGGTGGAATTGATCCAGACATCGTATATCTTGTTGAATCATTAGGTAGCAGGCACCATGTGAGTATCAGACTTAACATACAGTCAGTAGGAAGATTCCCAAATAGGCAGGACACAGTTGCATTTGACTTCAAAAGAGGAAACTTCCCAAAATTAAGGGAACTGGTTCCAGCTGAAGCTGAAGAGGACAACCGAGAAGATAAATTCACTTCAAATGCTTGGAGATTACTCAGAAACAGTATAGTATAAGCTCAGATCATATGCATATTACAAGTGAGGAAAGGCAGCACTAAATTCAGGAAACCACCAGCATGGTTAATAGGTAGGCTCAAGGGAACAGGGCCATTAAGGAAGAAAAAGCTTCCTTCAGGAAATGGAAGTCTTGCCCAAATGAAAAGAAGAGAAGGGACCACAAGGTTGCACGAAGGAGATGCAAGCAGAAACAAGAGAAACAAGCCGTCTGAAGAACTTATTGCTAACAAGATGAAGGCCAGCAATAAAGAATCCTTTAAATATATCAAAAGTAGGAAAGCCACTAAAGATGCAGTTGGACCATTGGACAATGAAGCACCATTTTTTAAAGGGATCCAGAGGAGATCCAGGAAATGTTAGGCCAGTTAGCTTAACATCTGTTTTCGGTAAACTGCTTGACAGCATCACTGAAGATGAAATCTGTAAGCACATACAGGAAAAGCCTTGATAAGAAAAGGTCATTGTCTTCTACAGAGGCGAGTGGTCTTGTCTCACTAATCTATCAGAGTTCTTTGAGAGTCCAGCAGGCATTGTTCACTAGGACTTCCAAAAGGCTTTTGACATAGTTCCTCACCAACGGTTCCTGAGCAAACTTAGTAGTCACAGAATAAAAGGAGCGATCCTCTTATTGGTTAAAGAACAGAAGACAGAGGCTGGGAATAAATGACAACTTCTTCCAGTGAAGAGATATAATCAGTGGAGTCCTGCAGGGTTCTGTATTAGGACAAATTCTTTTAAAACTATTCATAAACCATCAAGAATTGGGATGAAGCAGTGGAGCGGCTAAGGCAGTTGATGACACCAAACTAGTTAGCATGGTCAAAACCATCTGGGACTGTGAAGAGCTCCAAAAGGATCTCACCAAGATGTGATAATGGGCATCAAAATGGCAAATGCATTTTAATGTAAGTAAGTGTAAAGTAATGCATGTAAGGGCAAGATTATTCCAACTACAAGTATATGCTGATGGGATTGGAGCTTGCAGTGACTGAACAAGAAGACAGCTCAAGGAACTGTAGGCCCATTGCACAGCTGCTGTGAAAAAGTTAAAATCCACGCTAGGCATAATAAGGAACGGAATAGAAAAATAGACCTGCCAAAATCTTATTCCACTTATGCAAATCCTTGGTACAACCAGACTTAGAATATTGTGTCCAGTTCTGGTCACCTTATCTGAATGAGGGCATTATTGAATTAGAAAAATTACCGAGAAGGCCAATTAAAATGATCAGGGGGTTGGAACATCTCCCCTGTGAGGAGTGGCTGCAACAGCTTAGAAGGAACTGTTCAGCTTAGAAAAAACAGACGTAAGGGGAGACAGGATAGAGGTGTTTAAAATAATGCACGGAGAGAGTGAGACTTTTTATATCTTCTCCCATAACACTTGAATCTGGAGATATCCCATAGGGCTAACTGGGGGAAGGTTCAGGACAGACAAGAGGCAGCAGTTCCTCCCACAACATATAAACAATGGAATTCACTGCCACGGGAAGTGGTGATGGCCACCAGTTTCACGAAGGAGGCGGCTATCAGTGGCTAGTAGCCTTTCTGGCTATGTTCCCCCTCCTTACCAGAGGTAGCATGCCTACCTACATCAGTTGCTGAGGAGCTCTGGCACGCAGTGGTCTTGCACCCATCCTGCTCGAGTGACCCTGCTGGCAGCTGGTTTACTACCATGTGTACAAAATGCTGGACTAGATGGACGCTTGGTCTGAGCCGGCATGGCTTTTCCTATGTTTCACATTCTTATGGGAGTCATGTGTGTATGCATCTAATGATATGGACTCCAGCCAATGACAGGATCATTCCTGATAAATTTTCAGTTGCAACAAAACTACTTGCACTGTGCTGGGGGTGATCTTTGGAGAACAGGGGCAGGGTTGCCAGCTGCAGCAAACTCCCAGGAGTGTCAGATCGTTTTCTTCTTCATTTTTGTCTTCAAACATTTCAGGAACCTTGAGATGAGAATTGTGCAAGACAAGCCTGGCTTGGCTTCTTGCCTATCCCTTGGCTACCTCTGGTGAATTTTCCCCTCCACCATCAAAGCATGCACTGAAGCTTAAGCACTCTCTTGACGGGCTTTTGCAGACTGGAGAATAATGGTGAAAGGGGGAGGATTTAAAACACACACCTCAGTTTGGCTTGAGTTGGCCACCTTTCTGTCACTCCTGATGGCTAACTGTTAGGATAACCAACCCTGATAACTCCTTGTATTCAAGTGCAATTAATCCTTCCAATAAGATCCTTGAAAAAAAATCTGGTCGTTGATGCTTGGCAAAGGTGGTTGGGGGGGGAGGGGGAGAGAGAGAAATGTAATAGTCTCTTTGTCAAAGCTGTGAGAGCCTAACCTTGTTTATCAGCAAATGCAAAACAACACTCAGGCATACAGCGGTGTCACTCTGACCTTTGTATGCAACCTCGGGTCTCTTCACGCAGCATAACAATGTCTCTTTTGTGCAACGAGTGTTAAGGCCAATGGGAGTCAGGATTTACTGCTCTGGCAATTTAATCAGACTCTGCATACTTTGAGGCTTATTCAGTTAACATTCTAAAACAACATGCGTAAGATGCCAGAACTTGTCTCTTGTTCTCTCTAGTTCTGAGCTGATTTTCATTATCACTTATTTATCCCATTTTATTGCAAACATGAGGGCAGAAGGAGAATTGAAACAACAGCCACAACAGTTGCTGCAAACGGGAAAGCAGAATCATGCAACTGATGTGCGCCTTTGTGAGGGTTCTTTTTTTTTTTTAAGACATGGAAAGACAGCATTTGCATTCGGTGGAATGCATCTTGAAAGACTTCATGTGGGAGAAAGAGGAATAAATAAATAATAAATAAATAAACGTGGAGCGCGTGAAAGAAAAGAAATATAAAAGGCGAGGGTTAGCTACTGAACACAAATTCTTGAAATGGGAAGGAGAGTTATGGATTTGTACTTCCTTAGCTGGCGCATAGTGCAATCTCATGCAAGTTTACGCAGAAGCAGGTGTGCACGGGATGCAGGGCTGGCCCACTGCCGGAGGCAAAGCAGCCAATGGCACCTCCCATCTGCCCCAGTCTAGATGCACCTTTAGGAGGTCAAGTTATTTTGATGCTCATGGCAGAAATCCCCACCTTGGCAAAGGAAATTCAGCAACAACAGTGAAGCAGCGAACAATTTGCTATTCTTTCATGGTACTCAAACTCCAGTGCAAGTTCTGGCCCCGCATTTCTGGGTGCCACCGAGTGATGGCAATTGACTGAGGACAATGTGAGGCTGAAGGGGCAGGAAATTGCGCCCACCAATTCATTCTGAGCAGCTGGGCACGCGGGGCGGGTCGTTTTGTGCATTATATGCTACATTAACCAGATTTGCACGTTCTAATTTGGAGGAGGAGGAGGCCGAAAAGAAACAACACGCAGCATGAACAAGGAAAATATAAATTTTGATCCAGGTGGTTTGAAAGCCCATTCTCTAGACTGCTCATCACAAAACGAGGAGTGGAGGGCATACTGTGGAAGGGACAGAATTTATATGCTCTCAGAAGAACTCTCTGGTCAAGCCTGACAGCATCCTTCATGCACTAAAAAGGTACATTAAAAAAAAAGAATCAAATAATTAGTTTGCATAATTAGTTGCTCTCACCCAGGGATGGGGAGGGGGGCAGCAGCTAAGTATTGGGATCACAGGAGGCCAGGGCTAGAGTTAACTCTTCCGTGGCAGCTGTGATCCTGCTAAAAATCGGCTCCTTGCTATTCACATCAGGAAGAAACCTCCCATTAGCACCAACACGCTCTCCAATGATCAACACAAGTGGAGGAGGGACAAAGGCATCAGAAGAGCCCTGCGGGATCAGACTAGAGCCTGATCCTTGCTTGTTCCCTCACCCAACCCGAGGGGCAGCCCTAGGTACCAAGAAGATTTGAGTCTCAGGTTCACAGGGCAAAGACCAACAAAAAAATTTATGGCAATCTATCTGTTCTTTCAAGTGCCTCTGTCTGTGTGTCTTTAAAGGATCCTGCTTCCAAAGGACACCATAATTTGTAGGAAGGGGAGAGGACAAGGGCATAAGAATTCAGGAAAAGAAGCAAAACACCTCAAACAGAAAGACGTGCGGTACAGCAGAAGCTGAGGTACACGGTGTTCAGGACAGAAAAGTGCAAGGTCTTGCTCTTGGGAATCAGGAATAAGGGGTGCCATGGGTACAGGATGGGGGACAAGAGACTGCAGAGTGGCACTTGTGAAAGGGGTCTAGGGTACTTGTGGACAGCAGGCTAAACATGAGCCAGCAGTGTGATGTGGCGGTTAAGAGGGTAAACATCCTCCTTGGATGTATAGCAAGAGGCATGGCTTCTAGACTGAGAGGTGTTAGTACCACTCTGTAAGACTCTGGTGCACCCACAACTGGAGTACAGTGATCAGTTCTGGGCTCCACATTATAAGAGAGGCATAGCTAGGTTAGAATCAGTTCAGTGCAGAGTCTCAAGGAGGATCGTCAGATTTGGGGGGACAACCTATGAGATGAGATTGAAGCTGCTGGGTCTTTTTAGCCTGGAGGAGTCTCAGAGGGGATCTTATAGTGACATATAGGTATGTGAATGGGTGTCACATGGTAAAGGGCCATGCCCTGTTCTCCCCTGTGCTGGAGGAAAGGACACAGTCCAATGGGGTAAAGCTCAAGGAACTGGTTTTCAAGTTGGATGTCAGGAAGTACATCCTGATGGTTAGGAACCCCTAGAATAAGGAATCGGCTCCCACGGGAAATGGTGTGAGTGTTCAAGAAAAGATTAGGCAGCCACATTTTGGGTTTTACATGTGCAGAGCTGGCTGGAGCCAGAGGTCAGACTAGATGGCCCAGGTGGCCTTCTGTCTTGCTCTCTGTGTTTCTATGTCAGTGAAAAGCCAGTTGATCTGGGCTCCTGTACCTTCTATGTCAGTTGATCTGGGCTCCTGTACCTTGATCTCAGAAAGTGCATATGGACAGGGGGGGGGGTGGCCCCCCAGAGTTCAGGCTCTAGCCCTAGTGGGTGTTCCCATCTCTGCCACCCATGCCTCCTGAAGATGATGGCAGCTGCCACCCAACACATCTGCCTGTTGGGAAAACCCAGCCCATGGAGTGTGGCATCCTTTCCCCCCCAGTAGCTACGGGTTTCCTGGGAACCCACACGAGGGGATGAAGGCAGCAGTGCTCTGCTGTGCAATTGTGTGCATTCCAAAGTATGCTTGCTCTGGTCCAGGAGGCAGTATAGAAGCACCATGGCCACCAGCCAGTGAGATTCTTATCCCCCAGTGCCAGCAGTGCAGACATATTGAAGGATCCTGGCAATTGGTCCAGCAGCAGGAGCTGCTCATCTGCAGGACACCTACCTTCCTGAACGCTCTTAAAGGGTCAGATGGGCCCCCTTCTACTGGAGAACGGCCTCCTTACACTGCATAGCTGAAAGCACAAGGGCTGCCTGCAGCTGCCGTCACCCGTGGGGGCCAGTGCAGCGTGCCCAGGGTGGCATTTCAGCATTCATGTTGCTAAGTCATGTGGAACTTGCCTGCTTTGCACTGTGGGGTCACATGAAATGATGTTGTGTCATTTCATTTGCTACTGTGGTTTCACACTGAGCCCCACGAGTTTCACTTTGAGCGGCATGTATAAATGGATGCGAGGCAGCTAGCTAACAGCAGCCACAATGGCGGGCGGTGGTGCGGCGAGCGCCTCCAAGTCCTGGCCGGGCCAGTTGCCCAAGTGCTTTCGCAGGAATGGGATGGAAGAGCAGGCGCAGGTTCTGACCAGTTCGAACCAATTTGTGCGAGGGGGAAAGAGGCCCAGCTGTTGCCTGTTTGTTATTGAAGTATGGATGCACATCTGGCCTTGTACCAACCATTAGGTGAAATGAACAGCTGCACAGGGGCTGAGTGCCTTATCCCCACCTTCACCTAGCTAACTGCCAACTGGATTGCTGCTTTGGCTAGGCGAGTTGACTAGGCATTCCTGGTCACAGATGAATAGCCCAGGAGGGCCACATGCAGCCTTCTGCCATAGCTCTCTCTCTAGACTGTTGTGAGTGAATGGGTTGCTGCAGGAGTTGGGGAAACGCTGCATCCAGCTCAAACCCAGCCAAGGAGAGGAGGCTGGCGTTAGTGCTGCCCCTGTATGGGAACAGAAGAAACAGTTTGGGGACACGGAAATTGAGTGGTCTGGGAGGGAGGGAGGGAGGGAGGGAGTGGGAGAAAGACCCGGTTTGTGCATATAGTGGAAATGTAGATAAAAACAAAGATTAATTAGAGAGAAAGCAAGGAGGGAAGAACGAAGAAGAACAGGAATTTTAGTCTCCAGTGTCCTTTCCACCAAGGGGAAGGCAGACCTGGGTAGATCCGGTCCAGGAAGATCTTCGCATGCCAGGAAGTGGGGAGGTTCATAATATCTCGCTCTGATTCCTGGGAGACAAAGAACTAGAAGCACGAGATGTTTCCCTACCCAATGTCCTAACAAATCTTTAGCCGGAACAAGACATGGTTGCTAAGCAACTGCTGATGAATTTACACCCAAAGTACGCAGATCCCGAACCCAAGCCATCTCTAGCAGAGCTGTGCTGAATGGACTTCATGAATGAACTCAAGCAAGAGTGAGTGGCACAGACCAGAAATAGAATAGTTTGTCCAAAGCTAGCGTAGGTGAGGCTTTTTCAGGATCTCGACATAACCAAGAAAAACAAAACAGTATAATAGTGAATAGAACAGCGTGCTTAATATTGGGAACGAGGGACAATAACCTGAAATGAGCGTGAAAAACGTGTATCCTGAGGTAGCTATGACTCTTCTAAAGAGCAAAAGCCCTGTAGCACTGTGATCATTGTGAGGCATCCCTCCCCTGACCCCACACCTTTGTAGCATGTAAAGATGGGGGAAGGGACAACAACACACACACGCTTACCTGCGGGCATGTCTGTTTATGCAACCCATCTCAATTTGCAATTTGTTCATCAGGTTATGCATCCAGTTTTAGAAATGCGGATAAAAGTTTTCTAAGCTTACAATATTTTTAAGTATTCTCACCTTTTTATACATCTTGGAACTGTGACATGGGAAATATGCTCTTTCTCCCCCTATGCATCATAACACATGGCATATTTCTTGTCTGATTGGCTGATATCACATGTGCTTTGCTTATAACTGTGAACTGATATGGAGCCAGAGAGACTGAGCAAGAACATGCAGAAGCACTAAAATATGCCTCTTTGTCACAACTGATGAAAGATCCAAACTGATTGCTTCTTTTTTCAAAGAACAATGAAACTAAAATCATTCTACATGTGTGCATTGCAACGGGATTTGTTCATTTCCTTCAGATACTAAAGGGTTATAGTAACAAACAACCGACTGCACAAATTTTGGTGACTAAATTATACCAACCATACAGACACAGAGAATATAAATGAACTTGTTCTAATCCATCTTGCTTTGGATTTAAAAAAATATTAAAAGTGTGTTAGATCTCTATCAGCTCTCATTCGACAGTCAAAAATTACAAAACTGTATTCCTGCTTTGTTTACCATGAAATACAAACCCAAACATGGACTCCTCAACAAGCCCGAGATATAACCTCAGAATGAACCATGGTTTATTTCTCTGGCTTGTCAGAGAAAGAGACAAATCAAAGGTCTGGATACACACGTCACAAACCAGTCTCCCATTTGTTTAGTTGCTCTTGCTTGCAATGCAAGTAATCAGGTGCGCAAGAGAGAAACCCTGGCCCACTGTGCTATGTACACCACACCAACGGAACTGGAACATATACTTTTCCATTCATCCTTTACAAATGGCTCCACAAAGAGCCTTTCGTATGCATTGTTTGATTTGGCATCTAGAAATGTGATCTCAGTGAATACAAATATGAGAATAACCGGCCTTATTTTATTGGTTTAGATTTCAGAATGAAGCTGGGTGATAAAGAGACTTTGAAGTACAGGAGTTTCTCTCTTTTTAGGGTTCTCAAATATTAGCTTATATCTGTTTTAGCAGCAAACAAAGATATCTAACCACCTCCATTAGGGTGAATGTGTTCCTGCTGAAGCTCCACTGAAATTCTGCTGCGTCCTTGTAGAGTTTCCATTCATTTAAATGGGGCTGGTTAGAGAAAACTTCCTGGTAGTTTGTGTGTCTTAATAAAATCATTTTAACAGTACCCTCTTCTGACTTGCTGAGGTAAGATCAATAAATACATAAAGATATGCAAGCATGCACCTCATTGCTTGCGTCACAACTGCCCAAATATTTTACTGAAGTATGTTTTGAACAAGCCTCAGCTGAGTGGGAAGGTCTTTTTTATGCTAAGCCTGCAAAAGGCAGTGTGCTGAACCATGTGCCTGGGCTTGCATGCCCAATGTGTGAGCAAGTTTCCTTCAGTGCGCCCACCATGTTGTTGTGTAAACATCTGAAGTACTGCTGCAGTGTCTGCTTGGGAACGCGCCTGTGAAACCACCGGAGTTGCATGTACAAAACACACAGCCTCATCAGAACACCTCGATGTATTACTATTTGTATGCACAGTTGTATGTACAGAGCTTTTGAAAAGCAAGCTCTAAATGTTGTCCCACATTTTCTTTCCACTGGGGAGTTCCCCGTAGTGCTCTTCTGTCTGCACATCAGTGTATGCTTGCCTTCCGTATCGATTCCTCTCCCTTCAAAGTGAATCTTTTGACTTTGCTATTGCAAAAAGGAAACCTTGTCAGACTGATTATGAGGAAGCTTGCTAACCGCTTCCCCATTTGATGTGCCAGCTATAATGTTGTACAAATTCTAATGTCATAAATGCTGGATCATGTACAAATGCAGAAGACTTCATCAAAGGTGCTGCTATTCTCAGGTGTTTGTGCTTTAGTAAACTGTTGGACCAATTCACTTTTGGGAATTTATTTTTTAAGTGAGAGAGCGTTCTGCATGAAGGCGATGCTCATGGCCTCTCTCTCTTTCTGCAAACCTTCAGACCATATTGTGGAATGCCTGGAAACATTTTAAAGTTTTATTATGGTGTTTGAAATCAACAAAGCAATTAGTGAGGTTTTTAAGCTGTATACTGGTCAATCAAATCTCTAGTCGATAGCACTCTGCAAATGTCAATAGAGGTTTTGGTTTTATAGCCCATGTCTGCATACTTATATTTACAGTTGCAATGTGAGAACGTGTGTTTTTACAGGAATGCCTGCAAGCCCCAAATCAGATCAATATCATCATACTGAATTTCAGAACTAGAAACTAGGCACAATATTTAATTGGTGACTGAAAAACTGGGCTGCATACAGTCTGCAAAGTACTGCACAAGTTTGATGGAGATACAAATACAGTGGATTCTAATACTTTCACATACTGTATTTTGCATATTAAACAAAAAGCTGCCTAAAGAAATCTGTGTCCAGATTCGTGATGCAAATACACAAATATTTGGGGTAGTTTAGAGGGATATCTTTGGCAGTACAGAAGCCCATTTAGGGTGCGGTTTGGTGTGATGTTTTTAGCAGTGCAGGGACTCCTTGCTTGAACCAACCCTCAACAAGAGGAAAAACAAGATGGGAAAAATACATTTCAGATTCCTCAGTGCCAACAAGAATGTGTAGGGAGACAGAAAGGAAGCAGCTGTTTAGAGCTACCAAGGAAAGTCACCACAATTTCAAGAGGTCCTTGGAGCACTTATTGGGTGTGATGTCCCAGAGGAAAAAGAGCTATTTCCTGCCTATAAAAGTATGCCATGTTGGGAGTTCCCTCAAGAGGAATGGCCAGGAACAATGGCCAGATTCCATTGCAATGGAACAATGACAGAATCAGTCTTGTGCCTGGAGATTTACATTTTTGCTCCGAGTATGAAGAGTTGACCTGGTATGTTTTTCTGGCTTGCCATGATCACTTCAGCCCTTACTCTGGGCAGGATGTTGTTGCAAATATGAAGACTCAAAAGTAATTATGAGTCATTTTCTTGATTTAGGGATGCTCATTATGACACTTCATTTGAAAATCCTAGTAAAATGGAAAGGCATGTGCCATGTTAAATTGTTCAGCAGCAACCATCCCCAACGGGAACAGCTGCAGGACACCAAAGAGGGTGCCACGAGCAGTTGTGCCAGGGGCCATTCCTGGTGACCAGCCTCTCTTCTGCCCAGTGCAGCTGGCGGTGACAGCACTGAAGAGCTGCTAGAGAGCCTGCACAGAGCTTGAGGCACAGTTCCTGGTGCCCAGGGAGCCTGATGCATTCCCACTCCCAGACAGATTCCTCTGGAGGTAAGAATGCCAGAGAGAGGACTGAAGCAGCCTACTTCTGCCTTTGATTCCACACCTCCATGCAGGTTGGAACATCTTTGGGAAGCAAAGCCGCACTAGCTTCTTCTTCCAGCACACACATGTGCCCGGCAAGCTGCAGGACACATGGCCTCCTAAGACATACAAACCCAGTAAGGCTGCAGCAGAGGTGCCTTCAAAACCTCCACAGACCTCATGGCTTCTTGGGGACTCTGGGGTGTACACCTCGCCAGGTTGCACACCTCCATCTTCTGCACACCTCGCCAGGTTTGGATGGCACAGAAGCTGCATGTCACAAAGGTAATTAAGCAGATTGTTCCGCTTGCGCCTGGCACATGTTGGGCAGGGAAAAGGAGCCACAGAAGTTCCTTTCTCCCCATGATCACACAACCCTGCCACCAGGATAACTGCAATGTTTAGGAACATATAGAATAACTCCAGGCATGTAAATAAGATAGATGCAGCAGATAGATTGTAATCAATGCTACTGATAGCAAACTAGCTGACCATTGATTTCTGACCATGCGTTACTAATTCTTCCTGAACAGAGACAGCATGCTTCCTGCCCCAAATGTATACAAACAAATAATTTGGTTTTTCCACAGACTGTAAATCATAGAAACTTTTAAGATGCATTTGCTTCATTCTAGTACATCAAGTCATATGTTAAATGAGAGGGCAGAGAAATGAAAGAACATTTTTTTTCTGCTGTGAATAGATTCTTTGGTTCAGCTTTCTAGTCCAACTAGGCACAACAAAGCACCTCCCGAGTTTTCAGCCTTTTTCTACACAAAGCTTCTTTGACATTCTAAATGAACTCTGGCACTACACGTTGCACCAATGTTCTGTAAGTTTTGTCCCAAGCACCATCATTCTCCCCACAGCTAATTACACCATTGGCTTTTCTGCATGGTGGATTTGCCCAAAGTGGCCCTGTAGGCTTGCTGTTAATGTCCAGCTCTGATCCAGGATGGGCATCCTTTCTGAGCCACGGACACAACTGACCAGTTGGAAGGCTGTTCTGGGTGCCACCACGAAGTGTCTGCCATGGCAGGCACAGCAAGGGATGAGTAGCCTTCCCAAAACACGAACTACAAGAGGTGGGGTCTACCTCCCAGCACACTTATCACCACCCACAGTTTTCAGTACTAACAGCAATCCTGGCTGCTCTCTTTCTCTCTCTGTATATCAAATTTTAAGTGGAGGAGTGGGGCATCTCAGCAGGAAAGGTGTCTAGGAGCACATGGGTTGTCTACCGGTTGCCTGGGGCTTGTGACATTCCCTTCACAGCATGGGAAAGTAGTAGCTTTAGCCATGCAGTAGTTCCCATGTTGCAAACATGAAATGAGAAGAAGGGCTGTATGCAAGGTCAAGTTGCAAGACACAGCATGACGATACCACAGGCTAGATGTCACTGAGATGGACGCTTTGCGTCTGGCTGTTCACTGGGAGGAGAGGTTCTTGTGTTCTGGATGTTCAACCATATACCCCAAATCCTTCCACACAAGCAGCAGGGAAGACAGGAACTAGCCTAGGTTTTTCCTGACATGGCAGCTTTCTGTGGCTGGATTCTGACATTGCACAGTTTGTGCGAAGAACCCAGACTATGCTCTGAACTTCATTGTGTGCAGTAGGCAAACGAGGCTCGGGAGCTGTTTGTCTACTTTCATTTTCCATCTGCTGAACACTCAGTTCCATATTCATGGCTGCCTCTGTGGCAAAGCAACCTCCTGAGAAAGTGCCATGGTTTTCACACGGATTTGCCAAAGCTTTGCAAGTTCTGACATAATACTTGACACTACCCACAACTTAGCACAAGCCATGCATTGCAAACCAAAATATGGGCTGACATCGTAGTTTGTAAGCTGGGTAAGGCTCAGGTGAAACTAAGTGCAGAGATTCTTCCCCACTCCTTCTTGCCACCGCCATGGAGAGAGAACATTAGAGGAGTCCCATACCTGTACTCTAAAAATGCTGCAGCCTGGAATGTGATCGAAATCCAACACGCCACCCAGGGGTCTCAGTTATTCGCTGCACAGCCTACGTATGAACACATAGCAGGGCTGGTATGCTAAAGAAGGCTGAGAAAGAGAGAGAAGTGGGGCAGGGAGAGGAAGGGTGGCTGTGCATGAGTGCGTGCGTGCGTGCATGTGTGTGTGTGTGTGCAAATCGAATTCTCCATATTTGCATTAGGAAAAGAACAGGAATTTTACATAAATCTTTCTTCCACTCTGCAGCCACCCCAGCCCACAAGAAAATAGAACAAGGTTTTAAGGTGAAAACTCTCCAGGCAAAACAAGCCTAAACTATTTTCTGCCATAGTCACCCTCTTGAATATTTTATTCTGTCTTCATTTTGGACGCAAGCATAACTCTCCAAATGGTGCAGACTCAAACTACCAAACTACTTTGCTATAAAAGTAGCACAGGGCAGCAGCACTTGCCCAGATATTTACACCGCTAATAACCCTCTCTAATACATTTGCAACTCTCTGGAAGGCAGGTTATTTACAGCAGCTGGGAAATTGCCTGCAAAGAAAGAAGGAAACGGGGGGGGGGGGGAGCGGATTATTTGCTGACAAACTTAGGACTAAAAGAGCAAGATTGGAACATTCTCTGAACTCACTGCTATAAACCATCTCCAGAATCAGAAGAAAGCAGGACAGGAGAAAGCAATGGCTTCTCCTTCCCCTCCCACTAATAACTAATTATAATCTGGTGCTTATATCCACATTCCTCTTGTTTTTGCTTCATCCTGGAGCCCAAGTCTGACATGCCTGTGTTTTATAGTTTTTGCTGGAAGAGGTAAGCAGGTTAATACCATTTCAGAGAAGGTCGGTTTCCCTTCCCCTTCCCTTCCCTTCCTTCCCCTCCTTCCCCTTCCCCTTCCCTTCCAATCCATTCCCCCACCCACTCTGAATTCCCTCGTTTTTCGCTCTGCTTAAATTCCTAACGCTGCCTGATGAAATGTAGTGTACAGCTTTTAATTGTGCCCAGAGGCAGTAGAACTTCACAGAGGGTTTGCAGGGACTGGCAAAAGGCTGCAGAAACAGCTGTGCTCCGGGAACATGTGCGGTGCTGTGGAGCTATCCTGTCGGCACCTGCACCCGCTTAACGCAGAGTTGCACGCATGGCTCGCATCTGGGATTAATCAGTGCTCTTAAAGGAATTAATACTCTTTAAGTTATTTTTTATTTTTACGATACCTGCAGGAACACGATGCTCAATTGAAACGTGTGCCCGTGTGCACACCCACACCCACCCTCACACCGAGTGGCTAAGAAGTGTGTTGCTTAAGCCAGCATCACTGAGGGGAATAGAAGCCTCTGTTTCTTTTGCCAAGAACGAATTGTTTTAATATCCCCAACATTCAATGTTATTTATTATTAAAGTCTAATAGAGTTTTAGTGAGTAACCGATTCTCCGCTCCCTTACGTGGTTTTCTTCCATCGACGCCAACATCTCACAGTTTTAGCATTTTGCTGGCAACTGTCCCTGCTCTGGCCCCTCAGGACTTTATTCATCTTGGAAGACTGGAGGAAGTCCACCAAAACTATCACGTTAATAAATGTTGCATTGTTTCAGCAGCCGTATTTACTCACATCTCTCCACACAGCAGAGCGCCCTATTCACGAAGGGTATAGGCCACATTAACCATTTAGGCTAGATTTCCATGCTAATTGTACAGGAGGGGGAAGCCAAATTGCATTTGCATGCTTATTTTTCATAGCTTATGCCCAAGGAAATTTAGCAGCATGTTGAATTTACTGTGTGAGAGCTGTCAGGGCTACGGATAGACATATCCAAATGTAGTACATGTTTTCTGTAGCCCAGGGATTCATTTGGAAGATTTCTAAAGTCCATCTCAGCACATCTTACATGGCAGTTTATAAAAACAGGCTAAAATACAAATAAAGCATTCTAACATTTTTGTACGTGGGCACACACAGAATAAAATATATTAAAAGACTGTTGGGTGGGATAAAAATGTCATAATAAGAAGAAAAAGACTGTGGACCTCTTTGCCTGGTGACAGAAATGCAGAGGGAATTACAGCAATGAGAGGCCAGTCCTGGCACGCCTCCCTCTCTGCCCACCTCACCTCGGAGGACGGAGGGCCCTGGAGCAGAGAATTCCGTGCAGGAGGCTGGAGCCGGCCGGCTTGCCGTCACGGTGGCTGGAAGCTGTGGTGCAAAGTACCGAAAAGGCACGGTTCCTCTTTGACAACAGTGCGAGGGCGGAAGCCCAGGGCCTTGCTCCTGACTCCGAATCTCTTGCCCAGGTCTCAGAGGCCTGGGGATTCATAGTGTGAAGAGAGGGACTCCCCCTGGCCCGCCCAGCCGAATTGGCATGCAGCCTCCGTTTCAAAGGGGCAGCTTCCTCCGTTTCTGTCTACCTAAGCACTGCACACTTCCTGTTCATGTGTTTGGTGCAGTGTTGGAAAGGAGGGCTTAGTTCATTGCTAAGGGACAGGGAGAAGGGAGTGAGCACATGCACTCCGCTTCTGGCTGCACTGACGGGCAGCATGTGTGCGGTCATCGCCAGCAATCAAAGTCAACAGGTGCGGTGATTTCCCAGCGTGGGAGAACCGTGGGGTACCTGCCTGCCATGCAGCTGTCAGGGAATGCAGAGCCTGTCAGAAGTAAAGTGGTGGGAAGCCCTAATTCAGCAGCATTAACACGGCTGGATTCGCAGGGATCCAGTTCCAAACCTTGAGGAACTAGTTACTCAAAGTTTTGCGGCTGGATGGTCAAAGCTGTCAGTTTCAAGCTCCCACACTCTTTTTTTAAAAAATAGCTCAAGTCCTTTCCCCCCAGATATGGATGGCAAATGTTGATAAATTCTTATGAAATTTAACAAAATTCTCAACCAGTCCTTACATATATAGGTAGTATGTGGTGTTCCTCAAAGTTTTGTTTTGTAAGCTGCCTCGAGGCTTTTTGCGACTGGGGCGGCATAGAAATAGTTTAAATAAATAAATAAATAAATAGTTGCTGAAATGTTTGAACTGAAATCATCTTTTCTAGTGATGTTAGTTTTAAGTCCATATGATAGCAATGAACAGCGATTATCATTAGACTTTCAATCATACAATTTTTAAAGGATATTTCAAAGGAATAAGAATTTCAAAACAAGAGAAAATTGGGTTCTTTGGATTAAAATGAAATTAACCCTCTGGGCTATTAGGGTGGTATATAAATGCAAATAATAAATAAATAATAAATAAAATGCACATTCTAGTATGACAGAAGAATAAGACTTTCCAGAAAACCCTTGAATGATCCCTCTTTTCTCCTCATCACTGGTCTATTTTCCTGCAGTTTTCCCTGCTCAGTCTCTCTCACCCATCAACAGTATTCACAATATGGCCCTTGTGCCTTGTAATTTGTCATTTCATTGACTTTGTTAGCCTGCGCCAAATTTGCTTTAGGGCATGACAAAATGATGCTTACATTAAACTCCTTGATTGGCCCTGATCGCTGTTCTATGACAATAAACCAAAAGGCTCGCTGCCGGTTCTGCTGAGTGCTCTGTTCCTTCGTTTAGCCTTCCCCGTTCTTTGGCTCCCACATGCAGATTACATGCAGAACTAGGGGGAGCGTTGTGGTACAGCTCCATTCCAAGGTGTCTCCTTTCCACCGAAGCACAAGGACTGCAATCCTCCAACCAGCACAATATATTTGTAACCCGTTTCCCTCCAAACTCACAAATCATTCCAGATTATTCATCACAGAAATGCAGCATAAGAAATAAGTTTTCCTTCTGGGCAATCACACTGTATACAAACACTGCATGGAATACAACACTGTGCGCAGGGAGAAACTGGGGGGGGGCAGGGGGGCAGGCAAACAAGCAGCATCTAACCACAGAGGTCCAAAGGGCTCTGGTGGGCCCTGCTGGCTGTGGGGTCTTGGCAAGCGCCCTGCTGCAGATACCCATGGCACTAGTCCAGATTTTCTGCCTCCGGCCCCTCTGCTTTCAGTTTTGGCTCTCAGGACTATAGCTGCAGGTTCCGCTCCCTACTAAAGCAACAGAGCTGCCTGTGTGGTTCACCCAGGGTTACACTCACCAGTACAATTCCCTACAGGCTACATAGTTACAATAGTGCTCTTAACATTACAATGGAAAACACATCACCAACTTGGCCATAATACAGCAGCCTTTATATTCAATGTCTGCAAAATAATAATAATAATAATTCCATAGTGTATGGCGAACAGGCTGTTTATTTGTCTACACAGCTCAGTGACAAACGATCCATAAGGAGAAGTAACCATCTCTTATCCAAATTCTGAAATATTTTGCTTCTAATTGCTTTAATACAGTCTACCTTATACTAAGTTTTTTTAAAGCAGAATTTTAAGAGACTGAAATCCAGAACAAAGACCACAATAAAATATCTCTAATATGCAGAGAATGTTTGATCCCGTTGATTTTGAAGGAGGGGAGCAGTGAGGAGGCAACATGGGACACCTACTTGCATACAATATCGTGCTGATTTATATTAATAGACACAATTGTATCAATGCTGGGCATAATTTAAATAGGAAGACAGTCCCCATCATGCGGAAAACTTGGCCTAGGCGATTTCTGTGCTTTGCTCACAGGTGCACCTGATGGGCAAGTTCAAACGCTAGCACTACCTTCTGATGGCTCTGTGTTTTACACTGCTCTTTGACTGGATAATCATTCGCATAGAGAATGCCTTCCCAGGAAACGACAATCCATTGGCAGTCCCTCAGAGACCTCTCCTGTATACAGACAGATGTCTATGGAGGCGGATTCTTGGCTAGAATTCTGAGCCAAACTTCGCACGTGCAAGTCACGGTGGCTTTCCCAGCTGCTTTCCCTCTCCCGGTTCTCTCTCATGGGGCAATTGGATCATACATGGCCAGTCCGCTGGTGACCAAGAAAGTTAAAGTGAGCCCGAAGCAGAGTATAATCATCTTTTTTCCTGTGTTCTCCTCTCCTCACTTCCCATCTTTTGCACAAGTGAATCAGATGTTTAGAGGCAAAAGTATTTGGAAGTTGGGTTGGGGCAATCAACAGTGTCAGGTAGCAAATTCTGACGTACTTAACTTCTGTTAAGCAGCAGCAGGGTAGGAAGAAGGAGAGTTGCTACGTGGCTGTGTTCTACAAAACACATCCAACATTTCTGCAATCCAAAAATCTGACACTAGACATAGTTTTTAAAAAAAAATACTTCAGATGGCAGATGCTGGCTGTTGAACTGAGCTAAGTAGATGCCCAATCCCCTCCAATTTCTCTGCTGCCGTACACCAGCTAAATGCACCTGGGAAGTAACTGGGAATGAACTGGAAAATGGCAAGTGAGGGTGGCGGCAGCGTGCACAGGGTTGGGAGCAGCACTGGTTGGGTGCGGGGGAAGGCTGGCCCCAGCGGTACCGAGGGCCCACTGAATTCTGAAGCTTCCCTTCAAAGCCAAGCTGTCTCCCAGAGGAGTTACACCAGGTGCAAAGGTGAAAAGTACCGGTGCTGCTGAAAGCGCATAGACCTCTAGCAACAGAATTAGATCCACAGTGAGCGCTCCCAGACCTGTCCCTTTGGTGGGAAAATGATCCTTTCCAGAACAGGTTAAACCTCATCTCCCTGGATGCAGGACACTGCAATTCCAGCCACTCTTACTTTAGACTCTCCTCAGAGGGTGAACATTCCCCAAGTTTTGTTCTGTCACCCTATCTAAAATTAAGAAACTCAGCAGGTCAGATGTTGCACTGACTCCAAATCTCCTTGGTCACGTGGTATAATGTGAGCCCAGCCATTCACCTGAATACACACTGAGATGGGACAATACTCAAGCGGACAGTTTTGGAAGCATTTAGAAGACTTCCCATGAATAGCACTCGGAAGGTTCTGCTTGATTACAGCCAAAAACAAATCACCAGTGGAATGCAACACTCTCTTTGTCTGAAACCAGAAAGGTCCTGCAATATGTGTAAAATCTAAGGATATGAGAAAATTGCTTTTAATCTTTAAACTCCCCTAATGCTGTGAGCTGAGCTTCATCTAGTGGTGCACAGCTGGGAGATTTTTCCATTAAAAGAACAGTCAAGCAGATTATTTCCAAATATAATATTGCTACCCTGTACCTCTTCTGGAACAAATAAAATTGCAGGGATATTTAGTAACTCTTCAAACTTCCTGCATGGGTTCTTGAGAAATGACATTCTAATAAACTGAAGCAAAACAAAATAAACTGAATCTGCATCCCTGGCAAAAGGGAGGAAAAGCAAGACGGACACCCGCCAAACCTCATCACACTGCGACATCATTTGCAGGGCGTGTGTCAGAAACCTACCAAATCCAGGCATGTAATTGCGTCAAGTGATTTCTCCAAGGAAAGTTAATCCAGAACCTACTTCAATTTTTGATAACCTTGTGTCAAACATTTGGTATATAGGTGTAAAAGAATATCCTATCATCTGAGAAATGCACACCCAATGCTGTGTAGCAAAACCCACACTAATCCCAAGACAGGCCATTGAGACAAATATCTGCTAGCTACATGTGGTGGAATCGTTTGTTAAAAATGGAAGGGACGACTCTTCCTCATCACCCAACATCCTTGCATTTTCCATCCTAAACTAAGACCTAGTAAAAACTTATAAATCATATTTGGAAGTCCTCTGAGACAGCTAATCCCCTAATGCAAGAGAATGAGTATGTTTGATGCTTCCCACCCAGTAGAGTGCAATTTTGCCCTATGAATAAAGCCAAGCAGGCTGATGGAAAGTGTAGAAATGGTCCCTATATGAGGCCAAGGAATGGGAAATGAGAGGACCAAATGCTGAGCTCATGGCAGGGTGGCTGGAAAGAGCATTGCATTACCATCTAGGTAAGCCAGGGGGTGTTTATTCTGTCCTACAGAGACAGACACCTGCCCAGCCCCCCTCGCAGCTCTTTACAGGTCCGATGCAACCGTGGTTGCTACCTAGCCAGCCAAGAGAGTGCTTTATGTTGTTCTTGCTGGCAAAAGAATTATTGTTTCCTGTTGTCTTATACTTGATATTACTATGTTGCACTGTTTTTTCTTTGAATGGAGCTAGGAACCTTGTTTTGTTTGTGCTTTGGGAAAACCGCTCCGAGCATGCTGCATGTGGAACAGAGCATACAAATAAAGAAATTAGGACCACTGCAGCTGCGGAAACATGGCAAGTAGGGCTCCCCTCCAGGTGGCTGCTTGCACAATGACCTCAAAAAGAGGTTTTTTTATCATAAAAAAGCGAGAATGAGCGTATTTTCTCACAAGCTGATGTCTATGTCTACATAGAAATCTTGGAAAGAAATGCTACCATGTAAATAAAAATTCAAAGCATCTTATTGTAGTGGAGAAAACAATGGCCAGGTGGCCTATGTACCAGTACAGTGGTACCTTGGCTTACGAACATAATCCTTTCCATGACTCTGGTTGTGACCCAAATTGATCATGAGCCAAGGCAAATTTCACCATAAGGTTCAATGTAAATAAGGTCAATCCGTTCTGTAACTATTTTTTTTAATCACAAAAATTAGAAGCAAAGTAACAAAGAACAACAAAGATCGTGGCCATCTCCCCCCACCTCCACACAATCACGGTTTTGTGCTTGTGCAGGGAAGACGGGCACGATCGCGATCATCACCCAATGTGGAGTTTGCGACTAGAGGCAAATTTTTTCTGAAATTTCTGTTTGTGACCCGATTTGGTCATGAACCGAGGCATTCATGCGCCGAGGCACCACTGCACTAACACTTGTTCCCTTCTTGAGCTTCTTTGTATTCCTCTGCCAAACCTTGCCCATTTCCTCCTTCCCTGCCAAAGTGGCATTTAAAAAGAGAGGGGGAGAAGAGAGAGAAAGAGGGAGGGAGGGAGAAGGGAGGGAAATTCTTCTAAGAGCAGTGCAGGGCTCTTAGTGGAGAGCCTTTCAGCCAGGCAGCAGTCCTTGCATACTCAGGAGAATGCATGACATCATGGTCAGGAGAACTCCTGGGTGTTCCAGGAAACATTGAGAAACCCTTTGCTAAGAGCCGCGTGTACATAGGAACAGAGAGAGAGAGAATGATGGAGAGAATTGTCAGCCACTTTCCATGCTTGAAGGGTTAATGGAACACCTGACCATCTGCCCAACTGGAACCATCTCCTAAATTCTCCCTTACATTTTCTTTCACTGGACTAAATCTCCCCCCACCCTTACCTTCCTCCCCTAGAAATTCTGAAAATGAAAGTCTTGACATTGTAGGCACAATGTTAGTTCTTCAGAGTTAAACTGGATGTGGGCAGTCCTCCAGAGCTGAGGACACCTTCAGTGAAAGGCAGAGCACACGGCCCACTAGTGGACTTATTCCAGGTCCCACCTGCAAGGAACTGCACAGGTACGCAAATGCTCTTGGAAGAAACCAGACCTGAAAAGAAGAGAGCTGTTCTTCGCAAACATGGTTATTAGCCAGGTGTGAACAGTGACATCTCGCTTTCTGTATGCAATGTCAGTGTAGAGGAGATTTCTTGGGTGAAACAGTTCTGTCTAGCTTGGCCTACGTGGGTACTGTGCAGTGTTTTGACTGGAATCAATTGCACAAGTGCAATGACAGACTAGATACTCTTGGTAGGAATAGGAGTTTTGTCTGCATGCTAGCAATTTTGCTTGCCTGTGAAAGGGTTGACTCAGATTTATAACTCTTTGTGGTGCTTCTGAATTCTACAAGAAGGCAGTATGTTTGCATGAAATGCAAAGCAAGACAGAGTCTTCCTTTTCTTCTCAGTTTGCACTGACATTGCTTTGCTTCATCATATTAGAAAATAAAATTTAGGAGGGTGTGTCCGTGACCCCTGTTGTGGTGGCCAAGTGACAACCTTCTAAGTGCTGGTCATCGGCTAATGGCTTGGGCATCACATGTGGCTCACAGCATGATGCACGGCAGGTTACACTGTTGCCCCATAACCATTTTGTTTGTGTGCGGGTTTTTTCTGCAAAGAGACACAGAAATAGGAAAATGGGGAGGAATAATAGGACATCAGGAACTTGAGAGAAAACAGGGAAAGGGAAATGGGAAGAAGAGGCACTGAATGGAAAGCAGCCCCATGTTTCTGATGGAGATGGTGGAACTGAACTGCTTGAGTCTGTTCCTGGTAAGAGTTGTTTCTTGTTGAGTTCCTTTATTCATAAATCACTCCTTATGAACACTTCTTTATAACTATGCACAAAATGGTAAGAGTTGCAGCAAAACTAAGATCAAAGACATGTTTATAAATGTAAAAATTCCAAAACATCTTAGAAACAACAATGCAAGTCATGTTTAGTTCTTTATGAGTGGCTTCTACAGTGATGGAATTAGCTAATTAAAAATAAGCATTTATGGCATTAAACTATTTTTAAAATGAGCAATGGAGGATTTTCTTTTGTATTCCCATAGTTGCCCTTTGTCCTCCACCTCCTGTAAGATTATTCTGTTCATGATCATTTATTTAGCTAGAATTATAACACATAGACTCAAATCGGAAATGATCTCCAGCATGCTAAATTGTCACATTATTTGCTGCATAAAGGAAACAAACTTTGAAAAATCGTTACACAAAGTCTACAGACCTGTAGATAAATAATGAAAATGAACCTTCCCTTGAAAATGCCCCAGTGTTCATTTAATTTAATATTCTCCATTGGTGGAAATAAATTAAAAATGAACAAGGCTTGTTTATGCCTGCCTTACACTATCCTCTGCTTTTGAATAGCAACCACATATTAATTTATCAGGATTCCCATAAATTATAATTAGCCAGGAGGATTAGCAACATAAATCCTTGAATTTAAAACCAACCTGCCCCACTCTCTCTTCCCTTTGCCCTAAAGTGAAAAGGGGACCATAAAACCCATCACTGCCGTTTGATCCATTAAACTCATGAGACACTCTTATTTCAGCTTAGCTACTGGAGGTACGTTCGTTAAATCTTTTTAAAGTTACAGTAGCCTGCCTGGAATTGAAATGCTCACTCTGCAGAAAATAATGTGCTAAAAATGCTACACCTCTCTCTAGAGCAACGGTGACTGAAGATATAAACACTCTTCAGAAATCTGGGGAGGAGTAAATTTTTAAATTCTCATTTTTGTTTAAAAGGATCTTCTTGCAGAAAACACAGAGACATCTCCCTGTTCCCAATATTTCCTCTTTCTCAGTAGAGGCAGGTTACACAAGACAGTCAATCAGTATTTTAAGCCGTGTCACAAATGCACACTTTTACTTCTTCTGATAAAATGACACTTCACACTATTCCATAATCTGGCTAAGTTCCACATGAGCTGAGGGGCAAGATAAGAAACCTCGACCAAATTTATGCCCGCTTGTCATCTGAATTTCAGTCAATGATGTTTATCTATGAATGTACAGGAAAGCCATCATAAAAATATATTTTCTAGTTGCCTCCTTGATATGCAATTTCAATTAAAGGGTGATGAATCAAACCCATGGATTTTCAAAGGAAGTAGTTATACCTAACTGCATGCAAGCATCATAGCAAAGGGTAGACTACAGGGGTAAGTGAGCTTCCATCCCTGCCCCGAGGTCATGATGGTTCAGTACAAAATGAAAGCAAGGCAAGAACACCCCAAGTAGGTGGGTGGGAGAAGGTTGGAAAGGGAAGTTGTTTTTTGGAGCCGGAGAAGAATTCAGGGGCCACAATACTTGCCTTTCAGCTGAGTGAAAGAACTGTAGAGTTGGAAAGGGCCTATAAGGTATTTGAGTCCAACCCCCTGCTCAATGCAGACTCCAAGTTAAGGACTCCAAAAGTTTGTGTCACTGAAGGTTATCCTATGCACAATAAATAAAAACCTTCTGCACAGAATACTAGCTGTACGCCATGAGGCGAGTCCTCTGCTTGGAGGTGTCTTCTGTTGGAAGGGCTGTCCTGTCAAAGTCATCTTAAAGAGGAGGAACCCTAAGAAGTAAGGGTAGGACGGGCACCTTGAAATTGCCTGTAAAAGTTTAGCACCGGATAGAGGCCTGAGCAGCAGCCCAGAGGTTGCTTATCTTCCCTATGATGGTGAGAGGTATTGTTGTTCCATTTAAATAATAGCAATTATTTCTACATTGGCCTGCATATACATATGCAGGTTTTATGGTCCACTTCTCTTACCCATTTTGCTGATGCATTCTTTCTCTTTTTCGGCAGAGACTAGAAGCCAGATGCATTTTGATGGGCAGAAGATGATGTGGAGCACTGACCGGCACAGAGTCTGCCATGCAGGGGCAAAGCCCAGGCACGGATTTATTTATGTGAATGGAAATTGGGCCTAGTCAAAGGCCTAGGCTGAGTATAGGTGGCCAGATTGCAAGCACTAACCCTCAGGATGCACCTGAGATCTAAATGGGGAGAGTACCGGAGTATGTAAAGATGCAGACAGCAAGTCCCCATAGGAAAGAAGACGTTACTCTAGCTGTCTACCATCATTTCAACCATCCCCTTCCCTTAGGGAATCTCTCTCCCCCACCCCCACCCCTTGATACTCCCTCAGACTGCTTCTCCCCATTGCTAACCACTGCTTGTTTGACAAGAGCAGATCTGCTGAGCACAGGATTGTGGCCTCACCAGCGCCCACCCCGTGCGGCGGTGCAGCCAAGACCGAGGAGCAGATGGGCACGGCAGGAGCAGCACACCGTTCCTCCTGTTAGTGTGGGCCCTCAGCAGAGGTGACCCACAGCACCAGCCCTGCCCGTGGTCCAGACAACTGTCATATTTTTATTGCAAGTTTGGGCTGCCATTGGGAAAAGGAGGATGGAAGGTGATCACATTTGTGGCATTGCTGAGTGCCAGTTCTGAGCATCGCCCTGCTCTCACTCCACACAGGCCTCCCCAAAGGCTCCACGCTGCCATATTGCTTCCATCTTCTGAAGCTGGCAGGAGCTAATAATGTGTTTCTTGTTGGGCTGGAGGATTGCACAGGCCACAGAGGTTCTCCATCATCACAGGGTGCCTTTTTCAGGCCTCACACAAGGAACAAGAGAGACACTCACACTTGGATGACTGCATTTCCTCAGTGATTCGTATTGCAGATGCCTGAAACGGTTCTCATTCGCAAAACTGCCTTCAGAGATAGGAAGGGGAAGGGCCCACGCAACTCGCCACCTGCCCACTTACACCTAGCCACTAACGCAGCCACTTAGCGGTCTGCCAACTGCCAGCCCCTGCCCAGTCTGGGGGCCAGGTATCCCTGGTATCCTCCATTGGAAGGGTGGCCTGGGCCAATTCTGGTTTAGAGATGATGAACCCTAAGAATGGGCGCCCATTCACAGTGAGCCCCCAAACAGAAGGTTGGACAGCAGCACCCAGGTCATCTGGCCATAGCCTTTTGCCCACTGGCTAGACACACTGACTTTCTTTCAACCACCACAGGAGGTGGTTGAGGCCCCATCGGTGCGGGTGTTCAAGGATAGGCTGGGCATGCACATGATGGGCATGTCATGAGCAGAGCTGGCTGGAGCCGGAGGGCAGACTAGATGGCCCGGGAGGCTCCTTCTGACTTGCGCTGTTCCTCTGTTTCTGTTTAAATTATCATCATATCCAACGTGCCTCCAGGTACATGCACATTTTATGCAAACTACTGTCTGCTCTGGCATGCCTCTTCTGGCGATGCAGCCCCTCATTCTGGAGATCGAAAAGGGGCCACCTGCCTCCCATTGCTTTGTGGTCCAAGGGGAACAGGAACACTCACAAGCGCGCCAGTTCTTAGTAGTCTGCCACCTCTGGACAGTGCGCTGCATTCCTCAGCAGGTCACAAGTCTGGCATTTTGTTCAAGCTGCTGGTGTGAGGCACTTCTGATTTGCCTACAAGCTGCACTGAACACTCACATGGAAAGGGGGGCGACAAATGCTTCAGATACAGAGGTGCACTGCGCAAGCTGCACCTGAGGAAACCAAGGCAACAGGGACATCAGGGCCCTCGACATCACAGGAGGATCCCTGCATGTCTTGAGAAAAGTATGCGGATCCTCAGAATGCCTACACCTGGAGAGCACCTAGCAACTTCTTATTTACTGTAATAAATGAAATTTATATCCCACATTACATTGTTTGCTCATCCCTGAAGACATGCATGACATTTCATGGGGGTGGCTACTTCCATGTCACCAAAAAGGAGTAAATGCATTAGCATTAGTCAAAAGGGGATAGAGTTTCCATAAAATTTGCAAGGGCTAATTGGCATCCATAGATGCCTCGGGGGAAGGAAGTGCTCTCCTGAAACAGAAATGCCCTACATTTCACCACAGCAGGGAAGAATTTGATGTAGGGAGGCTGTGCACTTGCCCAGTCTTCTCTCTGGGTGCCAACTTCTTGGGGCTTTTAATATTTAAACTAGACTCAAACTGGGCAACCATTCACGTAATAGTGCTGAAATGAAAGAAAGCCAGGAGTTGGCAGGAGTAGATGGCTGTCTGGCCGGACTATGCATTCCATCCAGTTCTGATACTTGAAACAAATTAAAACTCTAGGTTCTGTGGGTCTAATTGTATTGCTTCTTCATCAGGCTTTGGATGGTGGAACTCAGCTTCTAGTACAAAACAAAGTGGATCACACGTAATATCTGCCCACCTCAGGGCTGGTATGCAGGAATGTTTGGGGTTCCATTTTTAGCAGACTGTCAATCTGGATCTTTTTTGAACAGCCTTGAGAAGTGCGCAAACTTGAAGCTTGTGGGATCTATTTTGCTTTTGAACCAGAACTCAGATTCATCAACCAGGATCGAGTGCATTATGGTTACCTGGGAGCACACATACGTTTAAAATGAAGGACCAGGTATCTTTGAGCAAATGCTCGACCCAGAAATTTGCTTTCAGATTCAGAAGTAATCTTGCAGTTCTTGTACACATGCAAATCCACTCATTTTTTCCCAAGCGTTATTCATTCAAACATTCTACTTTAGGAGGGAGGAGTTATATTTATTTTGCTATAATTAAACAACTAGGAAGTGGAAACTCTTGCAGATTTCCAGCAAATCACCTAAAGATCCACCAGTCGATCCCAATCAGCCTTCTGCTCACTCGCATTTTGAGGCTGGATCTCTGTGTGAAATGCAGACATTGACAAAAGGTTACTGCTGCTGAATTATTTAACAATATCAAAGAACTAAAAACTTCTCCGCATCTACCTCCAAATATTTGTTGAAAAATAACTTCAGGAGGAAAAGCAGGAATGAATTTTCATTGAAAAGGGCTTGCAAGGACTTCTAACTGTGATCACCAATCCCTGAACTTTGCTTGTCCTCAGAGGCATCCTGTTCCTAATGCTTAGTGTCTAACCACTCACCCAAACCACGATGCAGCATCTGGCTTCATTTGCCAAGTCTCATGATTTTATGTATTTATTTAAGAGTTTTTTATACCATCCACCACCAAAGTCTCGGGACAGTTTGACAACAAACTAGAACCAAACAAATTTAGTAAGTAAAGAAGAAGACCCTCAACCCTGGAGTCTGCCATTCCGCTCTCAAAGATTCAAGCAGGGTTCCTTCTGCTTTTTGTGCCTGTTCATCCCTGTGCTGGAAGGAGGAACTACATGAGCCGGGCCTTGATGCTTACAGCTGAACAATCACCACTGTCATATTAAACAGAGCACTCCATTTTCTCAGGCAAGCACTCAGAATAAAACTTTGGGGCAGGTAGGGGGCCAAACCGATCCATTTTCCTGGGCAAGACAGGGTGGCACAGAAGCCGTTCATGATGTTTAAACAAGAAATTACATGAAACAGAAGGGAGGAAAGGGGCGGTGTGAACTGGGTGAAAATGCAAATCAGTTTGCTACCTGGATGTACACATATTGTTGTTAATAAATTCCACTGCCCTCTGTTCCAAAGGGAGAGCCTGTGAGCATTCCACGTGGGGACTGGAAAGTGCTCCCTCATGCTCTCTGAAAAGCTGCAGGAGGAGGAAATCTTTGCCAGCCCATCCCAGCTCCCTTAATTATTTTAATTGCAGCAGCGCAATGCCGGTGCACTGAATTACCCCCTCAGGCTCAGGCTGCTTAGCCAGGAGGTACTGAATTAAACTGTCAGAACATGCAGAAAAATTGCAATGGTGCCTGTCAACAGTATTTGTTAAGAGACATGGGTGAAGCAAGTGACTTGTATAGTAAAAGAGCTGCCGGTGCAGAGTCGTCAAAGCGCAGCACTGGAACTAATGGGGTATTCAGAGGTCTTGTTCTACTTCATTGGTCAAAGCCAACAACAACAAAAAATATCTGGTAATATTTGGGGCAGTTTGCTATTTATGGCCATGGTGATAAAAAGGCTGTTTAAAGTTGCACAGCCATGTGGGCTAAAGTGGTCCCCAACAGCTGTTTCTTCGCAAGGCAGAAGGATCTATCTGCAATGGAAGTAGGGCTGCCCAACATTTTAAAAGTTGGTTAATATTTAACAGATTAGATTAGATTTATTTGTGTGTTATCCCAAAAATCAAGACAGGTGTCTTTTGCACAACGGCAAAAGAAGAATAAGGAAGAAAAAAGTGTGAGGCAACACAGAAAGGAACCCACAAATGCTACACTTCATTGACCTGGCTTGCATGTAACAACCCAGAGAATGGGTTGTTGTTACCGGCAAATGCTGCCCTATAGTTTAACTGGGGGTTGTTAAACATCAACAGCCCATTTCACAGCCCAACAAAAGAACATACCAAAAACCTTTCCAGTGTTGTTCTCTTCTTAAGCAAGACAAGGGTGGCATTGGTGACAGGGGAGGGCAAAGCAAAACAAAACAAAGCACATGCGAGCGCTGCCTCCATTTCTGTCCTGTTGTTCTGCACAGGTTGGAGAAACAAACCCTGAAGCATCAAGCCTTTTTTACTTCTTAAGCTCCTTATGCCATGTAGAACCCTGAGACAATTGCCTCTCCGTATAGCCACACAATCTGGGGGGGGGGGGGGCGCAGGGGGGTGAAAGTACAGCATGAGACAAGAGACCCTAAGTCTTGCCCCAAAAATATGGGTTGGGGGATCAGAACTGAGTAGTGGAACAGGTTGTAGCTCAGTGGTAGACTTCCAACTTTGCCTGCAGAAACTCCAGGTTTGGTCCTTGGCATGTTAGAAAGGAGCCATTGGTAGGTGATAGGAAAGACTTTGGCCACTACTGGCTTCCCATGTTCTTAAGAGATCCTTTCCAAAATCACCCTAAATGGAGCGTCCTTTCATGACTCAGGCTGCCCAGTTTCGCCAGTTCCTCCTTCCGTAGAACCACTCCCTTGAACCAGTGCAAAGAAGGCAGTTGGCATTTCTGAAGGCTTCTCCCTCTTGAAACAAAACCAGGCATATGAACTGATGCAACATTGTCTGCAGTTACACTGCTAGCACAAGAGGGAGAGGATGAGAGGGAGTCTTTCTCCTCGGTGTGCTAATGTTTGCACGCATGGGACACTTGACTTTCTCTCCCCCTCTCTGATGTTGTAGTACTTAAAAGCAGCATCTATTACTGCGGTGATAACGACTCTGTATTTGCGTGGTCCCATCTGGAAAGAGCAAACGAGAAAGCGCATGTACATACCCCCGAAGCAGGAGGGAGGGTGTGTGTCGTAGCAATTCAGGAGGCATCTCTTTGCTCCCCCTCTTCATGAACAATCGGCAGTCTGCATTTGCGTGTGTCTGTGCACAAATGCATGTATACACAAATGTTCATTCTAGGAATATTGAAGGTTATCAGAAAGAGGGGGAAACCAGTCTTCCTGAAGCTACAGATTATACTTACGTCACCACAATCGTATGCACTTACATGCTTAGCTTTCACTGCCCAAACATTTTAATATTTCTTAAACCCAATGCAAAAGTTACACTGGAGTACCAACACTCCAGAACTAGCATAGCTTCCCTCAGACTGGTTCCACTTCAAACAATCAACTGCACTTTAGTTGTCTGACTGACTGACACAAGTTTGCAGGTATAATTAGAAGACAAAAGGCAAGCAGTCTAAGAAACTAAAGGCATCCACATTTGAGGCTACAGTTGTAAATTTTACTGTCTCAACATAAGCAGTAACTTATCGGATTCTTTACCGATTCTGTTCACATGTCTGAATACTTTGCTTGCAGTTGATAAAGGGGAACTGAGGGTGTGTGTCTGTATGCACATCTATTTAATTCTGCAATTAATCCTCATATTCAAAGCACAGTCTGCAATTCAGACCTAAAGTCTCCGAGAGTGCCCCCCATCTCCACCATCCAGCCCATTCATTTCACTAATATCCCTTGATTAAACACAGTTGCTGGAATTCTTTAAGTAGTTTCACATCATCATTTGAGCACTCATTTAAATGAATTTCCACTAATAAGAATATAAGTTCAGTAGAGGTTAATGAACCATTAATTCAGTCTTTTAACTAGCTCATTTATGTAACATATAGCCTGTGTTTATTTTTACACAAACGAGCCACACAACATTTAATAGGCAAAACAATCAAAGATATAAACAAACACAGTTTATGCAATCCAGTCTTAATCTTCCTGCCATTGACTCAGAAGTGTCTCCACTGATTTCAGAGGCATGACTCCAGCCTGGAGGGTTCCGGGCCCAGGTCATATTCCCTGCCCCTCTCCTGGAATTACTAGAAATTATCTTAATTATTGCAAAATCTGTCCAGAAAATGATAACATTCTCCATTCATGGGGAGACGGGAAGATAGCAGCAAAGGCACATGGGATTTGTTGCTGGGGGCATTGGAAGGAATGGTGCCTTTTGACAAGAGAGGTAGGAAATCCGCATAAATATCCAGTAATAGCCTGCTCTAACTGCTGTTATAGACCTGAAACAAAGAGCTGACTTGATCATTCAGTGCCTGAGCGCACTTATATAGGGAAATGAATCCCTGCGGAGGTGGGGAACAGGATGACACCAGCTTGCTCACCAGATCTCTGCCCTTCGAGCAAAGACGTGCCAGCGGCGGTGAGAGAGAGGAGGAAGAACCATAGCAGGTGGGGACAGTTGAGGTGAGACATTATGGAGGGAGGGCCCACTCAGGCCCCCAAAGCTTGGGGGCTGGCAGTGTCTTACAATGCTTCATCTCACAGTGATCTGTGCCCCTGCTCTGCATACTTGCCACGGGGTCATCACACAGAAAGGGGACCATGAGGGCAGGAGTGGGCAGAAAGGAGATGAGGCGCTAGCCAGGGTAGCCGTTTGTCCAGCTTTCCAGAGGAAAGTCCTCTGCTGGAAGAGCTGTTGGAGGAAAGCCCTCTAATCAAAGCCATTGCCTCGCGGGGGGCTGGCTGGTCCCGATCCAGCCTCTAGCGAAGGAACCCTAGTCAGAGGGTGAGCAGAGCTCCCCACACCCTCCATCATCCTGGAGAACAAACTGAGAGGCAAATGGGCCCTCCATCTTGTGGGGAGGTGTACTGAATTTCTATTTAAAAGAGCATAATTACCATAGCATATACAAATACTATGCAAATCGCCATTCTCTTTTTGGTGATGCATTTTTCGTTTTTGTGTGCTGTGCCACCGTAATCTAGGCATGGATTTCAGCGTGGTATGCAGTAGAGGGGCAAGAATTTCTGACTCTCTGTTTTCTAACAATAGTGAGAATTTCACAAACCAATGAGAAAGATAGGGAGAGAGTCAGACAGGGAAAGTTACTACAAAGAAGCCTGTTGGGGAATCCAGGAATGGGCTTCTGTGTGAAAGAATCTGAGCCTGATTCTGGCACTGCTCGCAAACACTCGTGTTTCCTGTGTGCCCAGAGGCAACCCGTATGCCTTAGTTTTTGGCATCCATCTATCTACTTGAGCCAGTACTTTGCACCAGATTCCAGCTGGTGGAACTAATGACGCTAGTAAGAGACAGAGTAGTTACTCCAAGTCCCAAATGAACCCACCTACACACTAGAGATGTTGCTATGGACCTGCGCAAACCATGATCCAGACCTGCTTTCACCCCTGATCTGCACAAGCTGATTGTTCTAAGGGACGGAACCTGTAGGTGTGACAAGCTGCACATGATGCCCATTCATTATTCATGCACTACGAGTCACGCTATACCTAAAATTTTCAGGGTGACTTCAATAATGACAACAAGTGCCGCGAAACCAATCACAGAACACACCGAACAATTTAAAAGTGACAGCAATGACTTAAAATAGCTTCAAAGGGGAGACACAGAAGGATAGGAAGAAGGGAGAGGAAATCTAAAGAAGAACTGGAGCACAAAGGTGAGAGTGTACTGCTTGCTACATGTATTGGAAGAGGGGGGAAATCTAAATAACTCTCTCAATAAGAGAGAAGAAGCAAAGCAGCTAAAATGTGCAAGGGTATAACATTGCTATGCCTTTTGATGTGTTTATACCTCCATTTTATACATATTGAAAATAAAACAAACACCACCACCCGAACACGCACTGTTGCCAATGTCTCTGCAGTTTGCTGGGCACCAAATGGCAGAGTGTGGGAGAGGGAGAGCGAGCGAGCGAGCGAGCGAGCAAGTGAGAGAGAGAGGACAATAGAGCTGACGTGTGTAAGCTTTTTGCACAAAGGAGGTATCCAGTTGTGGAAGCTGGAGAAGCAGCGTTGATCCCCTTTCTATACATTGACTATACCCCGTGAACAATTATGGCTTGCATGACCTAAGTGTCAATAGACGCCACGAAAATGTATTGCGTTTGAGGTGATGCACTGGAGATACATCTGCAGAGTGGGATTCTGAAGGCTTATTCACACATGCAAATGATATACCTGATGTTTAATAATCGAGCAAGCATGCATATGTGAAGCAGCCTCATCCACGAGGCTGAACATCTGCTACAGTGCGATGACTCGGTCCTCGTGTGCATACTATGCCTTGGATAAATTATATCAAAGATTCAATCTACAACCCATCTGCTCAGAAAGCTACTTCCCATATTGCATTTCTTGACGTCTACCTTCTAAGCTGCTTTACGGGTATCCCTAAATGTGAGCGTGACAGACCAGAGCTTCCACACACGCATATTGAGCAAGTACGGCCGTCAGCAGCCCAGGACTGAAATCTGTAACCCGGTTCCTTGAGGTGCCGTGTGTGCAAAAGATTTCTTGATGTGCAGCGCTTGAAATGTTTGTGTCACTGTTCCATTCAAAGCAAGGACATCACTGCACAAGGTGTTGGATATGAACTGGAGCCAGATGCTGTGCTGGCCTTTGGCCTGGCCAAGGTAAATTGTAGTTAATGATTGCAACTGTCAGGACTGTTTCTAGGAAAGTACCTTCCACAACCTTTAGCACAGCTTCTCCTGCAGGTATTGTGTTTGCGACTTTTTAAAGGCAGGAGTGCTTTGCTGCTTGAAATCCCAAGTCCATTTTAAGGGAAACAAGTCAGTCCTGTCAGCAATAGGAAATATGAATATGCATGGAGGAGAATGGATCAATTAGGAAGCAGTTCATTTACTGTAAATACTGAAAAGTCCAGCCATATCTTTAGCAAGTGGTTATTAAAATGGCTTCAAATATATTCTGACCTCTGATAAAGGGCAGGTTAGAAGGAACTAGAATGAGCTCTGAAATAGCCAAAGCATAATGGACGTGTTTTCTTGATGTTTCCACTCCTCTCAGCTCCAGAATGTAGGTAAAATGTCTGTTCCTACCTCTGCAAAAATAACAACAAAAAACTTAACATTTTATCTCAGAAGAGCCTTGCACTGCTCTTATCTACCACCTTACTTAGCAAACTGGCAGAAAGAGTTGTCCATGGCCTTCCCAGATACATTGTTCATGCCAGGTAACCCTGCAGCAGGTCCAGCTCACCTCAGCCAATGATTCACCTGTCCTGTCAGACTGGAATTCCATCACACTTATATGTCTTGTGTATATACAAGTTGGTGCATGTGTGGGGGGGGGGGGGTGAGGAGGAAGGGACTGGATATCTTGGAGGAAATACCTTGGCTGAGTCAATAGATCTTTGCAGTTTTGAGGAATGTTCAGCCACATATGGGAAGGAGAGGCGAAGGCTGGGTGGTGGGGGAGAGATAGGAATGCGTGAGAGATTCCTTCTGGGGATGAGAATCCATCAGATTCCCTGGGCTGGCTCCCCAGACTCGGGCCTGCTTTCCCACAGTCATGAGTCAAACACCTGGCAAGCACCAAGCGAACAGAGCCCTGCACGGACACTGCACAAGTGGAACCCCTACTCTGTGCCAGCGAGTTAAGGCCTTTGTTTAGACATGCTGTGGAAGAAGGTTGCCGGTTGCTGGGCCTGCGAGGGTTTGCAGACTTCCTCCCAGCTTGGCTTGCTTCTTAAGCAAGGGATGAGCACATATCGTGTTCCACATGGCTGTAAAACACGCAGAGAACTTCAGCTACAGAGTAGCACAGAAATGAAATAAATAAAGAATAACACAATAAGAGGAAGTCTGGCAAACAAAAGAGATCCAGATTCTAGAACCTTGGAGGAAAATTACTAGTGCATGAGGAAACCCTTCCAGTTAACTGTTCTAGTCAAGATTTACTCACTTCACACTTTCCAGAGAAAATACAGACTTTGATGCAATCTGTAGTGGGAGTCCGTAGATTTCCACATGTGCACTGACATTTGTGGAACAAAACAAATGCATGCTCTCAAAAGCTTTTGAAAAATACACATGAAAAAACACATAGTTTTGAAAAATGAATGCAAATACATTTTAGTCAACAGGAGAAAAATTGATACATTTTGTAGAAGTGCACAAAAGATGCACACATTTTGAAAAATATGCATGAAAATACACACAGATTTTCATTCAACAAGAAGAAAGCAAGCAGCTCGTGATCTGATATGGGCTTGGGTCAAAACATCAACTCTCATCAGACTTAGCTAGCATGGGTAGTTGCGATGGTAGTTGTGATCCAACAACACCTGGAGACCCCATCAGGATCTTCTGCATGCAGAGAATGAGATCCATCACTGAGATATTGCTTCTCCACCCACACAATGAAAAGCATCAGTTTTTCAACTATGGTGATATCTTAAAGAAATAGCCAGCTTTGATGCATAAGAAATCCCTTTCAGTTCATTTTTGATCAGGATTTCACCCAGTGTGCACCTTCCAAACCAAATCCAGACCAAGATCCAATCTGTACATGTTGAGCTTACAATGTGATTCACAGACCAAACAAAGAAAGCTTTTGATAGCGTGCGTGCATTTCAAAATACGTACATTTTAAAAAGGTGTACAATTATGTGTATATTTCAGAAAGGAACAGAATGGATACAATTCAAAGATGTGTACAACTGATGGATGTGTGCTGAAAAATACGCACAGAGGTATGTGTTGATTTCCATTGTGAAAGAAAGAAACAGCATGCAAACTGATACGGACTGGAACTGGAACAATCGTCAAGATGGCATTAGAGAACATTTGAAGTTTTGCTGATTCATGTATCACTACTCTGATGTGAACCCAGAAAGAAAAGGAAGGAAGGAAGGAAGGAAGGAAGGAAGGAAGGAAGGAAGGAAGGAAGGTGGGCAGGGGGAGAATGGGAGAGGGAGAGAGACAGCCCAGACTTCCAGTAATGTGGATGATCAGTCATAAGACTTCATAGAAAACACATATTTATAGCTTCATTCTCATGGTAGCCCCTCCGCACTTACTGCAACACACTTTCCAGTCCGCTTCCCATGAACATATTGAAACTCATACTTAACCCACTTCCTATTGTGGTGCACTTCTTAACCACTTCAGTTTTGACAGTGCTTGAACTCTTGCTGTGCTCCCGACCCCTCTACCGCTACCTAAGCATTCCTTTAGGTATTAGCTATTTTCCCCCGTTTGCATTTGCCTTCCTTCAGTCCTCTTATCAGTGATCTATGCGCAGTCTCAGCCACCCCCACAGCAGCTAAGCACACAGAGGAGTGGGGGGGGGGAAGATTGAAAAGGAAAATAAAATAAAATGTGTCAGAAAAACATCCCTGTGAAATCCTTTTGTTCGAAACAAACTATTCGGTAAACACTGAAAACAAAGAAACAAGGAAATCGCTCCATCACCATAAGAGGCATTCCTGCCTACGCTATCTGCTGGCTATTTCCATGATGAAGCTGCTAAGGTTAAACCATTTAATCTCATGCCTTTGTGTCATTTGTGTTCCTCCAGGAAGCTCACAATGTTGTGTGTGTATCTTCCCTGTCCTGCACTACCCATTTCGTTTGTACAACAACCCTGTGAGGCCAGTGAAACAGAGAGAGCGGGCTGCAAGGGATCTACCATGCATTCAGCTGAGCATGCTCAAACTCAGAGACAGGCACGGTGAGCGCTGTGACTGCTGGGCCTTGGAGCAGGGCCCTGTGTCCTGAACTTGGCCTCCCACCCTCACACTTTCACTGAGTGCGAGTGCTTTGTTCTGTTTAAAGCTCCTCTCGCAGGGCTGACAGCTCAGTGCAGATGTTGCAGTAGCAGCGCACGGGTGCCGTGAAAAGCGCAAACTCCACGCTAGGCACAATTATGAAATGAATGGAAAATAAAACCACCGAGATCATACTTCCCTTGTGCAACGCTTTGGGCAGCAATACTCAAAATACTGTGTGCACTTCTGGTTACTGCACTTGACAATGGCCCTTGTGCAGTCGGAAAAGGTGCAACGAACATTACCAAGAGGAGGGAGCAACTCTCTCGTGAGGAAAGGTTGCCACAGTTGAAACTGTTTAATTTAGAACAAGGGCAAGTAAGGAGCGTTCAGAATTACTTATCTTTACTCCTCCTCATCAGAGCAGAACCCGGGGTCCTCACGTGATTCAGAACTCTGCAAAGTCAAACGATGGAACTCACTTCCACAAAATATAGTGAATTCACAAAAAATCCCTCACTGGCTACACAGGTCAGTCTTCCCACATGGAGGCAAACAGTTCGTACCACTGGTCGCCGTTGGTGAGAGGTGACATCTGTCAAACTTGGCCCTGATTAATACCGAAATAGTCTGAGACATCCTGCCTGAAACACATGCAAATACATACGTGCAATCATCTTCCGAGTCAGTGCCAGCACTGAGAGAAATGATCCCTCCCTGGGGGTCCCTAAAAGTCTGCCCCACAGGCACACTACCCAACACACAGTCCAGCTTACAGGATGTGCAGCTGCAGAGCATGTGTGCTGGGGGGGGGGGGGAGCGGGAGGCACCATGGACAGCAGGTTCCTCTTCCAATTTCTCCCTTTCTCTTCTCGCCTAGCCCTGGCACACGAGGCAACATCTTCCCACAGTAAATGCCCAGGGGACCACGGACGAGGCAGTTTTTCTGAGGGCCACTGCAATTGCAGCAAAAGCTGCGCACTTTTAAAGCAGACCAAACCTTCGGACAGAGAGGCCCTTTTCGGCCTCCATTTGCCTCCAGCCCTGTGGTGCCTCCTGTTTCTCTTTGTCGCTGGCACGTGCCTTGCCACTGCCGTGCCCCTTCCCTGGCCCTCTGATCTCAGACAAAGAGTCTGATCCGATGTGAGGGGCATCTGCTTTAGGATCTGGCCAAGTCTGAGATTAGCCAATCCTTCTCTGCCTGGATTGGCAGTGGACTAAGAACAGGTGGCTGGGGTGCCCCTCTTATTATCCTCTGTGGCCGATCACTCCATGATAAGGAGCAAGGGGCTGAAGAGGTGGCAAGCCCACGCCGTCTCCCAGACGATGGCTGAAGAGGGAGGAGAAGAGAAGCTTCAGGCCAAGGGCCCCCGTAGGGCGCAACTGACAAGCTGGGAGCTCTAGCCAGCCACCCCTGTGTGAAGCCGAGGCAAGGGTGCATGGGGTGGTGGGCACGTCCCCCACCTCTCTGAGGGACTGGGCACTTCGGCATGCCGTGGTCCCTGTGCCCTAAGAGTCTCTTCCTGGCTCCTTCTGGGATGACCAGAGTTTTATTTGCCTTTGGCTCAGGGAGGACCCTGGTCCTCTGGACTCCAGCACAGTCCTTGCGTCTGGATCCTGCTGCAATCAGGAAGCTCATCGTTTCTTTAACAAGCATCGGCTTACTGTTGCTGGTGCCCAGTCGCCTGCATTGGGCTGTGCCATTTTCAGGGGCATCTTCTAGCTAGGATCGTGGCTAAGCCGTAGTAATGTCCACCAACCTGTTCCCGGCACCCACCCCCCCAAACACTCTGTGCCAGCCCCCATGTGGGGAAGCCTTCCTCAAGAGAGCCCGCGCATATCAAGTGCTCCACAACTCCAAATTACATTCAGCAAAGAGCAAGCCATCAAACACATTTCATGGAGAGAGAAAGAGCACTTGGAAAAATATTTCCTTTGATCGTTTTTCTCCATAAGTTCCTCTGGCAACCAATTCTAAACATAGGTGCCAAATTATGGTAGCTCTAAGCATTCTATTACTCTTTGGCACACTAAAAAGCCAGTGATTTAAGACAGTTTGAGATGTCCATTAGCTGTAGCAATGAATTCAAATACTAAGAAGCCAGGCCATAAATCCACTTTCACACAAAGATTAACCACTGCTAATACTTCTGTTTGTCCAATATTAGCCGCTCCTTCTTTAACTAGAAACCACATAATACTTACTAATATTATGCTTCTGTGTGTGAGTGGAAACAGTCTAGTTAGATTGTACTGCACTGTCTGCACTCTAGGAAAAGGCGGTAAGGAGGCCAAAGAGGAGGGGAGTTCTCCTCGCCACACCCACAACCTGGGATTCTAGGGACAGCTCCGGATTGAGCAGCACTCCCAAACTGCACACCTGTCCTTTGGGGGAGTGCAACCCCGTCCATAACAGAGTTGGAAACACCTCCTGGGAGGCTAAACTGCCTACCAGCAGGACCTCCATCTTATCTGGATTGCGTCTCAGTTTATTGGCCCTCATCCAGCTCAATACCCCGGTCAGGCACCAGTTCGGGACCTCCACTGCCTCACCTGGATTGGATGTAAAAGAGAGGCAGAGCTGGGTGTCATCAGCCTACTGAAGACTCCGCAGCTGAAACCTCTGGATGACCTCTCCCAGCAGTTTCATGGAGATGTTAAACAGCATGGGGGATAAAATGAGCCCTGCGGAACACCATGGCAAAGATGCCATGGCACAGAGCCACAATCCCCCAGCACCACCTTCTGGAATTGGCCAGTCAGGTAGGAGTGGAACCATCGCAAAGCAGTGCCTCCAACCCCCAACTTGGCCAGCCTATCCAGAAGGATACAATGGTTGATGTAGGTCCAGGAGAACCAACAGGGACACACTGAGAAATGAGGATGCTTCTAGCATGTAGTCTTGCTGCACCATTCAACTCCCACTTTGATCGATCCTTCTAACTTGTGCTGCCCGAAGTTTCACTGTCCACTGTTCTCTTTCACCGCCCAAAGGGTAGTGTCAGCCCTGCTGGGAAATCTGGGAGAGGAAGGCGGGTGAGTGTGGGCTTGCCACGAGATCAGCATCTGGGATCGCATTCCCATTTGCCTGGGCTGAGTGCTGAGCATCACTCCAAGAGGCGGCAACAGCACGCACTTCTTGTGGTGCCTGCCATCCTGGCCATCCTGCGTCATGCCCACTCACGGGATGATGCGGCAACTCTGCCTTTCCTAACACACCTTCAGTACCGTAAAAGCAGCAACCACTCGCATCTCCTCTTCCTACTTGGGAGAGACTATGGGGCGTGCCTGAATTTGCAGTCCATTCCCACTGCTTTTACCCCACGTAAAGAGTGTGGCTTCTGGAAATGTTAACTATACACACCTATTTTAAATCAGAAAAAGTGTTGGCAAATCAAGATAAAAAAGCTCAAAAATGTCAAACTTTAAAGTGAAAGGCATATCTAGAGACATGGCTATAGACAGCCAGTCAGCCAGGATTCACTAGAATTATGTAGAAGGTTTTGGCACACAGGTAAAGCTGCGAAAATATCTCTTCATCTGTGTTGATTGACACAAACTGATTCTTAATGCTATAAAACAACTTGCATAATACATATAAATTCATTGTACCACTTACGTTTTATTTCTAACAGAAAAAAAAATGCCACCCTTGGCTAGCTACTCCACTGTGATTAAAACAGAAAGGATGCAGAAGAAGAAGAGTTGGAAAAGAGACAGAGAAATAAAGCAAAGACGTGAACTATTTTGGGTACTGCACATTTGGTTCTCTTTTTCCACCAGCTTCTATTTGCAAAGCCACCAAGAGAAAAGAGTAGAAAAAAGGTTACGAAAGTGATTTTGCGAGGCAGTGCATGTGCTCTTGCTATTGATAGCACCGTGCATCTGAAGCAGCAAAATGGTTCGTCACAAAGGGAAGTGTCATGCTGAAGAAAAGGTAAAACGAAGCCCGAGCTCCTGGGGGAAAGGAAGCATGAAACCACAGCACTGGGCCTCCGTCGAAATGCACAGCAATGCCCTTCGAACACAGTTGCTGCTGCACCAGACATGTTCCCTAGTGGATCTGTCTGTCCGCAGGATGCAGATGCCAAGACTGAGGAGTTAAAAGGGCTGGGGTGGGAAGTCACTGAGGTACAACAGGGCCAGGACGCGCTGAAGGAGGCAATGGCAAACCAATGTTGACTCTTCTCACCTTGAAAATCATAGGTGAAACAATCCAAAATAAAACAAGAGACAATGCAGGAAGACTACACTCAGGCAGCTACTGGGGAAAAGGAGAAGACAAGTATGAGCAATGCTGTCACTAATGACACCGCTAGATCAAAGCCAAAAAGAAGACAGGTGACTGGCATGCACAGAGGGGAAAGGAAAAGCTGATGCTGCACAGCGCTTATAACTGGAACATGGAATGGGAGGAGTATGAATCAGGCAAACGGTAAACTTTAAATCAGGAAACGGAATGGTTAAATGCCATAGAACTTGGTGTGAGGGAACGAAAGTGGACCGGAATGGGACAATTTCACTTCGACAAACACAAAGTGTTTTACTCCGGAAATGACAGACTCAGAAGAAACTGAGTGGCTCTACTAAGACGAGATGTAGCACAGGCAGGAAGAAGCTATGATGGAAAGCCAAACCAAATAGTATTAATCAGAATGCGTGGAGAGCCTATCAACAAAGCCATCATTCAGGTCTATGCTCCCACAACTGATGCTGAAGAACAAGAAACCGAAAACTTCCATGCAGGTATTCAAGAGGAAATTATAACACACCAAAACAAGACTTGCTGATAATCATAGGTAACTGGAGTGCAAAAGCAGGAAACGAAGCAGAATCAATGTAGTAGGAACATTTGACCTGGGGCAATTAAAATGACTCACAGAGTTCTGTGAAGCCAACCATCTCTTTATTATAAATACATATTTCAGGCAATCAGACATCACCAGATGACCAACATATAAATCAAATAGACTATGAAATTGGAAACAGCAGATGGAGAAACTGCATTCTCGCTGCCAAAACAAGACCAGGAGCAGATTGTGGTAGTGACCGCGAACTCTTAATATCAAAAATCAAAGTCAAGCTGAAAAGATCACAGAAACACAGTGCCAAATTATAACTTAAATTGCATTCCTCATTAATTTAAAGTCCATGTAAAGACAGATTCACAGTACTCTGTTTAATTAACCATGAGCCAGAAGTACTGTGGACTGAAACCAGAGATGCTAGAAGAATGCTACAAGTCAATTCCTGCTGCAAGGGAAGGGAAGGGAAGGGAAGGGAAGGGAAGGGAAGGGAAGGGAAGGGAAGGGAAGGGAAGGGAAGGCCTGGATGGATGACAGAAGAAACACTAACAGTTGCTAAGGTCAGGTGAGAAGCAAAAGGTGACAGAAGTAGGGTTAAAATACTAAATGCAACTTTTCACCCAACTATCACTTGGAGACAAAAAGAACTATTGAAATGACCAATACAAAAGGATGCTAAAAGACAAACAGGAGGATGCACTATCTGACCGGGAGAAAACAAAGAGGTGGAAAGAATATACAAAAGAGCTGTACAGATGACACAATAAGATGACTGACTCTTTTTAAGAGGAATCCTATGAGGAAGAGCCTGCAATATTAGAAAGAGAAGGGAAAGCTGTCCTTGAAAGTATTTGGAAGAGGAAAAAAGTGCACACCAAGTGCATAGGATACCAGCAGAACTATTCCAGACTGCAAAGACTGAATCAGTCCAAATCCTAAGAAGAAGCATAGCAACAAGTATGGAAAAGAAACAATGGCCCACAGATTGGAAACATCCAGAATACATTCTATACCCTGAAAGGGAAGATGCAAAAGAGTGCAGTAACCACAGAGCCTCTGCACTAATTTCCCATGCAAGCAAAGTGATACTCAAAGCGTTGCAACAAAGAATAGTGCCCTACATGGACCAAACATAGAAACACAGAAACAGAGCGAGTCAGAAGGGGTCTCCCGAGCCATCTAGTCTGACCTTGGCCCCAGCCGGCTCCTCTCACGACATGCCCACCATGTGGACGTCCAGCCTGTCCTTGAACACCCGCACCGATGGGGCCTCAACGACCTCTTGTGGAAGCCCATTCCACACCCTCGGGGTCCTGACTGTCAGGAGGTGCTTCCTGGCATCCAAATGGAACCTTGGCTCCCTGAGCTTTGCTCCGCTGGACCGCGTCCTGCCTTCCTCTGCAGGGGAGAACAGGTCTCTACCTACCTCCATGTGACATCCCCTCACATACCTGTATGTTGCCAACATATCTCCTCTGAGTCTCCTCTTCTCCAGGCTGAAGAGACCCAGTTCCCTCAGTCTCGCCTCATACCCCATCCCCTGCAAACCGGCCACCAACCTTGTGGCCCTACGCTGCACTGACTCTAACCTGGCCATATCCTTTCTGTAATGAGGGGCCCAGAACTGAGCACAATACTCCAGTTGCGGGCCCCTCATTACAGAAAGGATATAACCAGGTTAGGAATGCCTGATGTTCAAGCTGGATTCCAGAGAGGAGAAGGCACTTGAGATCATGTCACAAATATATGTTGGCTACAGGAGCACACCAAAGAATTTCAGATCAGCCGTGTTGTGCATGCACATGCCAAGTCTATGCTTTCAACACTACAACAAAGCCTTTGACTATGAGGATCACTTGAAGCTATGGATGGCTTTGAAAGACATAGGTGTGGCTCAGCACTATGTCCTGATGAATAATTTGTATCGTGAAGCTGCTGTTAGGACAGAATATGGAGAAACAGAATGGTTTCCCATAGACAAAGGTGTCAGATGGGGGGAAATTTTATCTGGTCATTTTGTATACAGAGCATATAATTAGGAAAGCTGTATTGGGATATGTGAAAGGAGGAGAAAATTGGTGGAAGCCACATCAGTAATTTAATATATACAAATGATACCATCTGACTGGCAGAAAACAGCTATGAATCATAACAGCTCCTGATAAAAGTTAAAGAAAAGGTCCAAAAGCAGAATTGCAGCTGTCTGAAAAAGCATTACAGAAATTTACTGTTAACAATGAAGAGATTGAAATTGTGAAAGATTTCACATTCCTTGGCTCAGTCATTGATTCAAATGGAGACTGCAGCCAAGAAATTCAGAGAAGACTGAAACTGGAAGGGGCGGTTATGTGAATATTCTGAAGTGACAGAAAGATGAAACAGTGGGTCCTAGATCAAATTGAGCCAAAGCATTCCTGAGAAGCAACAATGACAAACCTGAGGCTGTCAGACTTTGGACACATCATGAGCAGGCAAGACTCCCTGGAGAAGTGCATCATGCTAGGGAAAGTCAAAGGCAGAAGAAGAAAAGACCAAATACGAGATGGATTATCTCCATAAATGAAGCCACAGCCTTGATCTTAGAAGAGCTGAGGGAGGCTGTCGTGGGCAGGATATTTTGGGGGGCCTCCATTCATAGGGTCACTGTATGTTGGAGAAGCCTTGATGGGACATCATGGCAATAGCAAGGAGAGGCTGAAGCTCCCACTTACCACCTACTGGTTCCTGTCCTATCCAAAAACTACTTTAGAAGTGCACACAGATTGCATTCACAAAGTTTATGCCACGTTAAGGTTGGCTCCAAGACTGACAAAGGCAAGATCAAGCAGGATGTTGCTGTATATTCCACAAATGCGCAATATCATATAAGTAACTAAGCATGAAGTGGTATATCATAAGCCACATGTTTTAATGAAATAGACGTCTTTTGGGCTAGCTCCACACCTAGACCCCAAACACCTAAATGCCTCTTTAAGACTGATCAAAATATTGGTCTCAGATGCTGTCAGACACAAGTATGGAAAACCTTGGCTTGACCCTTAGTATTCCCTGATCCACATGGTTTCAGCTGGACCACGCTGTGTACCAGAGTTTAGGTGGAAGAAATATTTGAAAGCAGGGATGTTGCATGCAGGCACTTTAGTGCTATATTGTTAAGCAGTGCCTTCTGCTACTCTTATAATTTCTCACAAGTTATTTCCCTTCAGGAAAGGCGTCCAGAAACATTAATTAAAAGTTTTCTCTTAATAGGTTCAGCCTGTGATGAACAGCTTATTGGTGATTACTGATGAATGGTCTATTGTCCCTTGAAAAGCTACCCTTAATTGCCATGGAATCAGTTTCAGTTTCCACAAGAAACTGCATTTGGAGCAATTAATAGGCTCTGGGCAGGGCTGGCAACGAAATGCTGGGGAGGATGGTCGTGCTCCTGGCAAGAGCCAGCCACCTCTTCTTCCAGGATGCTCCATTCCCCTCCTGTGGCCGTGAGCATGCTCCCTCTTGTGTGTGGATGGGGGACCGCACTCAGGGAACGGAGCTGGTATACAGGATTCATCCCCTGCACATGTCCAGAAGCCATGAAGAGGTCAGGTCGAGTCTGTATTCAGGAGGTGTTTCATGAATGGTGAAGCAGCCCTTTGAAAAGGGTGCTCCTTGGCACATCTGGTGCCACAATTGCATTCTGCAGTGGAAAAGCTCAAATAGCACAAATCAGGATAGCACCCCTCTCACACACACACACACACGAAAATGCTGGAATGGGCTGACAAGGAGATTGTCGGAATGCTATGGGGGGGAAGGGTAAGAATCGCAGAGAAAAAGAGCTGGTATGGAGGGAATGGGCAACAGCCTGTGCAGATTCCAGGAGTGTTATGGAAGTGGGCAGGGAAGAACCACGCAGAAATTTGAGCAGAAAGGATGTGTGAGCAGGTAAGAGATCTGCAAGGAAGACATAAAGGAAAAGCAAAGCAAAACGGGGCTGCGGGAAAGGAGCAGGCAGAATGTGAGAAAGCAAAGGGAATGAAGCTTGCTTGCTGCGGCCCTGGAACCAGTGCCTTTCCTCCAGCACTCCTGCGACCTTCTGCTTCTTCTACAAGCTTGATGGACTTCGATATGTTCCCCAAGTGAACTGCCTGAACTGTGATACAAGCTGCTAGCTCTCAGATGATCTCTGGACTTAGCACTCAAGTCAGTGGATGCAAAGCGCTGCTCCGACTTCACCAAGCCTTACAAAAGCCCAGCTGCACAGCTTGATTGCCAATCTCAGAGACAACTCATGGGTGAAAACTGAGACCAACTTTGGAAATGTTCCTTATGCCTGCCTCAGCCTTTGTTATGCATTTCTCTTTTTTTGAAAACTGCTGGTTATGGAATTGGACCCTTGAATGCCCTGGATTGCACTAGTCACCTCTGACCCCACTGGGCTGAGAAGCAGCTCCCTGCCCCCAAAATGTGATGGCTAGAGCCGGACTTCCTACTGGTCACTGAAAGTGGAGACCCGGCCTTTCTGGTCTTCAGCAGTTCTTACAAAAGAGAGCACAAGAAGTAGGAGACCAGGGCAGAAGGTGCTGAGCGGAAGACATCTACCTCTCACAGTTCTCTGTCTCACACATTCACCCACCACAACATAAATTAAGAACTGTGTTGACAGCACTGCTTTGAATGTGGTCTTTTTTAAGAGAAGCAAGTGGTTAACCAAAGCGTATCCCACAAAAAGTGCAAGGGTGGTCTTCCAAAGCAAGTATTTCATAGCAAGGCAGCGGCGCTGACCTCAGCGAACATATAAAATGAAAGTAACTGAAGCAAAACTCACCTGAGGCAGCCAAAGGCCCAGCCCATTCACTGCTGGAGTGCATAACAATGTGGGAGGTGCTCAAAAACACTGGTTCTCAAAAACATTGACTGGGTGTGCACAGCATGCTAGGTGGGATTCCTCATGAGCAGCAGGAAGAAGAGGTCCCAGCCGCTGTTCTAGGCCAGCAGGGCAAGGGGAAAGAGCTGCAGCCTCACCTTCCCTGCTGGCCTGAAAGTGCAGGTGGATCTGATTGATTGATTGATTGATATGCTGCCCAATTAGCCATAGGCTCTCTTACATGCCTTGGGCAGATCACATGTTGAGGCAGCCCCATGGTTGTCACGGCTGCCATGAAGTCATGAGCTGCACCAGACCAAGCAGCCGCCACATGGAAATGGAGGTCCCCCAGGACAAACATCCTGGGAGTCCTCAACACCAGGTCAGAACTACCTCTGTCAGGTCAGGTGGGAAAGCTCCTGGGCAGTGGGGCGGGCAGTTCGCCAGCGGGATCCCAAATCTGACTGGATTGCCCATCACAAGGTAAAGAATTCAGGCCCAAACATGAATGGACAGGGAGCCTCCAGAGGGAGATGGAGTCACAATGAACTACTGACACCTCCCCTCCCCGGTCCTCAGGGTGGTGCTGGTCCCGCACCAGCCTTGTCCACCTGCATTTTGGTGATACAAGTGGAGTTGCCTGGGAGCTCCAGCCACAGCAGAGGCTCAGAGAACAGGCTGCCCTTGCTTAGCAAGGCACTCTTTGGAGAGGGCTGGTGACAAGCCACGTTCTCTGGACGAAACCCCAGAGAATGCTCTGCCCTTACTTCCTGGGCTCCCTTGGCGAAGGCCCAAGAGAACTTCGCCATCATGCCCCCACCTCAATGCAGGGCAATTGCGGCCGTGGGATGGAGAAGAAGACTTGGAGACCACACCACGTGGCATGTGCTCTCCTGTCCCAGGAGCCTGGCACTTCACAGAGCAGTGGCTCCGCCAGGCCATGGAAAGCGAGGCTGCTTCCCACCCAATCCCCCCTCTTCCCAGTGGTGAGGGAGGAAATCAGGCCAGAGGTCCCAAGCCACTCTTCTGAGGAAGGAAAGCAGAACGGCTCATTCTCGCACACCACAGCAATGGCAGCTGGGATCCAGCTGTTTGGCCACACTTCCTTTCAAGAAAGGGACGATGTGTGGCTTCTTCCCCTGCCAGGTGCCACCTCCAGAACCTGGGGCTTAGTGTGCCATGAAGACTCAGTACATGGGTTTCCCTTCTTGCCATCAATACGACCAGCTGCTATTCCTCTTCCAACTCTTCCTTCCCGCTCCTCCTCCTTCACAACTGTGCCTCTTGCTTGCACGGTATATAGAGGAGAGCATGAGCAGGTAGGCAGTGGCATTCACTGCTCCTCCTCCTAACCACCATCATTGCCTGTGCCAGGTGAGACGTTAGTGGCAATGCAGCAATTCCAGAGGGCTCTTCTGTGGACCCTTGGTAGGTGCCCAACCATACCTACTCTTGGCACTGGCTGTGACAAAGCCTCCGATGTGGCACAGATACAAATAAGCACACAATGCTTGTCAGCTGGCACTGATGCATTCAGAGAAGCAAGTTTTGTCATGACTGTGGCAACACAGTTAATTTTTTACACACATGGCCCTACAGCTGCTCTTTACATAATAAAAGTGCCTATTAGCCAGACTCACACAACTAACGTTGTGTCACGTGTGATCTCCGTTCCCCAGAATGAGCCTCTTCAACCTGCCCAGGCCACATGTGGCAATTAGCCACTGCAAAGGACGGTCCACGCTTCCCGCAGTGGCAGATCTTCTTCAGTGCAGAGCACGATGGCTTTCTCTTGCCATGAGAGCACACGCGAGAGCCGACGCAGGCACAGCATTCTAGAATTCCATACAGGAGCAGCATACAGAACAGAGGAAACGGCAGGAGTTGGAGGGAGGGCAGGAAGATTTTGCATGCATTTTGTTTGCTTGCTTGCTTGTTTGTTTATTACTTTTATTAGGATATTTTTACCCCATCCAATCTGAGTCATCTCTGGATGGCTTACAATATAACAAATACCTAATAAATACATCAAACCATGGTAAGATAAATTGTGACTGAGGATCTATCAATAAAAACACAATTAAAATATTTAAACTTTAAACTTTTGGGTAAATAAAAAGGTCTTGACCTGGCACCAAAAACCATATAATGTCGGCGCCAGGCAAACCTCTCTGGGGAGCGCATCCACAGCCAGGGCACCACCGCAGAGAAAACCCTCCTGTGGTATTCTGCCCCTAATCTCCTTCAAGGAGGGTTCCTGGAGCAGGGCCTCTGCTGCAGATCTGAAGATGTGGCAGCACTGCGCATCTCTCGGGGGAGCATGCCACAGGAGCAGCAGCACAGTAGTGGCTTCCAGCCTGCACGTCTTTAAAGGCATTCTTGCAGGTTACAGTCAGGTTGTGGCGCATCCTGTTTCTGGATCCTCTGGTTTATATGAAAGGCATAACACAAAACTGAAGTCAGAGCACCAGTTCCCACTGGAGAATGATGGGAAATCAAAACAAAGGATACAGAAGGTCATGGAGTTTTGCCTCATGAGGTTCTAAATGGAAAGTTTGAAGATTTATTAAGTCTGAATTTCTACTTATCTGTAACAATTAACACAGCATTGTTAATATTCAAGCTTCCTGTTACTAGTGGAATATGATACTTTTATCTATTATAAAGACAAAATATAACTCAGAATTTCCCTTTTTAAAAAAGAAAAAGCAGCAGCCCTAATTTCCTGATATTAAATTATTTCAAATGTTTCATTAATATTGTCTTTTCAATGCACATAAAGTTTGATTCCTCGTTAAATGCTCTATCTTTAGGGCTTACTTGTAATTGTGTTTTTTCTTATCAGTTGCCTTTGCCTGCATTTCACATCTTCATTGACTTACCCCAGGCAAGTGCAGAGACAAGTGGGGGGGGGGGCCCACCCCCGCTGCATATCACTGGCACTGCCATTTCATCTCCTTCAAACTAATATGGTTCCAGTCTCCTAAAAATAGGGTATCCATCTCTTTGGGGCTTTGATCCTGCGAAATACCAAAATCCTACAGAGCATCCTTGAGTCACCATTCTGAAGTTAATTGAATTCACACCTGTAGATGTGTTGGCAGGCCTGAGGTGGAGGTGACCCAGGTGGAGTGACCCAGGCAAGGAATCGGAGCCAAAGAACCAGAGCAGCTCAATGTGCAGGGCAGCAGAAAAGCCACTGGGCACAACAAGGTTCTTGGAGGCATGTCAATAAACGAGGTGAAACTCCAAAGCAGCACTGCAAGGTCGAGAGGCTCCTCAGGGAACCAGCAGCTATGATTCCTGGAGAGATCAGGCCAAGGGTCTCCAGAGGAACATTTCGAGGCAATGCAGGGATCACTGTACTGGTATTATCATCCCTTATACTTCTCTACTGCCCAATAGTTGAAGCTCTGTGGATGGCTCACAGAAAAAGAACTACTATTGCTAGTAGCAGTGGTAGTACCATTTTGTAGTCCCATTCTTATAAGGCTTCACAAATAATAATAGCGACAACACAACAGCAACAGCTACAAGATAGTCATCCCTCTCGTCCCCCCACCCCCCTTCTCGGTTAATACTGACTGGAGGGGAGGGGAGATCCAAGGAAAGGGCACAAACCAACGAACAGAAGCACTCGATGCTGCAAGATTTGATGCAGGGCCCGGTTATGGCCAGCAGTTACGGCAGGACTGCCACTGTCAGTATTCCAAGGCGGCATTTGCCCTGCCCTGGACTGGGCACCCAGACCACAATCTGCAAGGGGAAAGGAGAACTCGGCATAGTGCCCTAACAGCCAAATGCTATCTTACAATTAAAAATATTTTTTTAAAGACTACCTGTTCTTTTTCACTGTGGGTCATCCTATTTTTATATTAATGTTTGGATAAGTGCAAGAATTGATTTTAATGGATCTCCTCTATGCATCACTAAGCCCAAATCCTACCCATGATAAGGACGCTTTTGAGTGCTGGACTAGCTGGAGGCTTTGAGGCGTACCTTCATGGTGCATTTTCAAACACAGAAAAGAGGCAGGCCCAATGTTTTGACCTACGGTTCCCATCAGTCCCGGGCAGCACAGCCAGTGGAAAGGGCTGATGAGAACTGTGGTTAAAACATGGGGAAGGGGTGTCACAGGTTCCTGCTCCTGCCCTAGACTCTTCTGGAGGGGCAAAGCAGAAGAAGGCTTCAACCCATGCTACATAGGACTGAAAGATGGACAAGGGGGTGCTCTTCTGTGGAGGGGGGTCCACTAGCTCTCACTACCTCTTGGCATCATCCCTTCATGACCACCTTTCAATGTTAATGCAAAGATACGGTTGACCTGCAGTGCAAGCAGGACAACCCGATTTTGTGCTCCTGCGATGACTTTAAAACAGCCTGTCAAATACAGCCACCAAGCCCCATATCTTCTTCCAAACAGGCTGTGAAGTTTTAGGGAAATGGTCAAAGAGGAGCCAGTTTTCCGTTACTGCCGACTAAGGTGTTCCCTTTCCTGAGGGAATCCTGGAATCAAATTTTCTGAGAGAGATCTTCAGCATGCTTGCTCAGCACTCGGACGACCTGTTCTTGCTATTTCTGTCAAGGCCCGTGCCGCTGCCAGCAAAACCTGCATCCTGGATGCAGCACCGGGCCGGGGCTCACCTCGCCAGACTCGCTGGAGCCCCAAAGGCAAATCTATATACTGTGGCTGATTAAGAGGTAAGCTTTTGTCAGGGCTTTTATGAATTTAATAGACACCAAGCGCGAGGCACTCCGGAGCGGAGGACAAAAGGGCAACGCCACTTCACTCCACAAGGTACATCTGCATACAGAGGAGCATTTCGTTGTTGTGATCTGGCATGCGATTCAGTAAGCAAAGCTTACTGATATGGGGAGGGTGTGTGTGTGTGTGTGTGTGTGTGTGTGTGTGTGTGTGTGTGTGTGAAATACACAGACCATCAGGAAGGTTGTCGCTACTCACTCAAATAAATGTTCTTTATCACCTATAAAGCCATTTTCCAAATTATGGTGAAAGAACACCATTTCTCAAATGGTCCTTGGGAAATTTTCCCATTATTAATTGCACTCATGTTAATACTCTGCCATCCACTTCAGCTGAGATCCAAGTAACTGCTTAATTATTTTAAACTCCTAATGTCACACATCTCTGGCTGTTACTGGGCTCACTTCGCACGTTTATTTATTTAGGAGACTTCTATGCCGCCCCATTCGCTGAAGCCTCAGGGTGGCTCACAATAATAAATAAATAAACACAATATAAAAACAATACAATTTGCGTCGACCTGGCCAAGAATAACATAAATAAATAAATAAATAAATAATATTAACAATTAAAATAACGTTTGAATAAAAAGGTCTTCGCCTGGCGCTGAAAAACAAATAACGACAGCACCAGGCAGACCTCTCTGGGGAGCGCATTCCATAGATTGGGCGCCACCACAGAGAAAGTCCTCCTCCGGGTACTTACCCTCCTAATTTCCTTCACAGAGGGTTCCCGGAGAAGGGCCTCTCCTGCTGATCTCAAGGGGTGGGCGGGCTTATATGGATGTATATTTAGACTGGAACCAGCCTCTACCTGCATGTTATTCTCTCATGGAGGCTCTTGCTTCCTGCTGCATGTAAAATGGATAATGGAAGACTGATCCATGGGAGATGCCTACAGCTTGGAAGCAGCCTTGCCCATGAACCGTTCCCCCAGTTGGTTCTACACAGGGAGTGATTTATCACTGGCACCTTGCTTCTGTACACAATAACCACCTGGTAAGTCTGTCGCATCTTCCAAGTGGGAGTAGGGATCTTACCTCACATCTCACCTGATCAAGATGGGAGGAACTGTCACATCAGGGGACAATACTGGCTTTCTGAGCATTCATAGGATGCCATGCTGGGTTACTGAGTGCTAACTTATGATTAGAGAGTTATGGAGCCCCCTGGGTGACTTTGGGCCAGTCACAGGCTCTCAGCCCAACCTACCTTATGGTTTTTGTGAGGACAAGATTAGAAAGAGGAGGAGGGGCATTATGTAACCTGCCTTGGGTTTGTTGCATGGAAAAAAACAGATATAAATCTAACAAACAAACAAGATAGAGGATATAAGGAATATGCCTTCTATGAATGAGGCACCCAGTCCAGTATTCTCTATTGACCTTCCAGGAGCTCAGACCAACATCTGGCACATCACCTTCTACCTGATCTCTTCAAATGGTAATGCCAGAGACTGAACCAGAAAGCTTCCACAGGCAAACCAAGGGTTCTGCCGCTGAGCTGTGTTCCGTCCCCGGAAGATTTTCCTTGAACTAGAAAGGCTGTGGCCCTCACTGGGACTTTGCCTCCAGATGCGCTCAGAATGCATCAAGGCATAATTGGGGGTGCGCACAGTAAAGTGTCCCCAACATATTCATGTGAAGTGGAAGCTCTTACCTGGCTGGATGCACCTAAAACTTGGCGTGCCTTTGGAAATGCTACACAACTGCGGCATTAAATTTGGAACATGAGCGGCCCACTTCCCGAGGTTCTTGGTCAATGCTACGACTGTAGGAGAGCAGGGTTAGGAGGGTTCCACTGCTTTCTTCTCCAGGGAGGAGGAAAAAATATTTTCATTCTGTTTTGGTACGAATTGACTAAAATTTGCAAAGCTCTTTCCATTTGTGAGAACTTGTGAAATTATTAGGTACAGGTAGAGAGATGAATGTGACTGAAACGTAGCCTGGCTTCTCTCTCCATGCCGGCCCAGGGGTTTGAGTGCTTTGCACTTGTCAGTCCCGACTTAGCGTTGCCACCTCTTCAGAGTCTTTGTTGTGCTGGAAACAGCTGTGTCTCTTGAATTTGGCTAGTGCAAATGCACAGGAATTTCATTTGTTTTTGGTAAGAATAAACATTTATGAAGTCTAAAGCTGAGAGAGAAAGAACTTGTGTTTTTTTTTAACAACTGAATGCAACCATAACAAATTTGAGAGCTATGGGACAAATGAGTATGATCATTATCCAATGTTTATGGGACGGAGTGATCCAAAGTGTTGCTAAACTGATTTAAATCAAGACTTGTCTCCTTAAAAGATGAAGCTCTCTTGAATATTTCTGAATGGTTTGGCACAACTTCTGGCGTTAATCGCTTATACCAAATATTGCAATAATCAATGCAAAGTTTACAGTTTCTAACACATGATGGGAAAACAGTTGGCGGATTGACATGGCATCCACCAGCCTTACTGGGAAGCAGGTACAAGTGACGGAGAATGAATGGAAAAGTCTACCGCACTCTTGAAACATAATTCACTCAGATAGTAATCTCGGAGTGTGGCCAAAACGGGGCTGCTGAGAAGCAAAAAGGAAGCAGCAGCACCTTTGCGGAAATCCAGCCCGCTTGGTTTACAGGAGTGCAGAGCAGCCTCCCAAAGGCAGAGGCCTGCACCCATAAGCAAGCCACAGAAAGGAACACAAGCGGACCTGTGATGTGCTGGAGACCCACAGGAGCTATTCGCGCAAGCAACTGGTGCGTGCAGCATTCTGCCGCTGAAACCGGAGGCAGCATGCAGCCTTCGCCTGCTTATCTGCTTCTGACTTACGGCACCTCAGGGAGTCTAACCATCCAGTCTGGGAGGGAGGGACTTTTATGGGGTGGCCTTTATCTGTAAATCAACCTGGGAGAGGCATGCGGCTGCGCATCAAAAAAATACCCTTTGGTAAACCAATGGCAGGGAGCACGTGTGCCTCCACATGTTCTCTTTTCCACAGTCCCGTGCCTGACATGCTGAAAAGTTGCTTGAGAGCTGTTGGGAATTTCACTTGACCTACACTGCCGTGCTGCCTATTTCTGGAGGCCCATGTAGGTTCTGCTTCCTGCCATCCGAGTGTGCTAACTAAGTCACCGCTTTATCCTGAGCTCAAGGACATCTCAAATGCTCAGGAAGAAGTCAGACCATATATCATATATTGTTTGTGCAAGGGAGAGAGAAAATAAGAGACAGAGAGGAGACAAAATATAAATATAGCTCCTTATTCCAACTAACATACTTAGATGAAGCCTGTTTCTTACCTTAAGGTAACAAACACACTTTTTTCTCCCTTTTCTAGCATTTAGAAAATAATTGTGCTAACCCACATTACGGACCTCCTCCATAATTCTTTAAGATGCTTCCTTAAGAGGCTGGCCCATGTGACAGTATCAGGCAGAAACAGTCCCACCAGGTCTATGATCCAGGTGTATACTTGGCCTGTTTTGGTTTTGTCTCCCTCGCCTCGGCACACAACATGGTGCCAAAAAGGCAGCTGCCTTTCTAGTTTGCAAAAGTTTCCAGCCCCTGGAATAACACTGCCAGTGACAGTTCAGCAACAAAGCAATGGCTTTGCAAGCACGTGAAATATCTCAGGTTCTCTGGATAAGGCTGGGAAATACCCCCATCTGAAACCTTAGGTGAAAACCTAATTTGCTTCTTCCAGAACTGAACGTGAACCTGTGGGAAATCCATGAATTTCCAAGTGTGTGATGCATTTTTGCAAAATCATTTGAAAACAAGCATTTGAAACACACGGACATCTGGAAAATGTAGAAACATTTGTTGTAACCAGTGGATGCCTAGATACAAACATGTCTGCATTTGGAAATGTGCACACATTTTATATACAGGGAAAACAAAGGTAGCACTGCAATTTGGAGCTGGGATGGAACAAGGCTGGTGGTAGAAAACTAAGCTCAGGATGTCTGAGCTTGATCGATTCACCTTTCCTAGAGAAGACAAAACTGAGCAAGATGAGCAATAGTCTGGATTCCTATAAAACAGCTTCCTAGGTCAGCAGCACCGCAGGAAAATACATGAAGAGTGTTTGCCGGCACTCAGCCAAAGAGCCCCACAAGCCTGAAGCTGGAGCTGCTCACGCGTGTGCCCACGTGCAAGCGGGACGGAAACGTGTGGGACTGGTCAGAGACATGTACGCAAGGAGGAACGCCAGTCCAGAACTAGCCAACACTCAGAGATAACCAGAGGTTCATCCAGGAGAAGAGAGGGAGGCAGAGATCAAGAGTAGCCTAGATCTATCCTTCGTGAGCACGGAAAAATGAGTGGAATGGTTCTAAAAGGGTTAAATTTGGCATTGGCCTTCTCCCTCTTCCCTCTTTGGAAGGGAAAGTAAAGTGCTCTCATCTGGAAAGAAAACTGTCACTTTGTGTTTGCAGGTTTGTAGAAAAGCGTTTTCCCCCCTTCTCCATTTAATGTAAACATTCATTAAACTAATTTGAAGTTGTCATTACTCTCCTCCCCTGCTGCTTTATATCAGATTATTCCTAAGTGCTCAGCGAAGAGCCCCATAAACACACAGTCTATTTCCCTGCAGGGTATAATCACACAGTTTGTACTGTGATTTATGTGGTGTAGCACTGGTGAGTGTCCTAAACTTTGAAATGCCTCCATTCATCCTCCTGCCTTGAAACCAAGACTTATTTTAGTCTGCCCCAAGCCGCCTGGTGCATGGTTTAAGCTCCCACCCTGCATGCAGGAAAGGGTGGATGAAAACGGGCAAGGGGAGCAATGCCTGGTACGTGGGGTCAGTCTGTCCCACAAATCCCACACCCTTCACGTGATTGAACCTTGGAGGGGTTGATTTCAGCGGTGACCCCCAGATGTGACCCGTCTTGTCCGCACGGACAACGGTCAAAGATATTGGGAGCAGGCGTTGGACAGCCTTGGAGGGTCACAGGTCCCCTGTCCCTGACTTCAGCCTCTTCCAGAAGTTTGAATCATGCTCAGCGTATGCAGGGAGAAGAACTCCTTCCCCACAAGGTTTTCATTCCTTAGGGGAAGAGAATGAAGAAATTCTATTTTCATTCAATGCCTAACCTGTCCTTTTAATTTCAAGACAGTCTGCATAATCTTCTACATCCTTGCAGTTTGATCCTCACAAAAGCCACTCCGTGAGGTAGGTCAGGCTGAGTGTGGACTAGAACCTGGAGCTCCCACATCCCCAGTCTAACACTCTAACCACTACGCCATGCTGGCTCCTGGTGTGATTTGCACTGTAGGTTTAATTGGGAGCTTTCCCAACATTGGAAAGCAAGCTCCTAGAACCCACAACCATCTACTTGCCAGTCACCCAAATTGCTTGGGAATATGTCACCTACACGTGCTTTGGAGACGGTAAGCTGCCCAAGGTGGCAGACCACAAATATCTCCTAATCAGAACAGCAACTTCCGTCACTTTTATGCAGGATCAGGTTTCCGCCAAAAGCCTTGCATAGAAATGGATTGGACAAAAACAAGATAATCTTGTTTCTGTGTCGAGACAGCAGGTTCCATTCATAAAAGACACAGCTAGTATTACCGACCTCTGCTGTGCTGACAAGCAAAGGAGGCTTCAAAAAGATGAATTTCCCCCACAGACAGAACGCAGCACAGGCTTAACCTACTGAGGGCAGGTGGAGAGCTTGTGAGTACTAAACATGCCAGCTGCTTAGATGGTGATAAGGAGCATCGCTGGCGTCCTCCCAGTGCGGCTGAGCGGTTGCATGACGTTTTCCTGCATATGTGGTCCTGAGGGAGTCCACCTGGCAAGAGGCAAACTCTGCAAGCATCTTTGCCCAGGTGCAGCAGCGGAAGCAGAGGGGGAAGCAGGGGAGCAACCATGTCAGGCACCCATGGCTATGGTGGAGGACCAGCTCGGAGGGCCCACAGGGCGAAGCACCTGCTCCGGAACTGTGCCCGATCGCAGGCCAACAGGCAGGCTGCCCCCGCAGCAGCCCCTCTTTTTCTCCGGCTTGGCCCCCTGCTTCTCGCTATGGCCCAGAGAGCAGCGGGGCACAGGAGGAGCCACGACAGTAGATGCCCCGCAGACTTGCTCACCCGTGTTCTACCCGCCAAGCAAGCCAGTGGAGGCAATGGCCAGGAAGCGGTAGGGCAGCAAGGGCTTTGGAGGACAATGGTGGCAGCGTCACCAAGGAAGGTGTCCCACTGAGGACATCTTGGCCAAAGGCCCTCAAGCCTCAATCTGGCACTGAGAAGACCCACATGACAGGTTCTGCTACTCGTATTCATCATTTCCCTTTAAACTCACTCATTTCCAGAAAACGTGGCCAAGGCCCCATTCCAGATCTGGGGCTCTCGCCAGTTTCCTACTAAAAATTGGGAAATCAGCAGCCCCTTCAAAGGGGAGAAATGCAGAAAGAGTGTGGTTTCCATCACATGTCCCATTTAAGTTGTGTTGCCATCTTTGGTTGGCCAAGGAACAAGTTTGGTTGCAAATAGCAGTTGGTGTAGGAACCAGAAGCAGGATAGGGAAGTTGCTGCAGGGTTGGAATGAAGGGGCCAAATGCAGCGAGCATGCAGGGCCCGGGAAGGGGAGGGCGGCTGCACACTGTAGTGCGGGCCCACGCCTATCTCTAGGGCCTGCCGTTTACTCCCAAGCGTTTTGCCAAATGGCCACTGTCCTGCAAGAGTTTGCCTTCCCATCACCTGGGCCTGGCAAGGTGTTTGGAACTGGGCTGAAAAGCTGCAGAGGATCCATTCCTGGCTGCAGCATTGCATGCACCCTGTGAAGGTATCTCATTGTCTAAGGTTCCTTCTCAAAATGTCTCAGGTACCTTAGACAAAGTTGTGCGTGGAAGCCAGTGGTGTGAGCATCTACCATGGCGCAGACCATCAGTACTCAAATCACTTTTCCACAGCTTGGTAGTACTAACGTTGACAGATTTCCCTTCCTGGGTCTCAAAGAGATCAGCAGCCACAAGCGGGATTGCAGAGAAAAATGCGCCATCAAAAGGGTGCCAATCTCCCTTGAACTGCGTTGCTGGCAGAATTAGCATTGCAGTATGCTGCGCACTCCAGAACTATTTTTGGCGTTTGCTGCAGATGGAATCCTACAAAGTTCAAGCAAAGTAACCAGAACCGATTTTAATCATGCTAATTCTCTTAAAGGGAAAAGGAAGGAGCATGCCAATAGCTCTTCTATTTGCTTCAGAGAGAGGTGCTGCCAACAACACTCTTATAGCCCAACTCCAGGCTGTGTCCTTGCAGATGGGTGTGGGTGTGACAAGGACACTTCAGAGTGTCTATGGCAAGGCAGTTCAACTTTTCAAACCACGGGGGCCGCATGAGAACTTCAGCGCAGAACCTGGGGGCCACACAATGAGTTACGTTTCCATATCATAAACCAGGTGATGATTTGGGGACTCACTGAATGAAAAAAGAAAGCTCGTTGCCTTTCATCTCTGCAAAGATCACATGCAGCTCCTTCTCTGACCACAGCCTGAGCACAACGATTGCGCCTCTGGGGTGGCCCAGCCCTTTCTTCCCTGCTTCTCCCCCCAAACCTCCATGGACCCCTCCGTGAGACCTCCCGGCCCATCCTTCTTGGATTTGGCACACGGAGACGCTTGCACTTGAGCTGACCAGCTCTCCTCAGCATGCCCTGCCTGCTGCTTTGCACTCATCGGCTGCAGCAGAGCAGGGCATGCTGGGGCAAGCTTCCTGAGGCTCAGGAAGAGAGTGGGATGACCAGTGGCCTTGGGGGAGCGTGCCACAGTCTTGCCTGTGCCATCGCTGGGACCCAGACTCGGGAGGATGGGGGGGGTCCAAGCAGCGAGTGAGCCAGAGAAGGCCACGTGCTGGACCACCCCACTCTGTGGGTTCCATCATTAAAATACCGGACTCAGATATCAACATTAGCTTTTTTCCTATAATTGCTAATAAAGGCAAGCACAGGTAACCATGCGGCAAGCAAGCTCCTTTTCTTCCAAAGAAGTTGTCTGCTGTTGTGGTGGCAAGGTGCTTGTTGATGAGGGTCACTTCAACCCCCACATGACAGCTGAGGGAGTGAAGTCTGTGCAGCTGGTTTTGCCCCCTGGGTTGGCTCTAGGCACTGAACTCTAGATGTCAAGGCACTGACGGATTACAGGGACAACGCTCTCCCTGGGCAGGCGCTGGGCTGCTGGAAGCAGATCCTTGCTTTTCTGCCTTTCACAATCCTCCTAAAGTCCTTCTCTCCTGGGCTATTCCCTGCTATCCCACCTTGGTTGCCCTGGTCTCTCTCATGGGTTTCTCCCTGTCAGCTTTCTCCCTTATCCTTCCTGTCATCACCCTTCATTTCTCCTCCATCCCTTCTCTTGCTCTCTAGTTGACATGCTCTCACTTCCTTTCTTTCTTCCTGTCATCCGTTCCCCTTCCTTCATCTTCTCGTTCCCTTCTGCCTCTCTGGACCTTCCAAGATGCCGTGGCTGAGGTTTCAGGCCGAATTCTGCCTCCAGCCTCTGTCCCCTCCTCTGCTGCCTTCTTTTGGTGCTTTTGTTTTAATACTGGCTGAATTGTATTTTCGTATATTAGGGGTGGTTGTATTTTTCAATTTTAAAGTTGTACTATAAATGTATTCCTTTTCTTTTTAAAATAAAAAACTGCAAAGAGGCAGTTGAGAAAGATCTAAAGAAAATAAACAATTTGGTGTGTGCATTTAGCATTATTAATTTTGTAAAAGCATGTACCCTACAAACATAGTACACTATAGTCATGTTTGTTCTGAGCAAAGCAGCAACAAATTCCACATCGATGGGCAAGTGTATATACACTTAGGAGGAAATCTATACTGTACAATTTAATTACATATGGTAACTTCCTTCAAAATGGAATTGCATTTTAATATAAATCAGTACTCCTCCTTTCAAATATTACAGTGTTGGCAGTATTAATGGAGATAAAAGAAAGAGTGGAGATTTACTACTTGATAGACTATATCAACGAAATACTTGTCATCTGTTTTAAGTGTGTTAAAGTGCCAAACACAGTGAATGAAAAGTATTTTAGGATCATTCTAAATGACCTGAGGTCAGATTCATAGGTGTGAGCCCCAAGTCATCACTGCAAGGTGAAAGAAATACAAGCCTGTAACGGGAACAGAAAAACAACAGGAAGGTATATGGTAATATGTGGTGTGACGGATGTGTAATGTTATCTTACATGGTTGATGGGCTTCCTGTTAAACTCTTCTGTGACTCACGCTGTATCAGTGCTAAGAAAAGTGCTGATTTATATATGGGGAAGTTTGCTTGCTTCCTTCCTACCTTCAAAACATTATAGTGTTCCAGCACTAAGTTACAGAGCATGAGTTCAGTGTGCCAGCTCAGGCTCTTGGTATCAAATGTTTATCTGGCCCACACCGACCATCGCTTGCACTCAGAGTTACAAACCAACCAACAGCACGGCACGATCCGTGCAGGCACTTTTTCCAGGAAAGACAAGTCGAGATGTCAATTGGGTGAATGCATGATTTAACTCTGTGAGTGTGCATCTTTTTGGTTATGCAAATAGCAGCCGGGGGAAGCCAGAATACTGATGGCTATGAAACGGGATCGTTGGGGTGGGGGGGCAGGGTCTGGACAACTTCATGGAGGATAAGGCTCCCATGGCTGCTAGCCATGGCAGTTACATGCCTTCCTCCCATATTGAAGAGGTACAACTCTGATGCACAATTGCCAGGGAAAGCAGGAAGGAGGCTGCTACTGCTGGCATGCTTGTATCCCACAGGCAGCTGGTTGGCCACTGTGGGAACAGAACTGATCTAACAGGCTGTTACCCTCTGATGCTACAAGTACTTATTTATTAAATTTATACCCTGCCTTTTTTCTTTTTAAAAAAAGCTCAAAGGGGCTCAAATCCATCTCCTCCTCCTGCTCTCAGTCTTATCTCCACAAAAACTACCCTGTTGGGTTGAGAGTCTGCAACTAGCCCAAGGTTCTCCAACTGGCTCCATGGCTGAGTGGGGATACAATGCAGGGCACCTCAGTCCCAGTCCTGTACTTTTAACCAGCACACCACCCATTAGTGGGAAGTGGGATTTAGTCCACTTTATTTTGCGTCTCAGGCTGGACAACGGTGCCTCTATGAACAACGGCGCAGCAAGGGCGGGGATCCAAGGATGGCTTCCAGGGGCCCCACAGCCCAGGGGCCCCCGGGGGCCATCTGGGGAGCAGCATGCAATGGGCCAGCCCCAGCCTTCCTTCTCCCTTCTGCTTGAAATGCCAGCCAAAGGGGAGCCAATGGTGCAAAGGCTCATTTTATCCCATATAGCCTGAAAATACGTTATCATTTTTTGTGTTGTCCTTACAAGAAAATGGTTTTCAGAAAACTCTTCCTTCATGGTTTAAAAACTTTTTAAATATGTACCTGGATAAAATATCCCTGATTCATGCTTCTCCGTAAAGATGCACAGTATCATTTTGTAAATGGCACAGCTGGGCTGAAACACAGTTACCTCCAATTATGCCCACATGTAATGTTGGGTTAATTCAGCTACACAGCATCAGCATGGCCTCGGTTTTATTTCATTTGTCTAATTTCCTGATTCTTAGCAGAGTGCTTGAGGAATCCATTACCTTGCAAGGCCAGGAAAATGTAGGCATTTATGTTATTTGAATCTGGCCTACAGAAGATACTCATCAATTCTGCCGTGAATTAGAAGTTCTGCAGCTAACAGACTTACTCATTAACTGCACACACCAACCATGTATCATTTCACTGCCTAAAATATTTGCACCTGGAATGAATTAAGCTTCATTTTGTAAATGATCATATGTCTCCTCTCCACTAACCATCGCCCATCTGATAATTGCCTAAGCCAAAGCACTGAACTCTGGGACTTCCTATTTATAGGTATATGGCACTATGAAGTCATACACATGTTTATTAAGAAGCCTGGGTAGATGTTGTTCCTACAATGTATGCTGCTCATTGTTCTTCAATCAATTCTTTTGTTCTAAGAATTCATTAAAAGTGATAATGGGTAACAAAAAGACAATTGTTTCAGAATGTAGGATGCAATCCTATGCACATTTATGTAGAAAAATGTCCTAAAACACCCAGCAGATCCGGCTTGAGAGCACTGAGAGTTTTAGGACATTTTCTGTCTACGTGTTCATAGACTTGCACCCTAAGAATCATAGAATTATAGAGTTAAAAGATTCATCTAGTCCAATTTCCTGCTCAATACAGAACTGGCAGTGATCAAACGTAATATTGTAAAAGTGGGATTATATACTGGAGGGCTATTATTTTATTTAATTGATTTAAGCCACCTTGATATAGGCTCCATTTTCTGAGATACATTCCCTGCAACTAGTAGGTAAAGCTACACATTTGTACTCTATTTTTTAAAATGTAGATATCATCTGACTGAAAAACTGGTTTACCTTCTTACCTGATGAAGAGTTATGGAGAACTTGGGTATTTGCATAGTATTTTGCGACTTTCCGCTGAATTTATAAAGGATTGCAGTAACATGGATTTTGGAAAGGAAATTTTCTAGGAGATGCTATTGTCTGCTTTTGCTATTCCATGACAGATAAAACTAGACTGGATGGAAACAATATCTCTGCATCGGATTATCCGAATATTACTGCAGTCATCATGCTGGAATAACGCTGCCTTACTCACATGTGTGCTCACACCCCACTGGCAGCCAATGATCTCTAGGAATTACAGCCAGAGGATGCCCAATGTCACACTCAAAGTGAGCGATCATATGCATTATAGCAAGAGAAGAGAAATTCTATATGAGGGTGTGCTTTTTGGTATCAGCCAGAAAACAGACATGTTCCTATTAATTTTTGCTGTTGCCCTTTTAGCTCTCTGTATGTATTACTAATGTATATGCACTCCAGACTTCCTGCATACAGTATCTTATTTGTGAAGATCATTTCAGTGGGCCACAGACTAAGCTTTCCCCTAAGTGAATCATGTAAGTGACTTGATGGATCTTCTCCAAATAACCATAGTTCTCTGTCTGTCTGTCTGTCTGTCTGTCTGTCTCTTTCAACCACCATTCTTTACACAGAACAAATTTAAGTCAGACTATGGGAGCCTTGCTTGATGCTAGAAGTATTCATTCAGAGAAGCAACAGCTTAAGAGGAAAGCAAAAGGATTTCTCAATAGGTTCCTTACAAAGAGAAAATATTTGCAATATAGAAAAACCAAAAAACTTAAATCAGATCATACTAGATTCATGCAATGAACCTTCACTGCTGTGATTAATCCATCCATTTTCCAAATGGATGGGGACAACTAAAGGGATGACGAGGCTTGTTCCAGGATGCTGCTAAACAACGTGCATTAGGTTTTAAATGTTTGTTGGATTGGGGGATCTAGATGAAAGATTTCCAGGAAATCTGTATCCAGTGAGATCAGCTAGGCACAACATTTTCATCAGAGTGCTCGTCACAGGTGCCCTCACAACAGTCTGCCAGGCCATAGCCATTACGGGTACTCTTTCAGGGCACTGTAATGCCCAATAAATCAGTACAGCAGGAAGGCATAACGTCATGACAGCACGGAGTATGGAAACATCTTCAAAGGATCTTCTCCAAACTGTTTTTGGAAGAAAGAGAGAGACACAGTCTCGCTCATGGTTTCGGGTGTCAGACTCCACTGATGAGGAGGATGAAAACTAGAGCAGATCAATGTTTTGGCCTGCCCTTCGGTAGGAATTCCTTATGGAAACCCACCACTGACCTTGTGCCATGACACAAAGGGATGAATTTGAGAAGGCTCGAATGCCAAGTGATACTTATATTAGGATGGGGTGCACAATCTAAAATGACAGGGTGTGCTAATGCTCGGTCTTGTCCTTGAGATACACAATACTTATCACTCTGGAAAAGCACACTAAAAATAGTGACTGGGAGAGTAAAGAGGTGGAGAGAAAGCAGATGAAATCAGAAAGCAGTGAAAACTTGGAAGAATTTGTTTAGGTTTAATTCCACAAATTTGTGGGTGACAGTAATAATGGTCTTTACTGGCCAAGTGGTTTAGAGAGTCATGAAAATTGAAAACATACCAGACCTAATGCTTTGTGAAAACAGTTGGTAAAATGTTTTCGGCGGGTGATTACAGTGGTCTTCTGCTTCTGATAATGAGTAGCAATTGCATCCTAATGCTATTTCATTGATTTCTGCTTCAGTTGAGCTCCCATGCTGGGTTCAGCCTGGGTATCAAACTACAACTAGCATCAGCTCACCATAGGAAAAACTTCGTGTGGAAGCCTTTTCGGGAAGTCATTTAATGGTACTGAAAGGACAAACAGTTTCCTACAACTGACTGCAAGACCCAACAGCACTAGCAACTAACAGGAACATCACAACCATGTATATTTATGGCACACTTTACAGCCTCCCACTCCCTGGAAGCTCAGGGCAATATAATCCTTTTACAGATAATTTAAATAAGTCGGTGGGTGAGCATCGCCTTGTGCCTGGGAATGTTTATTGGGTACCTCTATACCAGGGGTCTCAAACTCGTGGGCCGACTGCCGGGACGGGTGGGGCACGAGGGAGGGGCCCTGCAGCCTTCAAAGCGCCGCCGGCGGCACCCGGGCCGGCCGCGGGATGAGTGGCCCACCACCACCGCGGTGGTGGAGTCCTTGATGTGGCCCAGACTGCCCCCAGGTAAGTTGAGTTTGAGACTATGGCTCTATGCGATGGTCATACTCTTTTCCATGGAAATCTTGGGAATTGCAGTCTGGGGCAGGGGAGAAGCTGCTATAAGGATCTGTCACAAAGCATTGCAGCAGTTCCCTGAGGTACCATGTCAATCACACTTGTTTTCCCGTTTCTTCTGTTGCTGTCCCACCTTTCACCCAAGAAGCTCCAGGCCATCTGCTGGTCCTCCACCAGAGGCAAAGACTGGCCTGGCCCAAGGTCCGCCCGTGACTGAGTGGGGCATGAACTTGCCGCTTCCCAGGGTACTAGTACTCCTCGAAGCCAACTATTCTCTGCACTTGGCTGTGAAATGGGTACGAGGGAGCTTATGGAAGGGGTGAGGGACACACTTTGCAACAAGCAGAAGGGAGCAATTCATACCGCAGTTGCCTGCAGACGACACTGCTGCAACACACTCTAGGTGGGCTACCCACCTGGAACACGTCTGGAAGCTGCGACTGGCGCAGGGTGTGGCAGGAACCTGCTGGCAGGGATCAGTCTTCTTTTCATGTCTGTGCTGCTCTACACTGCGGGCTTCTTTGCTTCTGGACTCGAGGGTTCGTAGTTAACGCTTCAAATGTTATGGTTCCTGGGTGCCATAAGGATCACCACCATCCTCCCTGATGATTGGCCATGGTGGCTGGGAAGCGGGGAAACTGTAGCTTAACAACACCTGTGGCCCCCAGCTTGGGAAGGTCTGCTGGCGGGTGAAGCCATTTCTGCTTTCCCTGGGGCCAAACGAACTGGAGAACAACCAGCCAGTCTCACATCAGCAACGTGTCCCCATTCCCTGTGACAGTCTAACTTCTTAATGGGAAGTTACAAATGCATGTAAAGGGGGTCCAAAAAGCTCCAAAATGCTCTGTGATTAACTATTCTCCATTTACATAACACTAAATTTAATGCAGTACTTTCTCTCCCTGAAATTGCACTTATTTGATGAAACACAAAATCCTTTAAAAGGGTTTCCCATTGTAAACCAATTTGTGAAGTTGGAGTGTATCTGCGTATTTTTTTAAAAAAATTCTATAAAACATTAAAGAAATTAAAGTGATAGACGCATAATTAGATTAATTATTCATATCTTCCAAGTCTCTAATTCTAATATATAACAAAAAGATTAAATATCCACTCAAAGGATTAAGCAAAAAGTCAAGCAGCAACAACACATCTACATTACCTTGCTGTGCAAACTGGAAAACTAATTAATCTGAAATTACACTCAAAAAATGAATTAGATTTCCATTCCCACTCTACTTGGGCACTGACCAGAATTACTTTCTTAGGCTCACAACAAGAATCCAGAGCCATCCTGTTGCCGAAACACAGAGAATTTATTACATTTCTCTAATAAATTGGGGGAAATTAAGCCTCATTACAACTGGGGAAAATTAAGTCTCAGCGTCAATCTATGAGATGGAAACTTAATGTCTTTCTAATTACACATGCTCAGAAAAGAAGGGTAAGTAAATAAATCTCTCCGGTAACTTTCATTTTGTTACAGTGAATCTCCAAAATCTGGTGAATGTTTACATGAATGCTGAAAATCCCAGTTTACAATTTTGAAGTGGGTGGAGAGAATTCTCCAAGATGCACAAGCGAGTTCTGGCAGTCACATTTAGATGGCTGCCAACTAAGAAGAGGGGGAATGTTGGAATTGCTATGTGGCTACTTTGGAGTAAAACAAAGCAGGGAGAATCGATACAAGCAGCACAGGTCACGCGAGCAACACAGCACATATGCAGCCGCTGTAACCATCTTTGGCCCCTCGGGGGAAAGCCCCCGTGTTAGAAAGGCGGGTGGGTGCAGATGGAGCTAGGTTTCATCAGCAACTGGAGATTGATGGGCCTGTCCTTGCCAAATTAATACACTTTTCCTGCTGGGAATAATGGGATGAAGGCCTCGTCATACTGAGCAAAACAACTTGGCCAGCACGGTTATGAAAGGGAGACTAAGACACCAAAACATGTGGAGTTGCAGCTGGGCTTCCAGATATGGAAGGTCAAAGATTCCCTCTCCCTCATGTTAGGAAAGCAAGTCACCCACTGCATGTCCAAAACTAATGTACAGTTCATTATGTAAATACCTTTCCAAGTCCATGCTCTTCCTAAATTGCAAGAGAGTTTTCTGCTCTAAAAATGCTAACATGCATATTAAAATGTGCATGAACAAAATGAATATAACCACGAAATGCCTATATATGTGCATAAAGCATACCTTTTAGGAAACAATGCTGGTGCATTTTTGGTCTAGCTTCTTCCACTGCAACCCCCCCAAACAGGCATATGTGTCGAAAAGGGGCAGAATGGACTTTAAAAATCCACACACACAAAACTGATGGGGACCAAGAGTGGTTTCACAGACTCATAGAAGAGTAGAGTCGGAAGGGGCCAGAGGGCCATCAAGCCCTACCGCCTGCTCAGTGCAGGACCCCAAGTTAAACCATCCCTCCCAGAGGGCTGTCCAGCTGCATCGTAATCAGTTTGATCTGTCAATCCCCTCGTGCAACACTACAAGAAATGGACAGGAGCAACCTGTTACAAACAGGCACCTCACACAGTCCATCATCTCTGCGATTGTGCCGATCCTTTCTCGAGGAACTGTGCAAGCCAGAGAGCACAGGATCGTCTCCCCTGCCAAGGCACTGGCCCATGCACTTGGCACCACCAGGGTCAGGGCACGGCATCCTCAGACGATTGCCGGGGCCTCTGCATGGTCACCGCCATTTTAACGCTGCACAGTTGCTCCAGGCAATGTGTGAAGATGGCAGCTCTCACCCAGTGGCATGGCACTGCCAGCCAAGCTTATCAGGACCACTGCCTAGAAGGAGTTCTGCCGCTTTTATTTATTATTCGTTTATTTAACCTTTTTCCTGCTAAATTAGCCTGAGGGTCCTCAAAGCGGATTTTGGGATTACAACATGTATAAACTGGGCCATAGCTTTTGCCAGAGGGATGCTTATGTACCTACCTACCTACCTACCTACCAATTGACTGACTGCCTTTGAACCCAAGACAGTACACATAATCTGCTCCACTGGGCTCTCACAACAATCTGAGCAGTTGGTTGGGCTGAAAGCCAGTGACTGGTTCCAAGTCACCCAGTGAGAACCTTGGCTGAGTCTGGACTGGAGGCTGAGTCGTCCCAGCCTGGTCCTGGCCCGCCGTTCCCATTCCTTCCCCACCCTGACTTTGCGGGCTTTGTACACATGGAGAAGAATGCTAGTGAAGCATTGCAATTTGTGCATATGTGAAAGGGCACGAGAATAATTATGAAAACTGCTCCAAATCACAGAAGGAAGGTTTTGTCCACGCGAGTTGCTGTGACGATGGCCAAAAGCTGAGTGAAATGGAGGTGGTGAGGTGGATGTGGGGCTGGGAACCTAGATGGAAAGTAAATTAATAAGCAGTAGATGCTTTAGAGTATAATTATCAGAAAGAAAACACTTTGTTTAGCATACTTTATGTTAATGGAGGGCTAGGAAGGCCCACTGTGCATAATTTAGCTGAACAATTGATACAACATTTTAATACTTATATAGATAGATAGATAGATATGATTACAGGTACAAGGAAAAAAGAACAAAACACAAGAGAGATCATAATAAGCACACGTGAACTCTGAAGGCCTAATTACATCGCGGGGGAGGGCAAACAGTTACTGCTGATTCAAGCAGAAAATTGGGGTAATTTGTAAACAGGTAGAGCTCCTTTCCAGGTGCACCAGCATGTGTGGAGATACTGGAGTAAGAGACTAGAATCCACATTGGAAGCACTGTATTTTGTTCTTTTATGGTTTGAACCAGGAATTCAAAATAAAAGTAAATTAAAAGGAAAGAAAATCTCCCCATTAAAAAAGCAAGGAGCTGAAGCTTTAAAAATGTGGTTGTTTTCCTAGATGCTAACCTGAAAAAAGCAACTCTGAGAATGATGGCAGCAAAGGAATCTGTCTGCCTTTGAAGGGCATATTTACACATTATGGGAAACACGGGGTTGATGTTGAAATTGGAAGGTGTAGGCCAATTTGCCACACACTTTTTTGGAGAAGGGGAAACCTTTTTCTCTCGCTCAGAATGCTAGAATCAGGTGGAGTCATCCCTTGAAGCTGATTAGCAGGAAACTCAGGACAGAGGACAAGAAGTGCTTCTTCCCATAGCACCACTGTGGCTCTTGGTGGAGATGGCCACCAATTTAGGTGGCTATAAAAGAGGACTGGGCAACTTCATGTGGAAGAAGGTTAAGAAGAACTTCCCATCCTGTGGAAGCAGTTTGCTGGGGCACATGAGCTAAAGGTTCAATTGGGTGCCAGGAAGTACTTCCTGACAGTTAGGACCCCGAGGGTGTGGAATGGGCTTCCACAGGAGGTGGTTGAGGCCCCAGTGGTGAGGCTGTTCAAGGATAGGCTGGACATGCACATGGTGGGCATGCCGTGAGCGGAGCTGGCTGAAGCTGGGGGCCAGACTGGATGGCCTGGGAGGCCCCTTCTGACTCGCTCTGTTTCCATGTACCCGTGTCCTACTTGGGGATTTCCCAGGGGCAGCCAGCTGGCCACTGCATGAACAGAAAATGGGCCAGGTGAACCCTTGGTCCGATCCATCTTGGTGTTTCTAATGTGTTATGTGTTACAGTGCAGCACAGCAGAAAGGCACCAGGTCAGGGAAGACAGGACCAGGTGTTAATGGGGGCAAGTGAAGGAACTAAACACAAAATGTTGCTTTTGGTGGCAACTCTTTGTATGTTTTAGGTCCTTTTGTCCCATCCAAAGACTCCAACTTGACCTGTACTGGCACAGTTTTCTGCAGTCCCTACCACAGATCTCAGTTTGATTTGGTACAAGGAAGCAGTTCAGCTGCATGTTTCATCCAATTTTGCCCCTTCCTGGCCCTACACAAACATTGCACATCACCTGCACACGAGGTAAAATTCAAATTAGTAATGGCCCAGAGTAAACCAATCATACAGAAAAGCTCTTGATTTCAGGAAGTTCTGAAGACATTCTGAAACAGGCACTTGTACTTTCTGGTGGAAAATATTTGATGTGGTGGTGGTGATTGTGTGGAAATGCATCCTTACTTTTAATCTATATTGGTATATGCATAGATTCAAACCAGCCCTCAGTAACTGGAAGTCCTTGTTTTCATAGAAAAATAACAGTGCCTGGAAGTGATCGCTCACGAAAGTGTGTGTCATCATCTGATAGAAAAAGGTGTTCCACCACATTTCTGTACAAGGAAGGTAGTGTATTGAAAGAAAGGGAGGTGGCAGAGGAAGGGATATACCTATGCGAGTCATCTATTCATTATTTATAGCCTTAAGGAGTCGGTGCCCTGGAATCAACAGCATTAAAAGCTATTTTAATTTGAGCTATAATTCTTTTTTGTGCTTTCAGCAATTGACAGCTTCTCGAATAAACATTCATTTGGGAGTGTCAGATTAAGGAAAGTGGCAGGGTGGGGAGGAAAACAAAACCAGAGCATGCGCGCTTTCTCCCCATACATGCACAAATTCTTCCTGGATGATACTTACATAACCCTCTGCCCACTTAAATAGTATGTGTATGATTAACTGCAGATGTACTCAGCAGCCCGCATATGTGGTTAATCTGCTCTGAGTTTCCATGCTGTATTATAACGCTAATGATCACTAATAACAGACAAACCCACAGTTTATTGAGTAAGTAATTGGAGACATTATTATTTTCACCACGCAAAAGGGGATCAGGCTGACCAATTCAAGCTGGCCAATATGATAAATAATGTGCAAATCAATTTCAGCGGCAGCAGCATGATCTGCTTCTTTGCTGAATGATAGAGATTGATTGGCAGACGGGGGGCACTTGCTGCAATTGCTAGGAAATGAAGTCAATGCAAGTCCGTGTTCGTGAGGCAAAAGGTCAGGTATGCAAGTCCGTTTGATTCTGCCGCAAAGCAGATCCTGCCACCTTTGTACATGGCGCCAGGGCCTGTTCCCTTCTGCTCTCGCCTGGAGGGCCACGTTCCATGCACTAGTGGTGGATGGAGCTGCAACCAACGTGGATGAAGCAAAAGTGGATAGCCACCACCTGTTCTCTCTGCCATGCACACACTATCCTAATCCATCCTATTTGCACGCACACATTCATTCATCCGCCATCTATTGATTCTCCTTCATTCACACCCCTTTCCTATACACAGAGCACATTCTCTCCATTGGAGGTAAGACTTTTCCCCTGCAGAGATAGGAGTGAGACCAAACCCAGAGTGAGCGAGCGAAGCCTGAGAGGCAGTGAGCATCCCAAGCCAGCCAGGAAGCTGCTGGGTTGAGCACGGATTTAACCACTGTCAAGTGAACAAGCGGCAGTAGTTATGAATAAAAGGACGAGAGGCAATAACAGATGGTTTCCAGCCTTATCTACTTTTAAAACCTTGTTGGAACACCTAAGGTGCAAAAAAACTGCTTATGAATTGTATTCAAATGTTCACATTTTCTAATGGAAGAAGTCTTCCTCTAACAGTGAAGCTTCCTGCTGTTAAAGGAAGACGTTTTGGGACCCAACCCTTTTACACTTACCCCTTGTTTCCCTAATGTTTTTCCCGTCTGAAAAGACCTGTTTAACAGTAGCAGCTTTTATTTTAAAGATATTTATCAGCATATAATTTGGGAGAAATATTTCACACCTTATAAACTTTTAGACAGCTCTACAGAGCCAAAATGGAATAGCTACAAGGTTCCATAAAGTACATGAATCTAGCATCCATGAGATAATTCCTGGATGAGTACTGGGCTTTAGCTGAGTACAAGATTACACGGATTCCTTCCTTCCTTCCTTCCTTTTGAAAATGTGAAATTCTCTCTCTCAAAAACTTTCACCTATATTGTCTATTTCCCTTATTCATTGTTGTTATGAGGTGAACAACCATCTTATAAGCCAAGAACTTATTTTTACAACCGTCAAACATGTTCTCAGTTTATCTTATTCCTATTCCCATGAAAATAACAATAAGAGCAACAGCAATACTAATACTTTGCAAAGAGAAATTGGCTGGACTGAGAAAAGTTATCTGTCACAGGAGTGGAAAAGGCACAGATTTTTCTAAAGCATCCTTTAACACTGATACTTCAACAATACAAACTTCCTAATGGTAAAGATCGCTGTCAAGATTTATCCATCTTTCTCTCTTCCTTTCATGAATCACACTGTTGTCCCCTTACTCATTTTTAAATGTGTAAATTAATTATATTTCTATAGCACCACTTAGGCAAAAATGGCACCCAAAGCAACCTGCTGTTAAATCCACCTAGACAAACTGAGCAATGTAACTAAGGATATTTTACTATGTCCTTCCACTCCACTGCAGTTCAATTTCAGCCATGTCTGTCAAGAACAATCGTGGACACACTTCTTCCTTAGTGTGTCCTGGCTTTTTCACTAGAACCAGCAACCGTGGCTTAGGGCTGAGATGGAGGTAGGCGGACCCAAATCTGGCCCAGGAGTACTACTCACTATTCTTATGTTCTAATATGACAATATATTAGTAGGGCTACCACTTAAAGGAGATTGCATCGTTATGACTTGGCTGGAATGCTATAGATATGCATGTTAGTCCTCTGTAGAGTACAGCTGTCGAAAGGAATGAAACTTAAGTTAGTCATGGCTAACTGAAGTTGCATTCATTTCAGTGAGCCTACTGTATGCAAAACGAACATGGGGTTCCCCCTGGGCCTTCTCCCAAAGTTTCAGCCATAGATGTTTTTTCTTGCTACTCTTCCATACAGCCCAGCTCTGTGCAGATTTTGGCGATGCGTTGCCCATGGACAATTTCCCCCATCTCAGCTGAGGATCTCTCCAGTTGGTTCAGAGTTACCATTGACCTCTTGGTTGCTTCTCTGCTCTCCTTACCTAGTCACTATTTGTAGATAGTGTTCTTTAGGCAGAATTGTCATTGAACCATATTCTTTCCATTTTGTAATAATGGATTTATTGTTGCTCTGGGGAATGTTTTAAATAACCAAATCTTAACAATCAAATCCTGATCTGTATTTCTCCACCTCTTTATCCTGGAGTTGTTTAGAAAGCTCCTGGGTCTACATGATGTTGATCAAGATATGCTCTCCAACAAACCCTTCCACAACTATTTGATCTTGTTCAAGGCCTTCCACAAGTATTTAATCTGAGATCATGTGGCACTGAAATTGTATACAGACAGACTCTATTAAACTGCTCATAGTATGCAACTTCTGGGGACAGTGGGTTGCATTGAATCTTATCCAGGCATGTCCCAGCAAAAGCAGTGAATACCTATACAATCAGCAAGTGCCAGTTTATCTTTGTTTGTGTAACTTTTGTGCCACAATAAAACTGTTTTGCCCATTTTCCAGTATCTTTTGTACATCAAGGGGTTCTAGGAGCTCCAGCTTATAAAACAACAACATGTGGAAAAGTCAAAGTGGGGTAAAAAACTCTTGCAAGGCTATATATATCAGTCTCAACAACTTCACTCTCATTCTGATAGGGATGCAGTTGAAATGACCATACTGTAAGGGGCTATCACTTTGGAAACGGCAATCTCAAACATCCCTTTGTAACTTGGCTCAAGCTTAATTGGAAAAGCTTAGAACACTAATGAATTCAAGCTTGGCTTGCCCATCCTTAAAAAGGGGGGCACATCCAGGAAGCTAATACCTGCAGTATGATTTTAATGCTACTAAATAATCCCTTTATGGCAGGTAGCATAGTGCTATTAGAACTGAAAAATGGAATTAAAATTAACTGTATTTTTACTAATGCAAGGATGTTGAAATTAGAGTTGAGAAGGTCATTAATTATATTTGTGGGACAGATAATTAAAATATCACTTTCCCTAAAAGGCGAAGTCCCAATGTATGATGCACATCTGTCAACAGTTTTGGATTCTAGAGATATCAGAACTTGGAACTCCTCTTCATATTTTATTGCTGAACACTCTGGGGTGGCATACATTATCAGACAATCACATGATGTGTCAAAATATAAGTAATGCAAGACTAAAAGGAGAGGTATTTTTCAGCTGGATGTTTCAATATCTAATCGGAATTTATTGTGGTGGATAGAAGCTAGGGAGAATACTAAAAAGGTCTGGGCAACAGCAAACAGGCAGATACTGCAATTTATTTGCTGTTTCATGTTAATTGGCTTTTCCTTGTTATTTGGGAGATGCACAGACCAGGAGGATGAAGAAAAAAATGACACTTCTCCCATATTCTGCAGTGGAAATAATGCAGCATTTCAGCAGAAGCTGACATCTACATGGCCAGGGCTATCCAGAACCAAAATGAGCTCTTAACTCACGGTGCTGCTGTTCAAAAGAAAGAGAAAAGAATCCACTTGTAGGATCAAGCTTACTGGAAGCAACTCAGTGAGTGGACATGTCACCTTCACTTGCAGCTTTTCTTTTGTTTTGGTCACTGAGGTCCAACTCACCGTGAGGAAGGCAAACAATGTCCTGGTAAACTGCAGGGTAATTTGAGATAAGGGCTGGGCAGGGGTGGTCCTCTGACCTGCTCAGTGCAGCAACTCGCTGGTGTCCATGCCAGCTGCTAGTATCAAGAGAAAACTGCTCCACCAGACCAATGCTCCATGTTGTTCAGGAGCCTGTTCCCCCTATAGCCAGACGCTTTTGGGGACAAAGAGGAAAGAGGGCAACCACTCCACCCTCTGGTTATCCTGCAACAACTGATATTCAGAGACATGTGGTGCCCCTGAACCAGAAACCATAAAGGCTTGTTCAGGTGTTCAGTTTTAGGATTGTTCTGGGATGTGCACTTTCTGGTTCCTCCATTCCTGACCTTCATGTGTGCCTAGGATTGGAATCACACGGAGACTGAAGCCTCCGGTGGCAGCAGCTCTGGGAAGGCCTCAGAACTATTTGCTGGTCCTTCTTAAGTGGGCCCCACTAAGACCTCATGTCTTTTCCTTGCAAATCCAGAAGGTGCCACAATCCTCTGTCTCTGAGATGTGAACTTCACATGCATCTAGTGGACAGGAAGCAGTCTCCAACTGGCTCTCCCTGCCTCCAGCCTCTTTCCTTAGAAGAAGACAATGCCTACAAGAAAAAGCCAGGAGTAGTATCTGAACAGATGCAGTCTGGATTGAGACTCCTCTCCAGACCTGGCTTGATAATAAATTACTTCCTGTTGCTCTCAAAATCCACTGAAGTAGCTCATGAATTTTCTTGCTCTAGGATTGCTGACCAAGGTGCTGAAGCCTTCGGCCTTAGCTCTAGATGTGCCTCAGCCCCTTGACCAAACTGAGCAACCTTGCCTGAGCTGCTGCCCAAGACAGGAGGTAGATTCCATGAGGGAACATGACACTCTGCAAAGGAAATGTAACAGGATTCAACGAATGTCATGGCAAAGCTCATGCAACTAAGATCTGCAGGTAGGCAGGGTTTGTAATTGCAATGAACTTTGTCATTGTGCTCACTTGAATCTGGTTACATCTTCATTGTGGACTTTTCCTGTCAACCCATGGAGACTTGAGTAGAGAAGGCAGAGGGTGCCCCCATGGTTCCTTTTGCTCTAGAAGTGAGCAGAAGGTGCCTTGTCACAGAATCATACAGTTGGAAGGGGCCAAGCTGGCCAACAGGTCCAACCACCTGCTCAGTGCAGGACTCAGGTAACCCATCCAAATTTCTGCCAGGTCCACAACTGCTTAGCTTCCAGGACTAGGCAGAATAGTCATGAATGTTTGGAGCCAAGGCCAAAAGATCTGGATATCTATCTTCTGCCACATGATCTTAAAACAGAGTGCCTGAGCAGGGCTATAACCCTCATGATGAATAGCTACTGATAGCCCTGTCCTTTGTGAATTCATCTAGGCTGGTAGCCATCTCCTCATCTTGTAGAAATGAATGATATAACTCAGTTATTAGAACAGAGGTCAAACTGTGGCAGGATAACACTTGAGTTCCTACTATTACACTACCACCATTCCATTTCTCTTTCTTTTTGTGGGAGGGGTTGTTTATGTAAGTCATGTTTTAGAAAACTGTTCTGCATTTAAAAGTAAGCAAAATGTACCAGCAAGATGACTACATTTCTTTGCAACAAACCTAAGTTGTCTTATATGGTCCTCCTCCTCCTTCCCAAGTTATCCTCAGAAAAACCCTGTAGGTTAGGCTGTGAGTCGATGCCTGGCCCAAAGCTGTACAGTGAGCTTCATGGCCAGGTGGGGTCAAGAACCTGGGACTCCTGCATCCTAGTGTGACATTCGAGGCCTTGCACCACTCAGCTCTCTACACATGTGGATTCTACCTGGACTATAAACTTTATCTATGATGTATTAGTTTTCTGTTATTTTGTTACAGGGATTTTATTGCAGGGAAGCAATAAAAACGGCATGCATTCCTCACCTGCAGAATAAAGGGGTACATTCCATTATTCTTCTGCATTTGTCATAATTAATATAAATGCATTCACATGTCTCACCTTCAGACTCTGATATCCACACAATAAAAGTCCACTTGCTTTGATCTTACATATTTTTGGTTATATTTTGGCCATGGCTTAGCTTATCAGAGGGGCCTTAAAGGCAACAGCATTTGGGTGGGCATTGAAGTTTGGTCTGAAGGAGAAAGGAGTTCTAAGCATTATTTAAATTAAAAGAAAAGAATCTGACCACTGAAATCTGCTGATTACAGGAGCTACTAGACTCAGAAGGAGGACCTAGAACTTAAGCTTCTGCAGGAAGCTTCCATGTGAAGTGAGCTGAAATATCAAGAGGCAACCGGAAATATCTTCCTAGCAATGAGATATTCCCAGGTTTCTATTGCATCTTCCTGCAGGTGAAGAAGCACAGCCTGTGCTTCAGGAAATGTCTCCTTGGCTCTGGTGCATTCCTCTGGATCCTTCAGCTCTGAATCCTGGTTTGGCTTCATGGCCCTGACTCCCTAGCTCAAACCTCTCTAACCTGGCATCTTGCTGATGTACCAGACTGCAACAACAGTGGGACCAGTTGATATTGGTGGTTTATGGAGATGACACCAACCCTCATAACCTTCACCCCACCCATTTTGTTTTCCTTGTGATAATAGGGTCAGAATAGCTTGAAGTCAAGGAGTCCTTTATGTGTCCCTATCATGAATAATGACTCAGCTGGTGCTGCTTTGTGTGTCTCAGTGGAGCTGGCATGGTGCATAAAAGGACTGAACCAGAGGGGCCAACTGAGTTAGGCACATCTTTCTTGTGGCTGTCACCATCCCCACTGGGACTAACAAGGGGCATGCAGAAGAAGACTATGGCAGGTTTGGGAAGAGATGCTCTTCACACTGCCAGCTGATTCCTAGCTTCATGATCACTCACAAGCCTGCTGTTACCTCCAATCAATGATTAGCGATGACAGAATGTATTCACCTCAACTGGGAGGCAATGCAGGGGACAGAGCATGGAAGAGTCCACAGACACTCCACAGGCCAGATGGGGATCTACTGACCATCTCCTGGAATACAGTGGGCACTGTAGGGTCACAATGTGCAGGAGGCCAAGTTGAGGAAGGCTATTCTAGGTCACCGCCTGGCTGCTTGATGCCAGAGCACTTTCTGTTCAGTTGAATTTGATACCCGTATGCCAGTTCATTTTTATAACGCGAATATAAAATTCACTATGGCCCATTTGTTCAAGACCTTAAGGAAGAACATACTTTGGGAGAACATACCAGACAGCTAGAGAGTCAAGGCTTGTTAGCACATAGCTTGGACCTTTCAGACCTATAGAAAGTACATGTTGGAACATATTGATTGTGGATTTTCTGTGATCAATGCATTTTAATTTAATCAGAATACAGTGTCTAAAGGTACTCTCCAACCCCTTAACAATTAGATATACAAACAGGTGCATAAGAAGCTGAATATTCACAGAATGTCCTGGTAGCCTGTTCTTTAATTAATGGAAAGGACAAACATTCTCCAGAGTACTGAAAACTACCTATTATTTCAGGCCATGAAACCCAAAAGGAGAGTTATAGATTTGGCTTTCCTCTTTTGCTTTGTGGCATGGGACAGAGTATGGAGAAATGGCTGGCATGCATTTAGCTCCTTTGTAGTAGAGTCTGCAGAGGCGTCTTACCCTGTCACAGCTAATGGGTTTTGCTATGGATGCCAAAGCATAACATGTTGAGAGCATTTGAAGAAGGCAGCATTAAAAGTATCTAAAGTGTTGGCAGTCTCAAAGGCTGGAAGAGAAGAGAAGAGAAGAGAAGAGAAGAGAAGAGGACACGATATTTGTCCATTTTTCTGGAGCTCTGTGAATACAGGAGATCCACCCTAATGAAGTGGTAGCAAACTAACTGTTGCGATGGGGTGGGGAGGGAGAAACAGAAGACAAATGGTAAAAGTCTTCCTAAGTAATACAAAATCATCACTATGTTCTTCCAGACATGATTTTTTTAAATGATCACTACAATAACGGAAAATTAGACTCCATTACTTATTCATAGGCTTCTGTTTACAGCTGATCTCCATACAGGGCAGCCTACTTATATAAATAGCATCTTGCAAGTTGTACTGTTTTGGGGGTTAATTCAATGCCCAAAATATCAAGCGGTTCTCTCAGCACAAAGTTGTTTCCCTCCAAATCTGTACCAGAAAGCACAGACTAAGGTTTGCTGCTTGCTTTTGTAAAGGAGGTGGCCGAGAAGTAACTGATTTGGCAAAGGGGGTGGTCTATCAACCAGGTTTGCCCAATCGCTACATCCCGCCATGACTTAATGGGCTGCCATGGCTTGTGGTGTATGCAATTGGCCATTTGAAGTGCTCAGTCCCCATGAGGAGAGGGGGCGCCATGATTTGCATGTCATCAGAATGCGGGCAGCAGTGGTATTTGGAAGATTAAACAATCCTGAAATAATTCATAGTTACTTGAAAGGTTATTTGAGGGCTCTTCAGTCCTCAGCTGCTATCAACTGCCTGAGTTCAGAAGGCTATGAGCTATGGCAAACCCTTACTGGGGATCAAATACCCAAGCTGGCCTCTGGCACACATCACAACACGTTGTGGCTTATCTGTGCCATGGTGGACTGTAGCAGGCGAGCAATCTGGACCATCATCCTGACCCTTCTCAGCTTGAGGACCTGCAATTACCCCTGAAGTGAGAACCATTTCATGCTGCTGCTTGTCCACATTTCTCCATGGCTCTTCCCCCACACCAGTCACTCTCAGTCTCCCATTTTCCTGAAAGAGGATGATCCTGGTGATCTTCCAGGAAGATAGCTGTCCCATCCTGTTATAATGAAAAGTAGGATCTTCACACACTATAGAAACATAGAAACAGAGCAAGTCAGAAGGGGCCTCCCAAGCCATCAAATCTGACCTCCGGCACCAGCTGGCTCCACTCACGACATGCCCACCATGTGGACGTCCAGCCTATCCTTGAACACCCACACCGATGGGGTTTCAACAACCTCTCATGGAAGCCCATTCCACACCCTCGGGGTCCTAACTGTCAGGAAATGCTTCCTGGCATCTAAATGGAACCTTGGTTCCCTGAGCTTTGCTCCGTTGGAGTGCATCCTGCCTTCCTCTGCAGGGGAGAACAGGTCTCTACCCACCTCCGTGTGACACCCCCTCACATACCTGTATGTCGCCAACATATCTCCTCTGAGTCTCCTCTTCTCCAGGCTGAAGAGACCCAGTTCCCTCAGTCTCACCTCATATGGCTTTCCCTGCAAACCGGCCACCAACCTTGTGGCCCTACGCTGCACTGACTCCAACCTGGCTATATCCTTTCTGTAATGAGGGGCCCAAAACTGAACACAATACTCCAGTTGCGGGCGCACCAGAGTTGTATAGAGTGGTAGTTATACCTCTCTTGATCTAGAAGCCACACTTCTAGCTATGCAACCAAGGGTGGCGTTCGCGCTCTTGACCACCGCATCACACTGCTGATTCATGTTCATCCTGCAGTCAACCAGCACCCCGAGGTCCCTTTCACAAGTGCTGCTCTCCAGCCACTTGTTCCCTGACCTGTACTTATGACACCTATTCCTATGCCCCAAGTGCAAGACCTTGCACTTATCCACATTGAACGTCATCCTGTTGTCTCCTGCCCACTTCCATAGTCCGTTCAGATCCTTTTGGATCTGGAGTACCTGCTCCTCAGTTGTGGCCACTGCTCCAGTTTTAGTGTCGTCTGCAAATTTGATCAGCAGACTGTTCACCCCTTCTTCCATGTCACTGATGAAAAGATTAAACAGGATCGGCCCCAGGACAGAGCCCTGGGGGACCCCGCTTGTCACTGGCTGCCATCCCGACGATTCCCCACTAATGGTTACCCTCTGCTTATACTCAGTTTTGTTCTCCAGAATCATCACCATGTGGACAAGGGAGAGTGGAATGGAACTGGTGGCTGCTGGTGCCACCATCCAAGCTTCAGAGGGCATTTCTGTGGAAAAGAGGCGCTCTACCCATGGGAGAAGCCCATGCAGAGTCCCCTGCTGTGCCTCAGTCACTTAGGCCAGGGCCAGTGGAGTAGCCGCCACCGCTGCCTCCAACAGCACTGCCAGATTTGCCGCCTGGAGCAGTGGTGGAGGTGGAATCATGCAGGTGCCATTGCCCTCATCAGCTCTTGCAAGGCTGCCCCCTGACCCCAAGAAACAGAGGTGGATGGGCTGGAGGCCTCAGGGGAGCCCAGTGCAATCATGCCCAAGCCATCAAGGATCTGGACTGGGGGGGTGGGGAGGGCTCTGAGCCCTCCACAAGCCACAAAATAAGCTCAAAGCACCGCATGTGGCTCCTGAGCCTTGGTTTGGCCACTCCTGCTAAAAGCCTTTCATGAGTATGCAAATATGGCTGCCCAACATGTTGCAATCTTGCCTGGTCAACCTCCTCATATGTTTCAGTTGCCAAAGGGAACACTGAAAGTAGAAAACAGAGCAGTCCAGTGAGGCTGCATGCTCCCAGTTACCCCGCTGTCCACTGAAAAGCACCAGTAAAGGAAGGGAACCCAGCAAAAGCAGGCACACGGGAAATGGAAGAGGGCAGTACCTCCCCATCTGCAAGGCAATCCCCTGGACTTTAAGGGTTGGTCTGTCAAAAAGACATATCTTTTTAGGATATGTTTTAACGTTTAGCCTGTATGCTGCAGCCTTTTTAATTGTTTTTATAAATGTTTAATTCATTATGTTTCAATTGGTTTTTAATATGTTTTTACTCTGTTGGTATGTTTTACATTATAAGCCGCCTAGGAAGACCTTGGCAACTATAGGTGGCAAATCTAGTCCCCGCTCAGCCATGGAGCCAACTGGGTGGCTTTGGGCCAGTCACAGACTCTCAGCCCAACCTACCTCACAGGGTTGTTGTTGTGGGGATAAGATGGAGGAGGAGAGATGATGTAAGCTGCCTTGAGTACTTTGTAGGAAAAAGACAGGATATAAATTGCAATATAAATATAAATAAATAAATAAATAAATAAATTGCTCAGTGCCACCTAACTTTTCAACATTCCCTTGAGTCTCTAGGTCCTCCAGATGTTCCCTCTCCTTTCCTACTACTGCTATTATTGCAGTTCCCTTAGCAAGCCCCAAGTGTGTGTGTGTGTGCGCGCACAAATTTAAGGGCTTGGAAATAAATGGAGTGGAAATTTGTGCCCCAGTACAAATAAAAAACTTAATACAGGTCTCCAATTTTCCCATCCATTTACTTACCATCCCTTAAATTTGTGTATTTTTCTGCATTAAAAAAAAATCTGCATGGGAACCACAGTAACTGTTTGGAAAAGGAACCATGAAAAGGTGGGAAGTTACTATCTTCCCTTTCTGGAAAGTCGGGGAAATGCTAAAAGAGGAGGAGTACTAAAAACTCCCATTGCAATACTTCAAAGCAGGAGGGTTGCATTCAAAAGGGGAGGATGTCCGCCCCTTCTGGTGCCCCTTCTTTTGCTGCTGCTCCTCCCTTTACAGAGCCAACACTGGCTCCCAGGCATAGCGAAGGACACCGTGGCGGTATTTCCACAGTGCAACAACCCACACTCAACACCTGAGTGTTGGAAACGAGGGTGACGGTTGTTCTTGGGGCATGCTCATGGGTCACACCAATCTAGAGTCTGAGACAGAGGATGAAGGGGAGCAGACAGACGGGGACTCAGGAACATGGGGCTCAAGACCCTGAGATGATAGAAGCACCGCTTAGCTGCTTAGTTCCCTGAGAGCTCCGGCAGGCTCAGAGAATAGCCAAGGGGCACAGGGGTTGGGTGGAGGCATGGGAGAGGAGTTCCCAGAGTGAGATGAGTCTGGTACAACTCTTGATCCCATGATGCAGCGCAGGGAAAGGAGAGAATGCCAATTAGAGACTAGGCATATAGAATAGCAAGGAGGCCGGATCACTTCCAAATGGCCCTTCAGAAGGGATTGGACCCAGATGTATACAAAAGGAGGGTTTGCAGAATTAGTCATTTAGATCGGACTCAACAAACTGCTCTGTGCATGCTTAGGGATTACACTCTGTGAGGGCTGTATTTGTTTGTTCTTTGGTGAAAAATGAGCCCTTGAAAAGAGCTTTTTGTAAGCTGTTGCCTTGAATGTGCAAGGAGAGGAAAACTTGGCCCAAGACATCAGGTGCAGGTTATCAGTTTATCTGAACCCAGTCAGAGTTCCACAATTTGAGACAGACAACCTTCCTAGCCCTACAAGGAGAACTTTCTCTTTCAATTGCACTTTCAACCCTAACTTTCATTTTATGTTATAAGACCAGTAAGAATTGTTCTACTGATGAATGTGCATCTGCTATCACATTGTTGAAATCAACATAACTTACGAATGGGACCCAAGTTATGTATTCACAGAATGAGAGCAAAGTTCTCAGCTATACAGCTGTGCAAAACACTGCCTTAAAGTAGATTCATTCTGGGCCAAGCAGATCGTTCTCCCTTGCAGATTCCATGAAGGTTAGTGGAATGCTGTGTACCATTCAGGATGAATTTGACAAGGCCATGCAGTTGTGGTCTGTGGGATCTGGACTCTCATGACTATTTAATGATAGCAGGAGAAAGATTATCTGATCGTTCCTTTTCTTTGCACAGCTGCTCTTATCCACTCATTATATATTCATCCAGGAAGTAGCAAAACGGGAGTCTCTTGGCAACTTCCCGAGAATCAGATTGCAATGGCATGACACTTGCAAGTTGAACATTTCTCTCCCAGTTTCGTTCTTATGTCCTTTCAAATTTTGTATTACAAGCTCTCAGTCTGCAATCAACCCCCCCCCCCACCCCACAACACTCAAGACCTGCCTTCAAATGCTAATCCTTACAGTTCTGTTTGGGGTTTTTTTAATGGCGGTTCACATCTTAAATCATCAGCATTGCTGAAGTACATCATGTCATGCTTGCCAAAGATGACAGATAAGACACTGAGCTCTTGCAGACCACGGGGCTGTTGGTTGAGTGAACCTGTGGAAAATAAGGAATTTCTGACACGTTGAAAAGATCCATGAAATGTAAGAATCAAATGTGCCCTTGAAGAGAAGATGGCTGTGCCTTGACTAGATGCAGTTCTCTTCTGAGTTCTATGCCCCGGGATTCGTGTGTACCTGCACAGAGTATGCACAATGACTGGCACCAAAAAGGGGACAGGCATCCCCAAAACTCAGGAGAGCCATTTGCATGTGCTAATTTACAGGTATAGACACAAATTTCAAAATAAGCTTTATCATTCAGTTAGAAACACAGTACACCTTAGCTCAGTGCAAATGACTATGATCGGGTGACAAGTGCACAGGGATTGTACCCACTCCTTAGAAAGAACCTTTAAAGATTGTGGCATCAGATTCTGAGTCAGATGACGAGAAGGAGCAAGACACCAAGGTCAAGGGGCCTCAGAGATAAGCAAGCACTTGAGACGGTCAGACTCAGCACTTGAGAATCAGACGGTCTCAAGTTCTGGGGAAAAACTGGGGGGGGGGGGAGGTGCACACACACAGACCTAATTTATCAACTTCTATGAGCTGGTAACTCTCTCCCCAAACCTCTCTCCTTTGCTCTTCCCAGCAGATCATGAGAAAAGCTTCTAACAACAATCTTCAGCATGTTAAAGTTGGCCAGCCAGGACTGGTTTTGTGATACAAAGGGAGTAATTAAAAAGTAATTAGCAAGAGACTACCAACAACTTAAGACTCTCTAGTTGTTAGCCTTTGGCTATAGCAGGAGTAGATTTCCCTCTTCTCTTCTTCCCCACCAAACAGAGCTGGGTCCACCTTCAGGGAGGTGCATGCTGCTTGAGGGACAGAAAGCAGCAACAGCAGGCTGTACATCTGACTTGATATCAGACCGCTGAGTTCTGATACCTGAGTTCTGAGTTCTGGGTTACCTGAAGGAGCGCTTACATCCATATATGCCCGGCCGCCCCTTGAGATCGGTGGGAAAGGCCCTTCTCCGAGAACCCTCCATGAAAAAAATTAGGAGGGTGGGTACTCGGAGGAGGGCTTTCTCTGCGGTGGCGCCTAAGTTATGGAATGCGCTCCCCAGAGATGTCCGCCTGGCGCCGTCGTTATTTGTTTTTCGGCGCCAGGCAAAGACCTTTTTATTTAAGTGGCATTTTAACTGTTAATATTATTGGATTTTATCTGGCCAGGGCGGCTTATTTTATTTTGTATTTTTGTATTTTTAATCTAATGTTTACATTTTTTAATTTAATATTATAATTATTTTTTAATTTATTGTTGTAAGCCGCCCCGAGGCTTCGGCGAATGGGGCGGCATAAAAATGTTTTAATAATAAATAAATAAATAAATAAATAAATAAATAAATAAATAAATAAATGTCTTCTCCTCTCCCTCTGACCCTTCCTACTCCCCAGTATGTCCCCGCAAGGCACAGCTGGTGTGGTTCTCACCAGCCACTTGGCTTATCCCAAGGCTCACTAGCCTTGGCATTTCAGCTAAGATTTCTGACCCTGCTTCTTCTTCCAGTTCCGATTTGGAGTCTGAAATCTCTACCTTGGAGTGCTGTATTTTGGGAGGAGTGTGCCCAATTCCTGCATTAGTCTGAGGACAAGGCATCAGGTTAAGAGGACAGACCACCTGCGAAGCATCAGATGCTCCAAGCAATTGGCTCTTAAGCAGGAAGATCCACCTTGAAGGTGTGGTTTGCTCTTCTTGGTTTGGAAAGGAGGGAGGGATTTCAGTTTGGAATCAACTCCTTATCATTAAGCCACATTCCTCTGATGGCCAGTATCCTAACTTGGCTTATTTATTTCTTGTTGATTTCTGCAATGTACTTCTTTTGTACTACAAAGCCAGCCTAGCTAGTCTGCTTTATCATAATAAACCCTTTTAGTTAGAAATGCTTTGTCTTGGTCTGCCTGGAAGGAGGAGGAGAAGAATGGCCACTACAGGTTGATCCAAACAGCCAAAGTGCTGAATCAATGGCAAATTCACTGGCTGTTGTTTCACAGAACAGCAGGCAGATTCCCTCTCCCACAAAAATAAGTTCCAGTTGCAGTAAGGGGAGCAGCTGCCTGAAGCCCTCATTCTTCACTCTGGTCCCTCCCAACCACGACTGGCTGATATACTCTAGGGGCAAATGTGTGATCCTTTTGTGCATACAAATTGGCAGAGTGGGATGTTGGAGCTGGGGGTGTGGATGCTCTTTTCAGTACAAGATGGCCTTTGTCATTTCCTACATGTCTATGTCCCTTCTTGGCCATTCCAGGAAAGCACGAGGCATCAGTGTTATGAGTCCCCTACACCAGGGCTTTTCGGGTATTACAAAACTTTACATGCTGTGACTAGAGACCTTTGCAAGCTAAGAGAGCATAGTGATGTTAAGGCCTATGAAGCAGTGCTGTTCCAGTGCTGTTTGTCAACAGCTAAGCAGCCATCTAGAAAGCATGTGGGGCTTTTGCATCTTCTACCTGTTCCCCCAGAACCACGAAAAGCGTTGTCTTTGGCTTGTCCTTTTTACAGGAGTGCTGCTCTCACAGCTAAGACTATGATTTTGTGGGCGATGGCCTGTTCTCTAAAAGGCCACGCTTTGTTTCTGTTGGTACAACATGGCCTCCCAACTGCATGTTTGGCCTGATCTAAGGAGTGTGTGGCTCATGGCACGGTTTTGTCAGGAGCTTCATCTCTGATGGCCCACCATCCTCAAACTGATGGCCAGAGAGCACATATGTCATGCACAACACGATGGGTTTTCTCTTTAACCTCTCATGAAATCTGCATATAACAAAGCCTTTTGCTCTTCTATATAGCAGAATATATTATTTGCTAAGTTGGGGTATCGCCTCAAGTCGTTTCCTTCCCATGTGTTAATCTGGGGTATCACTTCATTTCCTTCCAGCTCAGTGTCAGCAGCCACCAACTTCTGGGAAGAATTTTGCACTCAGTGGGGCCTGCCTGACCCTGCTGTCGCCCCCTGCCCTCCTGGACCATCTCCATCCCTGGCGCTCTTCCTTCCTTCTGCCTTCCACTGCAGCCTCAGTGTGCTGTGGGGGAGCGAAGGCAGGAGAAAGGGAGTGAGCTGAGCCAAGTCCACCTCTTCACTGGGGTGGGGATTCCCCCATGGCCGTCACCCGTGGGCAGTGCTGAAGGGCAGGGCAAAGGGCAGGACCCACTGGACATAGGTTTGGGCCCACTCCTCCTATAGAAGGGCCTTCAAATGTGGAATCAGATCCTGAGTCCGACGAAGGAGAGGAGCCAGAATCTGCAGCTGTAATGCCAAGGCCAGTGGAACCAGAGCTGAGCCAAGCAGTTGCCTGAGAACCCAACGGTTCCATGAGAAATTTAGTGAGTAAGCTGGTGCAGGAACCCTTCCAACAGAACCCTGCTCTGCAGAAGAGGGAACATGGTCACTGTGTGCTTGTGAGACAGAGAAAGAGACAACTTCTGTGAGGGATCGAGACACAGGGAATATTGTTGGAAATCCTAGTACACACAGGGTGGAGGGAAGGTCATTTAGCAAACAAAAATTAAAAACAACGCTTAGCTACCCACAACACTTGCACATCTGTTACAGGAGACAAATCAGACGGAATCTGGCTGCTGGAGTAACAAATGAGCTCACAATTGCTTTGCTGCCGTTAAGTCCCATAAGTTTTTAGCTATCTTTGGTGGTGGTGGTTGGGTGGGGGGAGCTATCCTTCTCCCTGCTCTTGCAAAGATTAATATCTGCCACGCAGCATGCTTATTTCCAGTCTACTGAGGAGAGACCCAATCATGGACGTGAATGGGGATCACAGCAACGAAGGGAGGTGGAGAGGCGGGCTGAGGCAGGGTGGGGGGAAGAATGGAAATGCTTATTGTTAGAAGAATATGTAAATAGGCTGGTCTCCTTGACGACCTTAGAAAAGAATTGGAAGAGTTGTATATTTTCCAATGGGACCACATTTATATGCAGGCGTAAAATACTACCATTAATAATAATCGTGGTGGTGATGGTGGTGGTGGTGGTACTGTTGCTGCTGATGACAATGACAACGTCATCTTTAGAAACAAAAAGCGGTAAACCCCACATTCCCCACCTTTTCTGCCTGCATCAGCCAGAGTAAGACTTGCTGGCATTTCCCAGTGGACCGAAATCCATAAATGTAATGTTAGTCATTGAAGGGGCAGGGACCTTATTGACTCATTTTTAAATGACTGAGGCTGGTGATGCACTTCTAAATGCTGGACGTTGAAATCCCGGCCCTGTGACTCAACTAGGGGTGTGTCTTGCTGAAGCTGAAGGACTTGCGGGTGATCTGGCGTAACTCTGGGCCCTCACTGAAGAAGGGACATGGGCAGGTCTCCCACAGAGAGGGGCTCGCTCACTTGATCCAGAGAAGGACTGGGCACCCTGGCCAGGTGTTTCAGCTTGCCTCATGACAGAAAGGACAGCCACCCCCCACCCCACCTTCCAAGCCCTGTGACTTGTGGAAGGAAATAATGGATTTTTGTGTAGAGGGAAACAGTGGTGTAGACACTGAAGGTGGGGTTCAGTATTTAATCATGTCTACACAGGGAGTCCAGGGGCTTTAACGCTGGCATTTGGTAAGCCCTTTCTTTGTCTTACTCACATGTAGATAGAGAGGAGTGGGCAACTGCCTGGTGCTGACAGAGTCGGCATAACTGTAGCTTACACATTCGATGCCTCCAACTCCCTCACTGCTTGGTCTGCCTGGTCTGTGCCTAGCTGTGCACTGCTGGGCCGGGCTGCAGCGGAGTTGGAACTCGTGTGCCAGCACATTTTTCTTTGCGCGGATTCTGAGGATGCTTACATTGTCTTGTGAGTCATCTTGTAGGTCTGGGGCAGGGGGTTTTATCTCTCTGCTTCTGCCCACTGGTTCTCTTTCCCACACCCACACCCCGTGCCTGAACTAATCACGGCGTTTGAAATTAGGCCAATGGCTACATGAAGTTCAACCACATGGGCATGCAGCCCAAGAATTCCAGGTTGCCCACTCCTGGGGCAGACAAGGCTGAGCTGGAAAGGCTCCTAGCCTGGTTCTGTATCAGGCAGGTTGTTAGGTTCCTAAGTGTCCACTGGGCTTTCGCTGAACGAAGTTCCTCACTCCCTTGTTGGTGCCGAGCTCTGCATGCAAAACCTGGTTCCCAAATATGTAAAATGGTGTTCCGTCTTGAACAGCAATGAGCACTGCAACGTCTGTGCTGCTGTGCTGGCTGCAGCATTCCAGGCACTGTAGGCCTGCTTTCAGTCTAAACATGCATGAGGCTGCAGTCTTCTTCATCCTTAGCTGAGAGCACATCTCCTTGAACTCGGCAGGATTTCTAACAAAGCAGGCACAGGATCACCCGATAAGTCAGTAGTCCTGGAATGGGGGGGGGGATGTGTGTGTGTTATTTTAAATGCATAAAAAACTATGAAGAAGGAAGCCCCACGATCAATTGCAGCTAGACATTCTTTATACAGTTTTAAATTATATTTGAAAAACATTCTTTGAAAATGGCACTATGGCAAAAGACATTATTTTACAGCTTATTCATCACTATCTGGAGCTAAAATAGGAACAGTTATCAGTTAATGTGGGGGGGGTGTCAAGTGCTTTACTTACAGGATCATTATTTTAACAAACAGGATGGTTGTTCCCAACCTGTCCCATTTTATTTGTTAAAAAAATTCTATGCAAACAACACATCACATTAAATTTATGATTTGTATTGTGCGTACACATTTAATTTTGTATTTTTTTCTGTATCTAGCAGCCACATCAGGCCCAGGAATGAGGAACATCAGAATATTTTAAATCTTCTGCCCCACTCAATGATCTCAAGGTCTTCTTCATCCCACAAAAAAACAAAACATGGAGCACACAGACCTGGTATCCAACACAGAAGGGAAGCTGGTATAGCTGCCAACACCTCTCCACATTCTCCGTGGCTCAGAGAGCCCTGTGGCAGATACATGGAAATACACACAAATGCGTTTCCTGTGGCATCCAGAACTGGTAAAGAGCCAGCCCGTGCGACATGGCTGCACAATGTCAGATCACAGGCTGTGAAAGGGATGCTGCTGGTGTTCCGCTTTAAAGCTCCAAGGCTCCTGGGCACTGGACAATTTGCAGGGCTCTCTCTCCATAAACCAGCCTGCCCAAGTCTTCTTATCTGCAAGTGAGCCTCTTCTACAGGTTCTCTCTATTCATGATCCAATAACTAGCGAAATGTGACACGTCCTTTGGCAACTGGAGCTGAACTTGCTACCGTTTTGACACCATGTCAAAACGCTTCTGTTTGCCCAGACTTTCTACCTTGTGTGGTCTGTCCCACTCCATTTTTATTGCCTTCACTGTACCACCTTGATGGCTTTTCAGCAAACAAGGCACAATATTGAGGACAACGACTTAAATGGTGTTTCACTATTCTGTGTTAAAGTTCTTTTTGTATTTTGGATGTATTTATTGTCTACCTCTCTGATGCATTTTGTTGAGCAGCAGTTTATAAATAATGAATAATAAGAAAGGAAGAAGGGAAGGAAGACACCTGGCCATGAACAATGAGGAAATGAGACCCTCAAACTGCAATACATGAGGCCTGATGGGTATCAAGTTGTTTCTTCAGGGGAACAGACTCGATCTGTTCTAGAGGCAGTTGTTAGACCAATCCTGCATGCTTGGAAATACCATAACTGGCCTTCTCCAGCCTGGTGCCTTCCAAATGAGTTGATCTGCACTTACCATCACACATATCCTTGCTCGGTGAGGATGGTGGACGTTGTAGTTCAGCACATCTGGAGACTGTCAGGTTGGAGATGGGAGGCAGAGCAAACGTCATAAATCAATCTCAGTGAGCTTTTCAGGTCTCCTTGTTTTTTGCTCAGAAATTTTCTCAGGAAAAAAAATACCTTCTGAGAATTTTAGTTCAGCTGTAAAGGGAATCAGAGGAGCCTTAAGATTTGTAAGCCTTTCACCTAGGCTTACACATCTTAAGCACTTCCTGACAGTTAGGACCCCGAGGGTGTGGAATGGGCTTCCACGGGAAGTGGTTGAGGCCCCATCAGTGCAGGTGTTCAAGAATAGGCTGGACATGCACATGGTGGGCACGTCATGAGTGGACCTGGCTGGAGCCGGGAGTCAGACTAGATGGCCCGGGAGTCCCCTTCTGACTCACTCTGTTTCTATGTTCCTAAATCAGAATTGTATTTATTTATTTATTTATTTAAAACATTTCTATGCCGCCCCCATCGCAACAAAGCCTCGGGGCGGCTCACAAAGGATACATAAATACATAAATAATAACAATGTAACAATAAAAAAATTGTTTAAAAACCTCTGGTGCATTCTCGGCTAAAATTTTAAAATCCTATTAGTCCAAATAATTTAACAATTAAAATAAGTTTTAAATAAAAAGGTCTTAGCCTGGCACCGAAAAACAAATAACGATGGTGCCAGGCAGACCTCTCTGGGGAGCGCATTCCATAGATGGGGCACCACCGCAGAGAAAGCCCTCCTCCCGGTACTCACCCTCCTAATATCATTCACAGAGGGTTCCCGGAGAAGGGCATCTGTTGCTGATTTCAAGGGGCGGGAAGGCATATATGGCGCAAGGGCCATATATGTAACCAAGTCCCAAGCCGTTTAGGGTTTTATAGGTCATAAACAACACCTTGAATTGGGCCCGGACTTCAATCGGGAGCCAGTGGAGCTGACAGAGAACTGGGGTTATATGAGAACAACGCCCAGTCCCCGTCAGCAACCTGGCAGCTCTATTCTGCACCAATTGAAGTATCCAGACCATCTTCAAGGGTAGCCCCACGTAGAGCGCGTTACAGAAATCTAATTGGGAAGTTACCAGCGCGTGTGTCACTGTCACCAGGCAGTCGTTCTCCAGGAAGGGACGCAGCTGATGTATCAGCCAAAACTGAAGGAAGGCACTCCTCGCCACCGCCATCACCTGAGCTTCTAGAGACAGCTCAGGGTCGAGGAGCACTCCTAAGCTGTGAACTCTGTCCCTCAGAGGGAGTGCAACCCCATTTAGGACAAGGCCCAAGTCCCCCATCCCGAGGCCTGAGTCACCCACCAACAGGACCTCCGTCTTTTCTGGATTGAGCTTCAGTTTATTGGCCCTCATTCAGCCCATTACCTCGGCCAGGACAGCCACTGCCTCACCTGGATTGGTGGAAAACGAGAGGTAGAGCTGGGTATCATCAGCGTACTGATGATTCCGCAGCCCACACCTCCTGATGACCTCTCCCAGCAGTTTCATGTAGAAGTTAAATAGCAAAGGGGACAAAATGGACCCCTGCGGAACTCCATGGCATAACTGCCATGGCGCAGAGTCATAGTCCCCCAACACCACCTTCTGAAATCGGCCGTTGAGATAGGAGCGGAACCACAGCCATGCGGTGCCTCCAACTCCCAATCCCGCAAGCCTATCAGAAGGATACCATGGTCGATGGTATCGAAAGCTGCTGAGAGGTCCAGGAGAACTAACAGGGTTGCACTCCCCCTGTCCTTCTCCCTGCACAGGTCATCGTACAGGGCGAGCAAGGCAGATTCAGTGCCGTACCCAGGTCTGAAGACGGACTGAAATGGCTCCAGATAATCAGTTTCATCCAAGAGTGCTTGGAGTTGTCCCGCCACCACCCGCTCTAGAACCTTGTCCAGGAACGGGATGTTGGCCACTGGTCTATAATTGGCGGCCATCTCTGGATCCAGGGATGCCTTCTTTAGGACTGGCTGGACTACCGCCTACTTTAAAGGGGCAGGTACCTGGCCGTCTCTTAAAGAGGCGTTGACCAGGTCCCAATCCCTTCCTTGGCTTTTTTAAGTAGCCAAGATGGGCATGGGTCTAGCAAGCAAGTGGTAGGATGTACTTGTCCAAGCACCTTGTCCACATCATCAGGCCGCAACAACTGAAATTCATCCATTAATTGTGGACTCAACGGCGACGATGGTGTCTCCCCAGTAGAATCTGATTCAATAGTAGAGTCAAGCTCGTGGCGAATCTGAGCGATTTTCTCCCTGAAATGCTTGGCAAAGTTGTCACAGCGTGCCTTCGAGGGTGGCACAAGAACTTTCTTTGGGCCCGGATGTACCAGCCCCTGAACCACCCAAAAGAGCTCCGTCGGACAGCATTATGAGGAGGCAATGGAAATGGAGAAGAATTTCTTCTTTGCCATCCTCACCACCACAGCATAGGCCCGATAATGGGCTCTTAAGTGTGTTCGGTCAGAATCACCCTGTGATCTCCTCCACCTATGCTCTAGACGTCTCCCAACCTGCTTCATCGCCCGAAATTCAGGTGTATACCAAGGAGATGAACGGGCTCTGCCAGGTGGGAGAGGACGCTTGAAAGTGATCGTGTCAATAGCCCAGGTCATCTCCCCATTCCACAATTCAACCAGGGCATCGACAGGATCAACAGCCTTGTCAACTGGAAAATCCCCCAGAGCTTCCAGGAATCCGTCAGGATCCATCCGGCTCCGGGAGTGGAACAATACAATCGGGTCCGCACCCTTGCAGAGGGAAAGGCCGCTCTCGAGCTTAAACCTTATGAGGAAGTGATCTGACCATGACAAGGGCATCAAACTTAAATTCCTCACCCTCAGATCACCCTCTTCCTGCCCCATCGAGAAAACCAGGTCCAGAGTGTGTCCACATTCATGGGTTGGGCCAATGACGTGTTGAGACAGCCCCATGGCTGCCATGGAGGCCATGAAGTCCTGAGCTGCCCTGGTTAGAACCGTCTCGGCATGGAGATTGAAGTCCCCCAGGACCAACATCCTGGGAGTCCTCAACACCAGGTCCGAGACGATCTCCGTCAGCTCAGGCAGGGAGACTGTTGGGCAGAAGGGTGCACGGTACACCAGCAGAATCCCCAATCTGTCTCGGTCACCCAACACCAAGTGGAGGCACTCCTGGTCCCTTGAAGGGACCAGAAGTCCTGTGAGGGAGATGGAGGCTCGGCAAACCAAAGCGACCCCCCCCTCCCCTCTGGGCATGAACGGTGCTGGACCAGGTACCCGGGCGGGCACAATTGTGAGAGGGAAACATCCCCCCCACCCGCCCAGGTCTCTGTGATGCAAGCCAGGTCGGCCCTCTCATCCATGATCAAATCATGGATGAGTGTTGCCTTATTTTGGACCGACCTGGCATTAAGCAACAACACCGACAGACCCAGAGGACAGTTGACAAGTCTACCTGGAACCCGCTGGCTGGGGGAATAATCAGAAAGAGGGACAGGTGTTAACCATCTGTCCCTCCTTCTTCTATGCTGACCCGTTAGACCCCCAACGCCATAACGCCCATTGCCCATCACCACCCCGATGGTGGCGCCCCCGTGCTCCCCAGGCGATATCATAGTAAAGCACGAGATGCACCAATTAAAACCAACAATTAAAACCATTAAAACCGTCATCCACTGTAATCCACCGCTAGCCCACAGATAAAACCAAACCATGGCCAAAGCCCCTGGCCAGCCCAGCCCTCCGCTCGGCCCCCAAATGTTCCCCAAATGGCGACTGCCCTTCGGCCGCCTGCCCCGGTTGCCGCCAGTGCTTTGTGGCCCGCAGGGCCCCTCCCCGTGCCCCATCCCATCCCAGCGCGTCTCTCACATGCGTCGGGGGAAGCAGGCCGGAGCAGGGAATTCTTTTTGAAAACTCACTCCTGCCACATTCATGTGTGCGTGCACATGCATATACACAATTTTATGCACCCACACAGCACTTTCCTCCAGCCAGCCCATCTCAATGGGCAGCCTTGGAGAGGTTTAAACTTCCCCTCTCTTTCTGCTGAGATGTGACCACAGAAAGGGAGGGAAGTTGAAGCCGCCTCAACCCTCATCCCACCAGTCCTGCCGTTTCCTTGCTGCTATCCTCCGGCACCAATGGAGTTTAAGTCTGTTGCCTTGCAGAGGTTAGAGTACCAGAATGGGGTATGGGAGGACCAGATTTTAGTTCCCGCATTGTTGTGAGAATAAAAATGGAGAGGAGGAAAATCATGTAAGCTTCCCTGGCTTGTTTGTTGGAGGAAAAATGGCAAATGTAATAAAGAAACACAATAATAATCCATCGGTTCCATGTCTTTTTGTCCCACATATACTCATTGAGGGAATCACAGTCATTTTATTATTTAACCAGTATTTCATATTATTAGCACTAATTTAATGCACATTAACTTCAGTTTCCTGGAATCTACATGGCTTGGAAAAAGCTGATCTGCTATAGAGTCTAAGGTTGGAACCACTGCAATCTGAACTCGTTTGAATCTGATATGGATTTTCCCAACAGACCTATCTGGGGGTAAGGAGGGTAAAACCTCTCTCACCCCACAGCTGTTCCTTCAAGAACACTGTTCCCCTGCCACTACTCAATTGCTGAAATGAAGGTGGCTTGGGGTAACCAGGGGTGAATGCACACATGGAAGGGCTGTGAGTGATGCTCAGTGCAGGCACTCCAAATGAATTCCTGGGCTCAGCATGGCTAAAACGTGTGTCTTTTGCCCTTGGCCTTGGCTGGCCCATCTTGGAATGGGAGTCAAAGCAAAGCAGGTCATGCAAGCAGGAAATATGCCTATCGCCTCAGGTGGTCTTCATGGGAGGCCCACCAGGGCTGGAGCCTGGAACTTCTGACAGGTCCTCTGCCCCAGCACCTTGTTGTCCCCAGGCATTTGCTGAAAGACGGGTACAGGAGGGGTCCTGGTGATCTCCATTGCACCTGATTCCCCTGGATTAGCCAGGCCTTCCCCACCTGCTGACCCCACATCTGAATCTTTCTCCTGAGTCCTTCCCTTCCCTTCCCTTCCCTTCCCTTCCCTTCCCTTCCCTTCCCTTCCCTTCTTGGATCTTTTTAGCAACTAGCCCCCACTGAAATAGATCGCAGGGCTTTCCCCTTTCTACCTGGCTTACTCTCTGCACAGCATGGTTAGACACACTGAGGCATTTTTATACAAGAGTGGCTCCTATTTTTGAAGGTGATTAAGATGCAGCAACTGTTCGGACTTTCATGTATTTCATTTTCAAATGGCACTGAGTGCATTGCTTTACTTACTGCATTTTAATTTATTTATTTATTACGCTCTTTACCTGGTACATCACTAGACATACATGGATGGACGAGGGTCTCACAAAAACCGCCTTGAGAAAGAGAGGAAGTTGCATGTGGACCCCTGTGTATAAACCAGCTCAAAGTCACAGGCAGCCTCCTTTGCTCCATTGCCCAGCAAAGTCTGCCATTTGTTCTACTTGGCATTTCCCTTTTGTTTGCTTTTCGGTTTTGTATGTAATATATTGTAATTTATCACACAAGTGATTTATTGCAACCTTAGAGCATAAGGGGGCAAACCTGAGTTAAAAATAAACCAAACAGCTACAGTTATTCCTAAGGGAGTTAAAACAGTACTACTACTAATAAAAAATCCGACTTGTTTTCTCTGCTGTGTTTAACGCACATCATACACAAGCTTAAAGAAGGCTGCACGCACGCCAATCCATTTGACACCCAATGCCTGCTTCCATGAGGCAACCTCAAGCACACACGGATACAGCCCAGTCCCACCGCTCCAGCAGCAGGTTGGGACCAAAGGGCAAGTGGTCAGCCTACATGGAGGAGGCGGCTGTAGCACAGCACTGAGTCTGAAGTAGGATATGGGTGAATCTTGTACATGCTCACCAATGAATCTGTACAGTGATGTTTCTGAAAATTAGAACTGCGGTTAATGAATATGCACACCCTGCCCTGCACTGAGTGGGTCTGCAATCAACCTCCACGTTATAAGCCCTGGATGCCCTTTGAAACTGAGTATGTGTCATTTGCATTTCCTCTCATCCACTCCTTGCTACACTCTGTTGATTGTTTCCACAATTTCTAGGTCTAGTTTTTAACACATTAGCACATCATTCTGCTGAAGAGTATCCAAGGTGACCAACAGTTAATCTAAATGGCAAGATCTATACCCAAGCTCTTTTTTCCCTTTTGGATCTGTTGATCTAATTGCAGACTCCTTGAGGACAGGATACTACCTATCTTCCTAAAGCACTACACTAAATATACGAGTATATACCAAATATAATTACATCATAATAATTGTGCTTGTTATATATTGAGAATATAATGATATGCACAGAATATGCATCATATGTGATGTTATGTGTTAAACGGGCAAAATATCACTGAAGGAAGAGGACAGAGGGTGTCTCGCCCAATGACTCCTGGACCCAGCACAGCCTGCAACATTAAATCAGCACAACCACCTGCCTCCGCCAGAAGAACGTAATTGAGGGGCAGCACAAGCACGTGGTATCCTAGCCAGCTGCAGAGGACCCTTGCCCTGCGGAGCCCACTGCTTATGCCTCCCTTCAGCTGCCAAGTAGCAGAATCACGCCATGCATTGGATGGGCTCTCCCAGAAGAGATTACTAAGGTTCAGTAGGCAGAACAGTCAACTTGCCCTGTGCTGAAAAGCTAGGTTGGTTTCTAGAAGCTATGCCAAGGCCTTCTGACTTTTGGCTTGTTAGGAAGCACACCAAAGATAATTGTTTTGGAGCTGCTTTCCCTGAGCATGTCCCTTAGATATGAGCTGCTTCTGCTGTGAGAATGGGACCGTTTGTGTTCCTGAAGCAGTTCTGCCCCTGCCCAGGAAAGAGGCAAGATCAAAGTCTGTGTATACTGATGGCTTCTGAAAAGAACTTTACAAAACCCATAGCAAGAGATGTTCCTCTTTTGTTTTCAGTTTGAGAGAGGAATTGATGGGTTGTAACTTGCAATCTATGGAATGCGCTCCCCAGAGAGGTCCACCTGGTGCCGTCATTATTTGTTTTTCAGCGCCAGGTGAAGACATTTTATTTAAATGCCATTTTAATTGTTAATATTATTTATTTATTTTATTTTTATGGCCGGGACATCTCCAAGTATATTATATTGTTTTATATTGTTATTATTTATTTATTGTTGTAAGCCGCCCTGGGGCGGCATAGAAGCTTTCTAAATAAATAAAATAAACAAACTTTGGATACCATGGAACAATCCATGCCCTATTCAAATATAGGGTTTATATTCAAACATAAATGTAGTTATTTGCTTTCTTTTACAGTCCGCTGTGATTTAAATAAGCTGCCCTTTAAATTCCCCACACCATATCTAGTGCACTGTCACTGCAGGGCATATATAAATGACAACCAGACTCAACCATTCAGAGCTGTTTGGAGTTTTGCTACTGTTGCTTCCCACCACTGCTGCAAAAGCCCATCAGGACTCCTCAACAGAGGGGAAAAGTCACCAGGGAGTATTTTGTATAGGGCCCCTACAAGGTTGCAGATGACATGGAAACAGCTGGGTACGAGAACATTAAAGGTAGAGACTGAAAACTTGAGTGAGACAGCCATAAGTCTGTGATGTGCAGTGGGCTTGTGACCTAACGGAATCCTAAATGCTAGGATAAATAAATAGCATAAGAAGGTATGAGAAGCCAGATCAATGGTCCATCTAGGTGGGAAGCCAGTAGTCCACAGGATCCCTCCAGCAGGATGTGTGCAAGAATCCAGCTGCCCAAGATCCTCAGCTACTGCTATATGCAGGCATGCCACCTCTGCTAATGTAGGTAGCACACAGACAGCAAGGCTAGCAACCCTTGATGACAGCCTCTTCTGCCATGCATTTCTCCAGTCCCCTTTCAAAGTCATCCAAAGCAGTGATCTTCACGACTCCCTGTAGCAGTGAATTCCATAGTTTATCTATGTGCTGTGTGAAGAAGTGCTTCCTTTTTTCTGTCCCAAATCTCCCACCAATCAGCTTCATGGGATGATTTCAGGTTCCAGTGCTATGAAGCATGGGAAAAATGTCTCTCTCTCCACCTTCTCTAGACCATGCATAACTTTAAACACCTCTATTATGTCTTCCCTCATGTACCATTTCCTACCAATCCCAGTGATGGTAGCCATTCTTTACATGGGATTTGCCCCCACCCCTTCATCGTTTTCGTGGTCTTTTTCTGCACTTTTTCCAACTCAATAATCTCCTTTTTCAGGTAAGGCAACCAGAACTTTACATAACATTCTATTATGAAATATTCTAAGTGTGATCGCACCAAAAATTTGTATATGAGAAGTATTATTATTATTATTATTATTATTATTATTATTATTATAACATTTCTATGCCGCCCCTTGCCAAAACCTCGGGGCGGCTTACAACAGTTCTATTTCCCATTCCTTTCCTAATTATGCCTAACATGGAGTTACCCTTTAGCACAGGAGGTGCACTCTGGATTGATATTTTCATCAAACTTTCCCACCACAGCCCCAACATCCCTTTCTTGATCAATCACTGCTAGCTCAGATTCCACCAGTCTATACTTGAAGTTGGGATTCACAGCCATTTTTGGCCATCTAGCTGGGAAGTTTGCAGAAGAAGGAGCTTGTGCAGCAGGCGACATGGGATTTGTCATGACCCGGCTTGTACAGTCTCGCCGCCTCTGGCCCACCAGGAAGCCCCCTTTCCCAAGGTCAAATGCTTGAGCTTAGAGAGGCAGCCGGTGCAGTTCTTTCCCTGACTGCTGTGGGGCGGGGGGTGGGGGGAGTGTCCCCAGGTCAGAGCTCTTTCTGATCTTGATTCTGAGAATTTGAATTCTGCTCTGGTGTTCTAGGCCCAGGGGCCACGGGATCACTCCCTTAAATAGTTTGCTTCTGCCTTCCAGTTTTTGCGAAATTTTCAAGCTGGCCTCACACAAATGAAACAAAAAAAGTTGGAAAAAATAAAATCAAACTATTCAAGAAAAATACACCAAACATAAATAAAGCAGTAATAAAACAGTCAAGTCTGATGGCAAGAGAACAGAGGGTATGTCTGCAGGCCATGACTCTAACGAAGAAGACAGCAATCCCTTGTTAAAGAGCCAGCACTGGCCTGGGTACTGCCCTGTGGAACGCCTTTCCTAAAAGGGTTTTTAATCATTCCATCGCAAAGAAAATTCAATGGCTCTTGTTTTCCAAACAACACAAGCTGCGGTTTTCCTACTACTTCGGGAACTTTTCCTCACTGATACATGAAGACACACCTCTCTGGAAAAGCTGCAGAAATCTAAGGAGGTATGAACTCCATCTTGCAGCAATCCAGAGATCTGAGAACAAAGGATGGGATTGCAGAAGTCGATGCAAGAAATTCTTTCCAAAAAAATGAGCCCTTTTGGATCACACAGTCTCTCTCTCTCTCTCATTTCCTAATTTCTTCTTCAACTCTGTGCACGGCACACACCCACTCCCTTCAGCTACAGCAGGTCTCCTTTACACTTGCAGTAATGCCTCCTTTCCATTTGCATTTAAAAGACAGTAAATTGCAGGGTTCATAAACATTTTTATAGTGATTTATTAAAGAGAGGAATGTCACTCCTGCTCTTCACACTTAAGCAGTCCTGAGAATCAGCTGCAGGGCAGCCGGCACAATCTTGCTGGGCCCATAAATATATAAGAACAAGCTCTTTTGAAAGGTATTTGTGTGTGCGCCTACGAAAGGATATGGTGGGGGGAGGAGAGGTGGATGCTAGAAAGGCAGAGAGTGAACTGTTTAAACAACATTTGTGACACCATTTTTCATCTTTCCACTTATTAGATGACCCATTTTTATTCAGCCTCCAAGTAATAACTGGGTTTCCATAATTTACAAAGCACTTGGGTTTGCAAATTAGAAATGTTCAAAGGCAACTTTCCCATTATGTCGCTGAATAAACGATTCTTTATTTCCATGTGCGCGCACACGCACTCACGCACACACACACACAGAGAGAGAGAGAGAGAGAGAGAGAGAGAGAGAGAGAGAGAGAGAGGAAGAACCTGTCACCACCAGCAGAAAAAGATCAAACCCAGACCTGTTCCGGGTTTTTGTTTCATTCAGAACTCACAATTCAGCCAGCACCCCCATGCCCCCCCCCCCCCCAAAGTTTAGAGCAGGTTATTCTTAAGGTCACAGATCTGGAAAGACAAAAGGGAAAGGGTGAGTTTGGAGTTCTCTTTCGTTCTCCTTCACAGGAGGCAAAGTCACAAAGAAGATAAACAGTGCCAAGAAGTGTTGTTTATAAGGGCACTGTGATCTTTCCTGGATCCCACTGGATTTTTACCATAGGGAATGTCTAAAGCCCCTTGAACAAACAACGCAGAAAGGAAACACACACAAAACACCCTACACCTCTTCATTTGTCCTTCCAGTGACCAGAAGGGAGTATTTCTTTCCACTTTTCCACATTACAATAATGGCTTCACAGCTCTTGAAAAGAGAGCTAGTGCAACAGCAAATGGTGCATGACATGCCAAGGCCCTGGTTCTTTTGTCGCAAGAGCTCCGCTCCAAAGAAAGCCCTTCCCAGCCTTCTTTTCCTTGCCATTAACTGTGATGAAATGAGTTTTTCCCCCTTTTTGATTCCACCCCCCACTGTCTATTATGGTCTGACCTGTTTGCATTATGCACAGATTATTTCATAGAGACATCTCTTCCCCCTCCTTCAGGTCTGAGGGTTCGTGCCTACAAGGTTATCTGCTCACAAAGCCATGCCTCGTTCTGCACATTCTTTTTTCCAGTGCGGAGTGGGGGGGACCTGATCTTGCCAATAATAATAACAAGTCTGTTTGCTTTGCATTCCTCTGATAAGTAGCTCCATGCTGGAATCATAATTTTTGTGACTATTGTCAGGACTCCAGGGAAAACACTCTGCTCTGATCTTTTTTTTTAAGAGCATGTAAAAAAAAATCTCTTGAACAAGAAACAGCAGGCCTCTTCTTCCCTTAAAGTGATTCAGGTGCTTTAAGAGAAAGTCATTGTGAAGCACAGGAAGCCCAAGGAAAACGGGATCTATCTCATTATTCTTACACCTAAGAATTATAACACTTTTCAAATATAAGCTCTTCTAAAATTGGTGTTGGCAGGACTGAATGGAAATTGCATGGAATCAATGGCAGAACTGATTGCATGAATTAGGATTTGATTAAGTTTAATCAAAGAGCTTACTAGGGTTTGATGTAAAACTATTTTTGGTCATAATAAACAACTGAATCGAGGTAAGTGGGACCATGACGCTCGATGCCAAGCCATTCAGCACTGCAGGACAGAAAGTAGTGTTTGTCCTGGTAGGACAATGGGGCGCCTTTGCGCCTTTGTTGAACACACGCTGGGCTGTTTTATTTTTATTTACTTATCTATTTATTACTAAACTTGTGCTGAACGCCAGCAACACTCAGTGTGCTGCCTGTTTCCAAAGTCTCCTTGAGATCAGACACTTTGCAAGCTCCTTCAGAGACACAGGACCACCAGTTTTCTACACTAATGTTTCCCATAAACTTCATCCAGGTGAGCTTATTCTCCTTCTCAGGTGCAGTCATGCCACTGGCCTGGGAAAAACAGGCACATCAGAAAGCTGAGAGGAAGGTAACAGCCCATCACACCATCAAGCCACCCTTGGTTAACAAACCACGGGGGGCTTTTATGAAAGCAGAAGCTACACGACTGCAAGGGGGGCTTTGCTTGCTGTTGCACAGCCACAATTACCAATGGATTAATGAGAATTGGATCTATGTTTGGGGGTCCTTTCACCTGGAAGAGAGCTCCAACATCTCTCCAAGCAGAGCTTCTCCTCAAGGTCCCATTCTACTAGGAATAGTAGTCTCTCACACACATCCTTATTGCTGCGCTTGTAACTATTGTCACATCAGGAACCCATCTGCCAAATCCTATCCTATGATTGCCAAAGCTCTTGAAAATTTCTGTTTAAAGACATTCTAAATGAGTGTACAACCAATCAATGGAATTGTATTAAAGACTGCATCTGCTGACCCTGTCTTGCCCTCAACAAATAGCTAATTTGGTGTGGGTAGATAATAGAAACGCCAGGTGAGTGCATGATTCATATCCTGCATTTTTTCCATTTTTATTCCTAGCTTGCAGTTTGGGGGTGCATTGTCTCTATTCACAAAGTCTGATCAGGTTGAAGGCAGGGCCTGCTGTCCCCATCCAGATTTCCCTTGCCGTGACAAGTCTTAGAATGCCTGAACAGGACTAACAAGATGGCCAAGCAGAAACTCAGCTTCCTCAAGTTATACAGCCAGGAGCGCACACACAGGTCAAGCTTCAGGGCCATCACTGACACTGACTGTGTCCTTTGTACCACTGGCACCAAATATACATCTTCCTGCAACTAAGTGGTTCCCATGGGAAGTCTCCTCCTCCTCCACATGTGGCAAAGACTCTTCTGAGTCAGCATGCACGACACAATCCCACAACCGGGAACTGCAGAGTGGCAAGAGAGCTGTGCTGTATGGAGTCACCAGGAGCACTGCAAACAGTACGTGTTGCTTCAGCAAGTACTCTGGGTAGCTTTGGAGCTGGGCTTGCTGCTCCTCCCTTCTTTCTGGCCTGTTATAAAGGCCTGACTTGGAGCGACTCAAGAAGCCAAGCATCTTGCCCACCTGGAAGGCCCACTGAAAGTTGCCTCATGCTGCCAGAAAGGTGGCTTGTCCCGGACTTGGAGTTCCCATGAGGCCTTGCCTCTTCCACTCCTCAGGTGAACTCCACCAAGAAGGGATGGATACCAGCAAGGGCGCCATATATATATATGGCCTCTTTCAGCACTGCATTGCCTTGGGTGATGATGGCAAGGGGTTCTCCGTCTCTGCTGACTCCTCTGGGGTTCCGTCAGTGCAGAGGGCATCAGCTGGGCCCTTCTGCACAGTCCAGGGCTGGCTCTGCTAACAAGGCAGCGGGGCGTGTCCATCCCCGATGCTCTGAGGCTCAGGTTCACATCCCTGCTCCGCCACCACCTTGACCTACCACATACTCCCACCACCTGACCTACCTCGCAGGGGAGAATGAAAGGGAAGGGAAGCAGTGCATCCTGAGCACCTCAGAGGAAAGGAAGGATAAACAAGGGTTCATTTGTTGGTTTGTTTTGTCATCACTGGCGAGTGTGAGAACGGGTAGATTTCCAGGACAACTGGCTAGCCCAGAATTCAGATTGAGGGTGCTGGCTTTTGGCAACCCGCTCTCAGTCTGCAGGAGCAAAACAAACACACTCATGCACAGGCTTGGGGGGCATGGAGAGCAAAGGTCTCTGCCCCCCTTTCCCGCCCCGACGGCAGCAGCACAAAGAGGCCAGCGCAAGAATGTGAAGGCGACAGAGGCCTCCCAGGCGGCGTTCGCTGCCGTGCGCAGCGAAGGTCTCTGTCTGTGCCTCGGTTTGAGGCCATGCTACACCCAGGCCTGCAGCTGATAACGCCGTAATAGTCCTCCTTTGAGGACGGGGGCTCCGGTGGGCTGATTACTCATTTATCACACCTGGCAGCCCTGCTGAACTATAATTACTCTTCTCTTATCCTGCCGCACTGTCATGTCCGAGAGGAGAAGAGGTGCAGAAGCTCCGGCTAATGACACATTACCGCCTTGACAAGCACTTGAAGGTTTTATTGTAAATATTCAAGATATAAAACATCTGAGATTCCCTTTTTTAATTATAAAAAGCAATTTTCAGGGCCTTCTTCTCCTGACTTCTTCCCCCCACGCCTTGAAAACAGTAAAAGTTTGGGCCCCCTCCCCCCACGCTTTGGCTGCAAACAAGCCGATTTCCCTTTTGTCCGCGTCTCACTCATTGCTGAGAGTATCTTGGTGTCATCTGCAATGTATGGCACTTTTCCCCACCCCACAAAATGTTACATCCAAAAGGCAGGGGAAAGTTTGCATTTATATGACAAATTATAAGGCAGGATGGTGGTGCAGAAGACAGGCTTGGGGGGAGAAACATCACCATGAAATACATTACAGTTGGATGGGTCAGGTGTTTACGGAGCAATTTTCGGGCGCTGAGTTTCTCTCTCTTGCTGAGGGGAACAAACCTTGTGGATTCAAATATACATATTACAGATTTTGCATGCTCTCCTTGTAAATCCATTCTTATTGTCTGCGGGCCTTGGAGTGTCAACAATGGAAGGCATCCAGCTGGAGAGTTACCACTTTTCTCTAGTTGCTCTTTTAAGAGGAAGCCGCCCATGACATTAAATGGAAATCCGGGTGCAGCTTCTCCAGCTCTTATGGAGCTTAACACCAGTGATGGCTAAAATCCCCCCCACCCCCGTCAATGGGAAAGCCTGCACAGATTTCAGCCAATGCTGTGGGATCTAACTCCCTCCTAGAATGCACTTTTAAATATCTTTCTGGGTTTGCCGCTGACGACGGCCCTTCGCATCAGTCATAGGTACATCGACATGTCCTCCAATAGCATTTAAACAAGGAAGGAGGTAAAGCAAACAGAAAGGATAAGAGGTTTGACTATTCCTGTGAAAGTAGCAAAAATACAGAATTACCAAAGAAGAGCACCTTGGAATAAATGCTTCAGAGTGCGATCTTATTCATCTGTAGACCAAACGAAGTCCTTCAGTTCCCAGCATGCCCCAGCCAGCTGAGAGATGCTGCAAGCGGTAGGGACTGCTTCTGTCTAAACATGCACAGGAATGTGCCCTTTAAGATGTGGAAGCTCTTGCGGCAGCATCCCAGAAATCCCTAATGTGGTCTGTGCACTGTTTCTGCACAAAACCATGGACTTTCATGGAGCGCATCCACTGGACCATGTAATTTATGTGTCAGATGCAGGCTGCAAGGGTACATAGCAGGATACATCTCTCCTCTAGTTCTCTTTTCGAAGGCAGAACCTGAACAATTCCAATAAATGTAAGTTAATTGTATTTTAAGATACAGGTAATTGGGTTAGGGTATTTATGCAAGCATTAGTTAGTAGACTTGGTTAATTTTATTTTATTTTTGCTATTTCTTGTGTTCCTCAATTGTTTTTAATACTTTTGCCCCATTTCTGAGTATAGGCAGACAAAGAACAGATGAATATGTCTGACACATCTTATTCTGGGTCACACTTTGATTCTTGATTCTTGCAGAGTTGTAGTTCACTTTTATCCCCAACATAGAATACAGGATGCACTTTTAAATTTGTAGGACACCTGTCTTTCTCTTTCCGGTTGTTTCACTCAGAGCTTTTCTATCACTGACCTTCCCTCACTATTCTGTTTCTTTCCCCCTCCTCTTCTCCCCTACTTCTTTCTTGGATCTATTTTCTCTCAATGTTTTTCAGGACCTCCCATTCACTTCCAAAAAGGAAACAAACCCAGAGGAAAAGAAGACCATCAAAATGATGGCATGGCAATGATCTGCACAGATTCAACCCTGGGATCACCAGCCATTATAGACACCAATTTATTTATTAATTAAAAGCTTTTCTATATCGTCCTTCACTGAGTCCCAGGATGGTAATACATTAAAAGTACAGCATCAACCATCAGTTGCCAACAAATAAAACCTATCTTTAAAACAACGTCAACACTTAAAATATCGGGCAAATAAAAGGGTTTTGGCCTGGTGCCGAATTTAGTGTCAGCACCAGGCACAATTGCAGGAGTCCGCTGTCGTGGCAGAAGGGGCTGGAAAGAGCCAGGTAGCGAGGACCACAGAGGAGGTCACTGCAACCAGTTTTACCCTTTGGAGTGGAGAATACCCCAGAGAGGGCTCATCTCACCCTAAAATGTTGCATTCCATGGTTTGGCACCGTACATAAGAAGCATCTGCTATTTGCGGGCAAATATGTTGTTGTACTTGGCATCTGCTTCAGAGACTGCAGCGGGCAGGCCAAGGAAATGATCACTGCTTCAGACTTTAAAGTGAGAATGGGAGCGAAAGGGAGAGATTCCAGGCTCCTGGTCTAAAATATTAACAGTCTTGCTGAAGCAGAGAATTAAACTCCTTCTATCTTTTTCTGCCTGCTTCTGTCAGAAAGCTACAGAGCATACAATTGCAGCGCACAACTAACCATATAATTGATAACTCCCTAGTCTATTCACTGTGGGAATCTGTCAGTTAAAGTCTAAAGACGCAGACACACACGCTATGAAAATGAACTTACATAAGTCTTCCTGTGAACTGAATGCAGCCAACATTTTGATGTTTAATTGGCTGGGTCCGGTTTACTAGCACACACATGTATTTCAGCAATGGCATACTGCAGTCTGGCTCTTCCTGACAGATCTATTTAGTCAGAAAGAAGCGTATTTTCCCCCTGCAAGGTAATTGCTCAGAATCATGCCTCTAAAGTCAAGGCTGTTCAAACTTTGCTTATTTGCATTTTGCAGGCATGTGGGCTGGGCTATTTCAAGGCAAATGAAAAATCCATAGATTAATGTGTGGACGTATTCTTACAGAGTGAGCCTATTTCATGCGGGGCCAGCTGACAGTGGCAATTGCTGCTAGTATGCTTTTGAATATGCAACTATATTTAGAGCGCCATCCAATGTGGCTGCTCGTAACCTTAGGAATCTGGAAGGTCATGAGCACTCAACTGGGTGTGGGAAAAGGACAGAGGAGAGAACTGGCTCCCTGTACCCTTGCCCTCAAATACATTTATATGAACAAATTTTCCTGGGTGTGGGGAAAATGCTCGTGACAAGGAGGGGCTGACATAGTGGTATCTCACCCCTCCTCTCTCTGCCCTGCCCCCTGGAATGCCCCCCAGTGCCCATCCCGAATGGGATCTTCCATGTTCAGGACCTCGGCTAGCGTGGGAAGAACCGCACTGGCTAAGAGGGTGTGGGGGGGGGGGGGGGGGCTCTAAGGGTGTCCTGTGCAGTCTCAGAAGGCTTTCTGCATGCACAGCACGGACTCTGCTGTTCCCTACGGTCAGCCAGCCAGGATCTACCCAGAGGATTATGCGTTTCGTGTAATGCAGGCCCTCACTGGCAATGCACTACGTTGCCTTGCAGCGCACTTGCACATGTCAGTGGTTGAGAGCATGAACAGTGCCCTGGCTGGCCCTAGTTCAGACTGCAGCCCGGCCAGGAACTCCATCCCCAGGTAGCCTGCGGTGCTTAGTTTTTCTTAGTGCCGACCGATCGTGTGTGCTACAGTGCAGAAGGGAAAAAAAAACAATACTTCTGCTCTTCCTGCTGCAAGGACCACTGCTAAAAAGGATGGTATAAGCCTGGCAAGAGACATGGGGAGGCGGGCTTCTGGCAGTGAGGACTGCACCGTTAGGAAAGAGACAGACATAACCAATGGGATAGGGTAATCTTTGGATACAAACTGTATAGGTAAGACAGAATAGGATGAAATGGAGGAGGCATTGCCCTCCGTGTTAAAGGGGGCATACAGTCGAGCAGGTTTGAGAACAGTGTGAAGACTCCTCTGCAGAAGCACCATGGGTGAAAATTCCTGACTCCAGAAACTAACTTAGCCATGGCAGTATGCTATTGTTCTCCAGACCAGAATGCTCAAGGTGATCTTGAGATGGGAAATGAAATTGGGGCCTCCAGCGAAGGCAGCACTGTAATAATGGGGGGCTTCAACTACCCACACATTGTCAGGATAACCTTATGTTCCAGCTCTGGCAGAGAGGTTAAATTTCTTAATGTCCTAAATGATTGTGCCCTGGAAGAGTTAGTCACAGACCCGAAGAGAGGGGAGACAGTCCTGGATTTAGTCCTAGATGTAGGGCAACAAAAATGATCAGGGGGCTGAAGAAGCAGCTGTGACCCAGGGACTGTTTGGCTTTGCAAAGAAGTAAGTAAGGTAGACATGATAGAGGTGTTTAACAATATGCACGGAGTGCAGAAAATGGAGAGTGAAACATTTTTCTCCCTCCATTATAACCGAACCTGGGGGCATCCCATGAAGCTGACTGGGGGAAGGTTTAGAATAGACGAGAGGAAGCAGGTCTTCATGCAATCTAGAGTCAAACTATGGAATCTCCACCATGACAAGTATGGCCACTGATCTGGATGGCTTGAAAAGGGGATTGGACAGATTCATGGAAGAAGAGGCTATCAGTGGCTACTAACCTTCTAGTATATCATTACAGTCTAAACAATTGATCAGTCCATGGCTCAGTTGATGGAGCCCATCCTTTGCATGTAGAAGTCTCCGGACTGATTCCTGGTTTCTCCAGGCAAGACTGGGGGAATTCTGCCTGAATCACGGAAATCAGTGTCAGCAGGCTTGGGCTAGGTAGAGGAATGGTCTCTACATTGCTGTTTCCTACATTGCTGTTTCACTATCCAAACCCAACGTTTTCTGAATGCGGTAGATTTTGATGAAGGTACCCCTCTCCTGGTGGAAAGAAGTTTGGGGGCTTCACTGTCATGGAGACCCATTACACCTATGGAGAACTCTGTGACTACAGTTGTAGTACTGCTGAGGTTCCCTGAGGGGGCAGCCGAGGGAACATCCAGAAATGGGTAGACAGAGGTGGCCCAGGAACCTCAAGATCCAAAGCTTTTCTGTTCCCCTGACTGGATCTCTCACCCATGCCAGCTGGGAGATGAAATAGGACATTTTTCCATTCTCAAAACCAATGGGAAAAGGAAACAGAACCAGTGAGCTCTGTATAAAAAAATGTAACTGAAAAGATTTTTTTTTAAACCATTATCTTTTCCGTCCTTCAGTGATGACTTTTTGTTTGTTTTTTTTAATGTATGATTTTTTAAATTCTTGGTGTGAGAAGGGGCATCCCTGCTGGTTTTGCTGCAGTAGCAAAATTGTGGCAATTTTGCAAGCAAACACAGTGTGCTCCCCATATGCTTTGTTTCCTTGCAAAATTGCTGTGTGTTTTGCTGCTGCAAATTTATCAGCAATTTCAGCAGCAGCAAATTTGGTATCAGTGCAAGTGGACTGCATCACCACACGGGTTCTGGGGGCAGCAGCATCCCACAGTTTACCATCCCTGTGTTCAAGGAAGACTATTGGTGTTTTTGTTTATTTAAAATGAGATGCACAATTTCCAGTGGTCCAGTCTTCCTGAACTGGTAAGTTCAGAATCTCACAAAAGTATTTCTACCACTCTATTTTCTGGCAAATATATTTAACCAATTACTTGAATTTGATTTGATTTGATTATAGTATAACAGGAAAATAACAAACTCAATTAATGAAAAAGGGGTATTGAGTGGCAGGGAGCAATAAGGCAAACTAGTTTTGCTATTTCTATTCAAACAGAATTATAAATCTCTTTGAAAAATGTTAAGTTTTTGATAAAGTAAACAAGCTATGCAAACACAAAGGGGAAAGTATGTGGAATCATTCTCAATTAATTGAAATTCTGTGGGGAAGAGAATTTATAAAATCAGCAAAAATGCTTAGGCAATGATCCGAATTTCCCATCAAGGCAACTAGTCCAATCTTCCATTTCCTTTTTTCATCCCGTGTTTTACAACTGCAGTTTAGTTGGGAGGGGAAAGCAATGGAACAAAATTATACCCTCTGTGAATGTCATGACTTTCTTCCTACCCTGCTGAGAGAAAACAAAGTCATGTTCCAGATAAATGGAAATTCTCTATTTCTAAACCTTTACAAATATTGAACAATTCAATATTTATTGAGATGATCATGGTGCTTTGTTATGTACAAAACTAAAGATCTGAATGAGGTTCCTGTGATTCCATGTGTTTTAAACAGATTCAGCAAAGGACACCTTTCAGAAGGCCCCCTTGCTGCATAAGCCACCACTCCATCCAACACCTGCAGTGTGGTCCTGTGCAAGCTCATGCAGAAGCCAGTCCCACTCCACACAACCTGATGTTCCCAAGCAAGTGGCTATTTAATTACTGGCCTCGTCAGGCTACTTTTTCCTTGAATAAGACAATGTCAAGTAAGATTATAGCAGAGATGCTTTGCAAGGAGCTGGGCGAGAAACAGAAGCTCTGCATCTAAGGCTGTGCATATTCCCTTGCTGTACACTGACCACTGGAAGCTGAGCTCGGTGCCTCAACAGACTCGCCCCATTATGCTCTCGTGCAAGGTCACGCATTGTTCCCGCTGACAAGCAACGAACAGGCCTGGGCCAGCTCCCAGGAGGGCTCGTCTAACAACACAATGAGGCTCAGGTGCTTGGTAAGGCAAGGAAAGCCCAGCACACTGTGGGGAAGCTTTGCTGGCCCCAAGTGCTCCTCCTTCCCTGTCTAGACATGGTCCTGAAAAACCAAGGGAAAAGCAGGTGTGTGGAGGGTAAGCTGCAAGCAAGGGAAATTATAGATCCTGGGAAATGTCGCTCAGCTTCCAGTTTTCTGGCTTATGGAGCATGGGCTGAGATGAGATAGCCTGAACTGTGGTCGGAAACCAGCAGGTTTGGGGACCACTTAATTATTTTTCTCTTGAAAAGTTGTATCTTATTTCTAAATGTGCCTATGCCTGTGTGTGTACATGCACACACAAGTGTATGGAAATGTTATACGACCGGTATTATCCTTTTTCAATGATGCTTTTTGAATGATGCTTTTCTTCCTTTTGTGATATAAAGAGCCATGCCTACTGTGGGATCCCTTCTTCTACAACCATCCCAAGCTTAGATAATTAGGTCACCTCAGGCAGGATGATCTGGTTGCTCCAGAGGCAGAAGAATTTCAGACTGCATCACACATGAGAATGGTGTTGTCGTATTTTTGGTGCTTGACTCATAAAGAGTTCCCTGAACTTAGCAAACAGTCACGTCTAAATACTGGTTCTTACAAAATGTTGCTGGCCAACCTCAGCAAAACCAAGTCTTAGAATACTGTGAGCTGGAACATAATCAGAACTGCCACAATGAGAATCGTGTGTTTAGATGCAGGAGGCCTTCTATGTGGAACGACACTTTCTGACACCCTCCCTCACTTCCAGTCTGAAATGGTGCCGTTTACATTTTACCAATTCGTTTGGAACCATGGGCAGGAGGGTGGGAATTTAAACATTCACTGGGAAATGCACAGGCTCAGATTAGCCTTGAGGGTCCTGAGTGCCAGAAAACCCATCCAGAGGGAAGACTGAGCCCCCTCAATGCAGCCACTGATTTAACAGGGGTAGAGCTCGGCAGAGAAATGGTTATTAGTGATCAATTAAGAGAGTCAATAACATATATTTGTAAGCATACTGTTGTACTGAAATAAAGTTTACACTATTTGTTTTACTTTTAAGAACTTCTGGTTGGTTTGTCCAATATTGGGTTATACCCTAGAAAGATACCTTAGGGAATAAGAGGAACAGGCCAATAAAAGTATTATATTTCAGAGTGGCAGTGAGGCTGGATGAGAACCAATTACCTGGCTGAGTGAGTCTCCTCATTGCTAGAGCTCCTACTCCTTATCAAGAGAGCATTCTAGGAATGGGCTGACTCTGTGTGCTCGCTCCATATCTGGGGACTCATGGTCAGAGGTGGTTCCTCCATCCCTAACATTCTGATCGCAGAACAAATAATAAGACTTGCCATGAAGTTCTCAGGGGTGTACATGGTAGGGAGGTCAGCTAAGTATGCTTGTCTCACATTGAAGTTTAATATTCAATTGAGATGTTGTCATGAAGGACGGGATAGAAATGTTTTGAATGAATGAATGAATGAATGAATGAACGAACGAACGAACGAACGAACGTCAGCACCAGGACCCTAAACATGGCTTAACTAGCAGGCAACCAGTTCAGATTTTATTTTTTAATATATGTGCAATGATTGTATAACTAGGTCTTTCACAGAGCATCCTGGCAGATGAATTCTGCCCTCACAGCAGCTTCCAAACTAGGCACAAGGGCGGCCTCACACTGAGTGCAGTATAGTAGTCTATTGGGGAGCTTACCAGTGCGAAGATCACAATGATTTCTAAGGACATTTGCAAATTTTGTTTAGTTCTTATAAAAAACAAAAACTAAACAAAATTCTTACCCATCAGCAGCTGCAGCCAAAATCCACAGATGCAGCATGTTGTGCCTCGCTGCCATATAGCATTTAAAGATGATGAGCCTCCCTGAAAAAATGAAGTGGCAACCATAATCCAGTACCACAAAGAGGGCTAAATACACAGGGATCCAAAGGCAGGTTTTAAGTGCTGATGGGAATTGTACTCCAAAACATACAGAGGGTACCAGGCTGTCTATATAGCAAAATCCATCATGCCAGGCACTTTTACTCCAGCAGGACGGAGAATTCACCCCCTGGCTCTTTTGTTCTTCTAATCATCCCACTGTCCTCTGCTTCCTGCATCACTGTGCATGGGGAAGACTCACTTTTCAAAGGTATCCCATCCCATCTCATAGAAAGAGAGCGAGTCAGAAGGGGCCTCCTGGGCCATCTAGTCTGACCCCCAGCTCCAGCCGGCTCCGCTCACAACATGCCTACCATGTGCACGTCCAGCCTATCCTTGAACACCCACACCGATGGGGCCTCAATGACCTCTCGTGGAAGCCCATTCCACACCCTCGGGGTCCTAACCATCAGGAAGCACTTCCTGGCATCCAAATAGAACCTTGGTTCCCTGAGCTTTGCTCCACTGGAACGCATCCTGCCCTCCACCGCAAAGGAAAAAAGGTTGTGTCCCACTTCTGTGAGGCACTCCCTAGCGTACCTGTATGTCGCCAACAGGTCCTCTCTGAGTCTCCTCCTCTCCAGGCTCAAAAGACCCAGTTCCCTCAGTCTCTCCTCATACAGCTTCCCCTGCAAACCAGCCGCCGTCCTCATGGCCCTTCGCTGCACTCATCCAGCTTCAGCTCTGCTCTTCAAAAAGTGCTAACCACGACCGTTCTTTTTAGAGACAGGGAAGCATGGGAGGTCCAGGGTGGGGCGGGAAGTAGCTTCTCAAGTTTAAACAGAGGTAGACTAGGAATATGTTCAGAAAGTGCCTTTCACATCATAGAGAAGGTCATTTCTCCAGGCTGACTTTTAAGCTGCTACTTTGCGGGTCCGGGGCTGGGGGGTGGGATTGCATACTTTAGGAGAATGATGCTATTTCAGTCCCGTCTACCTGCCCTTTATCACCTGACCAAAGCATCCCCCCACCTGCATCCACAAGAGAATGGAAATATTCTCAGTTGTAAGCATGACAGCCCTGACTTCTGCTAAGTAGCTTAATTTCTCATTATGGGATGCCATCAACAGAAGCTCCGGTCTGTGGTTTTGTAATAAGTGTTCCTATTTTTTGTTGGATGTTTCATTGCTTCACCAAAGGGGGATGTGGCATAGCCATAGGTGCTGCTGCTGCTGCTGCTTGATTTTTTTAATGGAAGATTTTAATGGAGAAAATCTGATGCCATTAACAATACTGGCAGCTGTTTGATCCCAGTGCAAACAACAGCTGGAAGAATCAACTGAATAAGCAAAACTAACAACAATGATAAAAGCAAGCAGTATGTGCAACAAAATGTTGCCTTCTGGAACATTCTTGCCTAGCATTTCAGCCAGTCGCATCCTCTTCCAGGATACTCTCTTCCCTCCCACTTGGCAATCCCCCACACCCGGTACTTGGTATTCCATGCCAGCAGCGGGCTCCTCTCTGATTGTGGCTTTTCTTTCGAGCATTACAGGAGCTCTGTAGGAACTCTCCATCCCCACGATATGAGACTGAAAAGAAAAGCTGCAACGGATGATGAACCCCAGTGGTGCAGGAATTGCTGGCCTGCCCTGCATGCACATGGCTGTTTTGGGGAGGGAGACGTCATTTCCCGCAGGGATTGTCCCACCCATGCATGCACTTCTGGAAACATCCGTGCTCCCCCAAACACTCTGGTTCATCTCCCTTGTTTTTCAAAAGCTGCATCAGGGCTCCATAGAGCTGGGCACTGAGTGCCTAAACCTGCTATTAGAGGGATTAACTCTTGGGTGCGTCACACCGAAAATGCTCAAGATCAGTTACAGTGTCACTTTCCTCTGGCAGGGCAATGGGACGGCTACTGACTCAGTAGTCTGTTGGTATTAAAATGACTGCCAGGCCTTCTGTAGTTTCCATCAGTTCTGTTGCAGCCTTCTCCCTAATTAACAGCAGCAAAAAGTGCAAATAATATATAGTACAGATCCGATAGGTCTAGAGAGATGTTATATTAACATTTGCAACAAATTCAATTGGAGCTTGCTGTTGTGAGCTGCTCTAGGCAATTTGTGGGCAGACATATCAAAGGACAGCATCACCATTTGATAATGTTAAGTGAAGCTGTTGGCAAGTTCCAAATGAACACCAAAAATATGCCATGCCATGTCGTCAAGATCCATATAAAAATCCGAAATAGTAGAGTCAAAGTACATTTAATCAACAATCCTGAAGTTTTAAAAAACAAAACCTAACAAAACAAAAACAAAATATGAGACATATTAGAAATTCGTTTGTTTTTATGGCATTCACGATTTAATTTAAATAGCACATCTAGACCCAAGTCAATTACAGGAGATTCCACTTTAAATACCAATTACAGCAAGTTCCAAAGATTCTACAGACAGAACCCTTTAAGAATGTTTTTTGAGGGAGGGGATAATGCCAGGAAGCAAGATCCCCCTCTCCCCATATATCTGCCCATTTTTATTGCTTCTCTCACTCTGCGCGGTTCTGCAACTGACTTTAGCCCATCTGGGCCAACAATTGCTAAGGCGCTAATGGAGACAGCCTGATTTTTCTTTTTAAATCCTTCTGGAATGTTTCCATTCATTTAGAATGCTGGGCATTAAAACAGATGCAGAAAGTATGCCGTGTTGCAAAGGAGCACATTGCAAGCATTTTAAAGGCAGCTCTTTGTCTGGCCACCCTCTCCTTTAAGAACAGCCGTTGTTCTTCATCTGGAAAAGAAGCAGCTTGCAACTTCAGCGTACTGCTTGTGGGTACAACACAGGGAAAACAGCAATCTCCTCTCTGATCAGCAGATATTAAGGAATTCTTTAGGGTGTCCAGATTTCAGGGCATGACAACACAAGTTGCATGGGCTCTGGAACATGAAGCCATGTCAGCAAGTTCCGATTCTGACACTGTGTGAAACAGTGCAGTGCACTATTGGGCCGAACCAAGCAGACCCAAGACACAATTCACAAGTTGCTCAATTGTCTTCGGAATTCCATCTGCAATGTCATGTTGCCTTCATCAAGGGAAATATAGAAAATACGATCAGGTTTTTTCTCCCTTTTGAAGTTAGTAAACATTTCCCTCTTAATAGGAAGACTATTCTGATGTACATGGCAGACAGATTCTCCTGGCAATATTGCATTTGGCAAAATCAGCAACAATCTAATCCAGTTCAGTCCAGTCCAACTGCATGTCATAAAAAGGCACAATCTCCACACTGAAACTAAAGCACATGACGACTCTCTCGGATATCCTCCCCTCTGTTTATCTTGCCAGTATAGATATACTTACACTGTGCTAAATATATTTTCCCACTCAAACATATGTCTACTTGGGAGGACACCTGCTATAGCCAGCTTGTTTAAAAGCTGCTCATATAGTGGGAGGAGAGGGAAAAAGCACTTGTAGTAAGACATTCTCTTATTTGGCTAGAGGTGGAGTTGAGGTCAAGCTTACAGGGATAAGATTTCTAACTGCACCTGCCTTTGCCAAAACAATCTGTGGCATGTCTTAACATTCTCATGCTACGAAAGTGGAACATTTGCTTTCAATATTCTGTTCCTCTCTGCACCATTTCTCTTACCACCTAAATCTAGATTGCCCAGGGCTGAACTTCATGCAACATATAGTAATGTTCCCTCTCCTTGCTGTGGGTTTACTTTCCTTTTACACTTTGTAACTGTAGAGCTAAAAGCCTGAATAAGATGGGGGTGGAAAGGGAGAAATTCTTTTCCCTTCCTGTGTTTTTACCACAGAAAATGGTCCTCCAAGTTTTATTCTACTTCACACAGGAGAAAAGATGGGGGCGGGGTGCTTTCTATTCATTTTTAATGAGAATTTACCAGAATACGCCAAGTTCTTCAAATACACCAAAGTTCTCCATAATGAGACACAAAGAACCTGAGATTTAAAAGATTCCGAAGTGTAAGAAACCAGTGAGGCAGACGCATCCGGCCAGGCCAAGCATTTTGCCTGAAGTGCTTTGAAATACCTTCTGTGTACCTCTCATGGCATCACTACATTGAGAGCATTTTAGAAAGGCAAAGATCAACTCTCTTTTGAAAAGCTCATTTGGGAGACCTTAGTTTTTCTGTGCATGAACTTTTAGCATGTAAGTACACGAGTTCTGGAACGGTGAGACCCGGAGTGCTAGACAGTGGTAGCATCTGCAGCCGACTGCAACCAGCCACAGGGGAACCGAAGATCCCTGGTCCACCCACGAGTGGCCTAGGCCAGGATGTGGACTCTCCATGTGCCCTTGGACTTCATGCCTGCCAGGGACAGATAATGGGATGGCCAAGGGTCAGGGATAGAGTGGCCTTGTGTCTTAGGTCATGGGCCACAGTCTTCTGTTGGAAGGCATTCGCTATTTGAAAGGCTGCCCTGCCCAAGTCCAGTTTACGAAAAAGAACAAATAAATACAAGGATGGAGGGTGCGAGTCTTCAGCTGCCCATCAGCAGGCACACAAGTCACAGTCTCCCCCAGTACAACTTCCTATGTAAATGGTAAGTTCTGAATTTACATCTTCATATGAACATTAGCAAATGCTAATACACATTAGCATATAAGTGATCACCCTAGTCAGGGATGATGGGAGCTGTAGTCCAACAGCTCCTAAGGCCAAGGATTCTCTACCCATAGCCTCGAAAACAGAGTAGTGTCTAGTGAAGCGGATTGCCCCTGCAACACAGGAAGTTCTCACACGATGTGTCAGTTAACGCCAGTGCCCTATCTTTGCCACGGGAGGCATAGAAGCAGAAGGCACAGGAGCAGCAATTCAAAGAGGAGAGTCTGTATCATCACCCCAAACCCAGAAACACTCTCAAGGACCTGGACTGAGGCAAGCATTCATTTCTTGAGATGTCGATGGTCCAATAACTGACTAGAGCTTAAGGAACTGAGGTTGACTAGAATGAGGCCTCCTCCAAATACTCGGAGAACCACCTATTTCCCTATGCACGTTCACACACATTAAGACCCTCAGCTAAGGGCCTCTTGTGAGTATTCCTGCCATCTAAAAAGATTCTGAGTTCTTCCCAGGGAGGTTCTCCTGACTCCTTGTGGTCCTTTCAGTGCTGAGCAAAGCATCTTTTTATTTTATGTATTCAGTTTTAGTCCTGCCGACTATTTTATTCTGCTTTTATCATTTTGTAACTTTTAGCTTATTTTATGCATATATATCTTGACTGGGACTGCACGTGGCGCAGTGGTTTAAACCGCTGTGCTGCTGGGCTGGTTGATCGAAAGGTCGCTGGTTCAAATCTGCACAACGGAGTGAGTTCCCGTTGCTCCGTCCCAGCTCCTGCCCACCTTGCAGTTCGAAAGCATGCAAATAGATAAAAAGGTGCCACTTCAGTGGGCAGGTAACAGCATTCTGTGCACTTCAGTGTTTAGTCGTGCTGGCCACATAACCACGGAGACTGTCTGTGGGCAAGCGCTGGCTCCCTCAGCTAGGAAACTGAGATGAGCACCGCCGCCTAGAGTCAGGCATGACTGGACTTAATGTCAAGGGGTAACCTTTACCTTTACCTTTATATCTTGATTGTTTTATTCTTTTGGAAAAACACCATGGAAGTATAGTGAAGGATGATACAATATAATTAATAAAGAATAAATAAATACAAATAAATAAAAGCACCTTATGCATGAGCTTGTAAGCTCAAGTGCTTAATCCTCAGTTCCAAAGGAAAGAAAACCTAAAACCTGTATCATGTCATGAAGAGTTTATGCTCCTCTTGGCAAGAAGGTGCTGGCTTTGTGCCAACCAGGCCCCAGAGGGTGGATCAGTGTACTTAGGGAGTCTCAGAATTTGCAAAAGTACAACTAGGTAGATAGGGACATACACAGAGACACCCAAAACCTAAATGAATTAAAACAAAAAGCAAGCAAACAAAAATGGCAGATGATGCCAGTGAGGACTGAGCATGCTCAGCAGCTATGGAATATGACTACATATAAATATGTGCATAAACAAATAAATATCGACTTCAGTTAGGAAAGGAGGAATGAAAATGATGGAGAAGGAACTGTGAAGGGAAGGCTGACTGAAATCCCATACAGAAGTTCTCCTGTTTGGAAGTGAAACAAGGAAGGACCGGGATGCTTGGTTGTTTGGGGCCCACATCTCCTTCCAACTAGAGGCTTATTCCAACGGACAAGAATGATTCCTGCAACACACCTGAGAGAAGTGGGCTAGCTGAGGTGGTGCAGGGTGGACCAGGGACCACACACTCTTCTGTCCTCCAAGAGAAGGAAAAGGCCTTGGGGACACCATCGAGACCTCCTTGAGGCTGCTGCCTGGGCTGACTGCCTCATTCTTGCCCAATGACAGGGCTGGCCTGCAGGTAAGAATGCGATAATTTGTTACGGATCCCACTTGCTTTCTGCTGAATGCCTGAAACAGTTTAATCTGAAAAGTGGATATGAACTGCACAAAGTTTCATCTATTTTTTGTTGCAACTGCCCAAAGACAATTCCCAGAGTTCACCCACAGCTTTAAAATAATTGTTAGGTCTGGATCTATAGAGCATACTACTTGCTGAGAAATCAAATTTATAGATGAGTAATTTCTATTTATCTGAGATATCATATAGAGAACCCTTTGTAGGTTCCAGCAGATACCTAAAGGCACTTCCTTAAGAAAGGACGAGAGCTGTTAGTCTGATGCACCACAACTCCTTGTCAGCAAACATTGAGCTATGTTGCTGGTGGCCACTTGGCAGATCACAACACTCTATGATCAAAAGATTAAACCAATTCCTCATATCAAAACCCAGTCCAACTTGGCTATCTGTTGATTACACAGGCTGCTGCTCATGGCTGGTTTTGTGATCTCTGAATTTACTTGAGCAATGGGAAGCCCAGCCAGCTCTAGAAAATCAGCTTGGTGGATGGGAAGTGCTCGCTCTGTGTTGATCGACTGAAATCTTTATGTTGATTTGTCTACCAAATTTTTATCATACCCTTTCATTCAAAGAGTTCAGGGTATCAACAATGGACTACGAGGTGACAGGACAGCATGCTGCAAGTACCTCAAAGGCTGCCACAGAGAAGAGGGAAAGGACCTATTCACATTCATCCCTGATGAATGCAGGGCATGGAACAATGAACCTAGTACAGCAGGTGCAGGCTAGATTCAAGGAAGAATTTCCTGACTCTGAGATCAGTACGACCAGCTGTCTGGGGAGGTGGTGTGCTCTTCCATACTAGATGCATTCAAGAGGCAACTGGACAGTCATCTGATCAGAATGGTGGAACTGGCGTCCTGCACGAGGTTGGACTCAATAGTCTTCCTGGCCCCTCCTGACCTGGCTGTTCTGCGAATCTGTGAGGACTATCTCAAGTGATTCTCACAACTGCCTTTTGGAGGTCGACTAGAATGAGAGATAGCAATGGTCCCATAAAGCATAGCATAAAAGTTTCTCAATTTTTTCTCTATGGCACCATGCTACAAACAGTCCTACTCAGCCCTATTTAGCTTGGGTGAAGTCAAAGCTGTGACTTCCTTTACGGAATCAGTCCATTTCATAGCTGGTCTCCCTCTTCTGCTTTCATTTCCCCCTAGCACTGTTTTCTCCAATGACTGAGTTGTGATGTGACTGAAGTATGTCAGTCTCAGTTTTATCATTTTTGCTTCCAGGGAAAGTTCTGCCTTGATTTGATTTAGGATCCAGCAGTTCACCTTTCTGTTGCCCCAGTTTGTTCACACTGCTGTCCTCCAGCACCATGTTTTGAGCACTTATTTTTTCCTGTCAGCTTTCTTCACTGTCCAGCTTTCAGAACAAAACCTAGTGATCAGTATCACGTTTGGATGAACATGGCCTTGGACTCCAGCGAATTATTCTTTCACTTTAGAATATGTAATAGTTCCTTCACTGCCACCCTCCCAGCTCTCAGTCTTCTTCTACAGTCTCCATTTGAATTGGCTGCAGTTGTTCCTTTGAATTGACAATTAAGGCAAGAGATACAAAATCTTTCACAATTTCAATTTCTTCACTATCGATATTAACACCGTGTAATTCTTCTGCAGTCATGATTTTTGTTTTCTTATTCAGTTGCAGTCCTGCTTTTGCAGTTTCTTCTTTCATCGGATGTCATTTCATTTAATTGCTGCTTGCTGTCAGTAATATGCTATCATCATCTGCATACCTCAGATTTTTATTCCTCCTTCCGCTGGTCCTTCTGCAGCATTCTGAATGATATGTTCTGCATACAGATTGAACAGATACAAAGATAAAATACACCCTTGTCGAATGCCTTGGCCTATAGGCAGCCATTGCGTTTTGCCATATTCTGTCCAAACAGTAGCCTCTTGTCCACAACCGAGGTAGATAATCTGGGCAATCCAGTGTGAGGCATGCCTCTGTCTTTCAGAGCCATCCATAGCTTCTCATGACCCTGATAGTCAAAAGGCTTTACTGCAGTTTGTAAGGCATAGACAGACTATGGTGCACTTGAGTAGCCCACATATATTTGCAAGATCTCAAGTGTCTCCTCTTCTTCAGAATCCGGCTTGTGATTCAGGCATTTCTCACTCCATGTAGAGAAAATTTCTTTGTTGCACTACCTTGAGTATCACTATAATGATAGTTGCTGCACTCCTTGGATCTCCTTTCTTGTGGACTAGACCATACAATGAAGGTTTCCAGGTTGTGGGCCACTGTTTTGGTGGTCCCCCCCCCCCCCCCCCGTATTTGTTGGCATATTCTTGTTAGGAATGGGCAGGGACCATATTTACTTGGAAAATATGTCACAAGTTCCTCTAAAGCAATAAGCTCATAGCTGTTCAGTGACTGCCATCCCAGGACATCAAGATAGCTTTGCTGGATCAGACCAAAACCTTATCCCAATTCACACAGTAGCCAACCAGATGCCCACAGAAACCTTCAAGTGGCAGGAGAACGGCAGCCTTCTCCTACTTTTGCTCTCCCGCAAATGGCATTCAAAGACATTCTGCATCTGATCTCCCAGATAGTAAAATGCCATCAAGGCAAGTTGTCATTGATAGTCTTATCTTCTTATCGATAGCCTAAAGGGAATTGTTCTAATCCCCTTTTAAAGCCATATAAATCGGTGCCCTAGTTATCATTCCACATTGGTAAATGTATTAACAGCTCTTTTCCTAGTTATCACACAGCATTGATAAAATTCTTAAAAGCTCTTTCCCTAGTTATCACACCAGCTTGATAAAATTATTATGGGGCTGTATCACCTCAACCCCAAAAAGACACCTTGTACAAGATCAGGAAGTAACTGGAGCAGAGGGGAACAGAACCATAAAATAATTTGAATGTGTGTGAGAGCTTTGAAACTGCAAATCAAATATATAGCCTATATGAACTGTATCAATTTTACTGTAAGTACATTATTTCCATGGGGGTTTATGCCATCTTTTTGTCTAGTTACACTAGTTAATAATGCAGTGAATTTGCAGTAACAGAGTAAATGCTATTTTGATGACATTACCTGATTAAATTAAAGATGACATTAAAAGGACCATTTCAATAACGAATAGAAACCTCAAAAAGCAACTGCGGTTGAATGTTAAGTCAGCCAGACTCAGGATTTTAAAAGCAAAAAGGCAAAGCAAAGTGAGCCAGAGTGGATCCAACTAATGACTGATGATGTTTGGGATGAAGGCCAAACAAAGTGTAGGCTTAACAGAGAGAGACTTTTTATTTAAGTGACGGCTGGGTGGGAGGGGGGAGTTGCTAGAACCCATGTGTGTTTTTTTAAAAAAACAGTGTGAACTATATCACCAAACTGTATGAAAACTTTGTGCCAGGGAACTGTCCCAACTAAAAGAAAGGAAGGAAATCATAACTGTTGCATCATGAAACAAAAATCTAATGAACAATACAAAACACACGCTGGAAGCATTAGTTGCTTAATTAAGGCCAGTGTGGTGAGAGCCAGTGTGGTGTAGTGGTTAAGAGCACGGGACTGGGACTCAGACGATCCGGGTTCAAGTCCTCGCTCAGCCATGGAGCCAACTGGGTGACTTTGGGCCAGTCACAGACTCTCAGCCCAACCTACCTCACAGGGTTGTTGTTGTGGGGATAAGATGGAGGAGGAGATGTAAGCTGCCTTGAGCCCTTTGTAGGAAAAAGGCAGGATATAAATCAATCAATCAATCAATCAATCAATCAATCAATCAAGGCTTGTAAAAGGGAAACTTCATGTTGCAGCGAACCCTGTGAGCCCCCTGCTGCATTCCCTTCATGCAACCACTCATACACAGAGGCGGATGGGTCACCCAGAGGGTCGATTATCAGGGATGAATCAGGGATGGATAGCATGGAATCCCATCAAGATGTTTCCAGGGAAGAGCCTTCTTCTAGGCTCATGGCAGGGACAGCCCTCTGCTCGAAGCACTGCCAGAGGGTAGCCATCAATTCGAAGTGCCCTCTGCTTGATGGCAGTCTAGCCCAAGGTCAAGTGAAAGAGAAGGACGTGTAGGAGGAGAGGGCCAGGTCCCTCGGTGCTGCCCCTCAACAGGTGGCAGTTGCGGGCACCTGGGCTGCTTGGTCACAGTTTTCCGCAATATGGTGAAATGCATCATTTGCCTACTCAGACTGCAAGGATATTTATGTGTTTCAGTGTGTGCTAACGTTGCGCAGATCTGTATTCCTATGCCACAGTCACCCTGCTGCAGGTGCCCGGTCATGCCAAGGTTTATGGTGCAGCTATCAGCAACACAGCCTTTTCCATGGTGACATCCAGGCAGTGGCGTTCCCTCCATGCCAAGTTATATTAATGGAGCATTGCACTTCGTTGCTTTATGCTGTTGTTAATTCTATTTGCCCCTTTAAGACTGGGGCTGACGCCCATCTCCAGGTGCCCCCCCGAAGCAGATTAGGAGGGTGACTACCCGGAGAAGGGCCTTCTCTGCAGTGGTGCCCCAGTTGTGAAATTCGCTCCCCAGAGAGTCTCACCTGGTGCTGTCACTTTATACTTTTTGGTGCCAGGCCAAAACCTTTTTATTTTCCCAATGATTTAAGACCTGGCTATTTTAATTGGGTTTTTATTGTTAGTTGAATTTTTAGGATGCTGTGTTTTATTTTTACATTTTGGATTGTTAAATCGTCCCAAGACTTCCGTAATGGGACTATCTAGAAATGTTTTAAATAAATAGATATTTTTACAAGGAATCAGCACTACAGCAAGACATACACCTGGATATACATGAAGAAAAATAAATCATCTCAAAGAAAATCGATCCTGAAGTTTTGCCTAGCTTTATTAACTCTTTGTGGCCCAATACTCTTCTCCCTTGCGAAGCGCAGAGGAAAGAAGCGTTTGCAGGGCATAGGGGCACAAAGGATAGCAGTCATGTCATGACTGTTGAGGGTTTTCAGATTTGTGATGCTATCACAGGAAGCCATGAGAGAGAGAGAGGGAGGGAGAGAGAGAGAGAGGGAGGTGGACCACTGTGAAAAGTGGCTGGCCTGCTGCAGGAGGAATGGAGGTCTCTTCTCCATTCTTTGTCTCTTCTGACAATCTGCATCCAGGTGGTACATTCAAGGTACAGGTGGCAGTTGTAGGCACAGGGGCTGCTTGGTCACAATGCAGAACTCTACAAGGACCAGCCCAAACAAAGGAACTTCTAGCCACTAAATTAGCAAAATGATTATAAATGGCGAAGCTGCAGATTAAAACAAGAGTTTGTAAATAGCATAGCTCTTTAGAATTTCTGCAGACTTTGAGACCCCTCCCCACTATAATAAGGGAAAGAATAGCCTCCGTAGTACATGTAGGACAAAAGACAAAGGAAATGCCAAGTGTCGATATGCTGCCTTTTGCGGAAGATCATGCCACTATAAAAGGGATTGTGATTTCTGCTAAGAGAAAAAAGAAAAAAAGTCAATATTACTGTCAGCTACCCCATGGTGGCTCTTCTAATGAAAGAATGGCAATGAGATACTGCTGCAGGGAAAATGATGGCTTTTTATCAGCCACTTGGGATTGTTACAATTAAAGAGAAATTCAAACAAATCAAAACAAATCAAGCCTTTGTATTAAAAAGGAAAACAAAGAAGGCACCTAAGCAGCAATGCTCCTGCCATGGTAACGTTGATATCGTGCAAACGTTTGCTATTCTTTCCGATGAATAATTTGCCGTGGTCTTACCAATGCAGGTGTGGTGCAGATTGATTGGACGTGTGGATCATGCACGATAAAGTTCTCCCAAGGAAATGAACAAAGCAAGCAAACAGGTATATATCCATTGGCACCAATGGAACACTGTCATAAATCTCTCCCGTATGGATGTTTGTTTCTCAGCTGTGTCTGCACGCCATGGAGTCAGCATGAGGTGAGGCATAAACTGGGCCTATTTGGGCCATACTCTGATATCCTGCTTTGCATTGACCGTCTTCGTGCAGGAGTCCCTGGGTATGCTAAAGGCAACAGAGCGAACAGCATGGCACCTTGCCCCAGCATCTCCACATTGACCCAGATGCATGGAAGGGGGCATGCTATTCGTTCACAATGAGGATGGGAAGGGACTTTCAGCCTAATTCACTTTTCATTTCCAGTGGTAAGTGGGGCAAAGACAAAAAGGTTGGAATCAAAAATACGTCAGATACTGGCATGTTTTCACTTGAACCACCTCCTTCCAATAAGTGACCCTTAAAGGTAAAGGTTTCCCCTTGACGTTAAGTCCAGTCATGCCTGACTCTAGGGGGCACTGCTCATCTCCGTTTCCTAGCTGAGGGAGCCAGCGTTTGTCCACAGACAGTCTCCATGGTCATGTGGCCAGCATGACTAAACAGCGAAGTGCATTGAACGCTGTTACCGTCCCACCAAAGTGGTGCCTTTTTATCTACTTGCATTTGCATGCTTTCGAACTGCAAGGTAGGCAGGAGCTGGGACGGAGCAACGGGAACTCACTCCGTTGTGCAGATTCGAACCAGCAAGCTTTCGATCTACCAGCCCAGCAGCACATCAGTTTAAACGACTGTGCCACCTGACCCTTAGGAAAGGCCATTTCAGCCATTTAGAATGGGGCAAAAAGCCAAGAAGCTACCAAAGAGGAGGAGCTGTGGGGAGGGGGAGGGCTGTAGCCATCTGGGGACAATTTGGGACTTTGATTTGATTTGCCACCCTGCCCTGAGGTTGCTTAGCCCTGCTCTACATGATCAGGGACACTATCCTGTGGGCTGGCTACCTCCATGCAAAGGTACACACAACTTCCTCAAGGTGTGGTGGTGGTGGTGGGTGTAATTTCCAAATTTTCAGGATAAAATCCTACCACAGCTGAATGAGTTAGAAAACAATAACATATCAATACAAAACTGAAACAAAGCTTGGTTCCAAATAGCAACATGTCTCACGGAGAGCCCCGTGGGCGAAGCAAGGGCTCGTGCAGCTTCCACAAGCTCTGGTACTTCCCCCTCTCTCCTACTCTCTTTGTGGGAGTTCCATGAGATCATTTCGTTTGGGGAAACATGCATGCTGTCTGTCAGTTGCATTTTGTTTTAGTAAAATGGCTTTTATGTGCACAAAGAAGCCGTAGCAACAGTTAGGAGTGGCTATCAATCCAAGACCCAGATCCCTCAGCATACATCTTGCTTGATCAATTCTGAACTGAAATGGGAGAACTTCAGGGAAGCCTCTCGCATTCCAGAAAACAGCCCTGCAGTCAACAAACAGCCCCTTGGGGACACATTTAAAATTGGCCTCAGTTAATGAGCTCATGTCAAGCTCCAGAGGGTTATAGTACCCCAATTAAAATTTTGACCCAGAGCTGCCAACAATCTGATCTGCATTAAAAACATGGTTATTTATGCCCGGTGTGTCATGTCAACTTCTTCAAATATTCTGGGATTTTCTTCAGTTGTTTCTTCAATGACATTTGACATAGACAGGAGAATATCATTATAGCAGTGTTACTCTCAAAAGTAGCAAGCCGCATCGCAACAACATCAGGAGTGGTTGCTACAGCTGACCTCGGGAGCCCTACCGTTCTAGTCCTGGTCTTCTGCCATCAGCCAAGGGACCAAGGGCCACTGGAAGGCCAGATCAAGAGGCAGGCCAAACCAGAAACAGAGCAGCTGCAGACGGCTCGCGTCCTTCCACCTCCCAGAAAGCGCTGCCTGCTGCTCCACCTGAGCCTGCACCAGCTGCGGCAAATCAGCCCGGCTGAAACAGCGTGTGAGCGCACGCTTGCACACCGCCACTGTGTCCTGGCCTTGAAAATCTGATCTCCCTCTTCTTCCCTTCACCTGCTTCCTTGCACATCTCAACATTTCAGCACATAAGCCTGATGGGAGGTTCCCCACTCTCTCTTCGATTGATCTGAGCCACTCTGGGAAACAATAGCTGAAAAGCACGATAGCAATACAATTAATCAACCTGCATGAAGAAGGAAGGGGCAAAGGTAAGGATAACCTAAATGAGAGTTCTTCCTCTACTTCTTCCATGCCTTCTACACGTTCAGATTCTTATTTGACCCCATTGATAAACGTTGCCTCACTCATAAGAACTTGGAGCACCTCCAGAGTGTGCAATATTTTGTTTGTCCATCCTTGGGAATTTCCTAGGACTCAGGGCCCATGGTGGATCCCACCAGTTCTCAAGCCAAGTTCTGCCAGCCTCGCCACAGTGGGCAACTGCTCTCCCATGGTGCTCCCACACTGCCTTACCTGGCAATAGCAGCCAAGGCTGGAGAGCAGTGGAGGCAGAGATCCAGGCAAAGCACTGCACCAAACCTTGACAAAACGTTCCTGCCTCAGGGAACCCTTTCATAAAAATATGGCTCCTCCTCCTCCTCATCCCCTCAGTCCAACCTATGTGCATGCATGCAGAAGTACTATGAAATTTAATTTTATTTATATTACAACGGTTATTACTTATGGCCCAGCCTGATTGGCCTGTGGCAAGCACCACCAGCCAGGCAGGAAAATAGCATCCTCCTCCTCTTCTTTGTCCAGTGCTGTCCCCCAGAGATGGACAGATGGTAATTATATTGCTACCGCTACTACTGCTCTTAAGATAGGCTACACCTGGAGGAATGTTGTCCATGGGGACATGATGGGTCGGGCACAACTTTGCGACCAACAACAACAATCCTTTCCTACAACAAAAAGGTACTTATTTCTAATGAGGTGATACTAGCCATCATCCAATTATACTAGAAGTATCCAAAATGAGGAACAGGGCAAAAACCAAGGGAGAAGGTGGGGGAAGAGAGCAGGGGCTTACACAGTCCCTTTACGCTAGAAACAAGGTACCTGGGATGAACACCGAGTTCTTTGGTTCAGTCTTGATAAGGTCTGATGATCAGCCCCTGGGGTTTGGGCAGACTGACCGTGCAGCTAGCAAGAGACCTTGCAGAACTGTGCTTAATCCCTGCCAGGTGTGCAGTAGAAACAGCCAGGCTCTTCTCCCAAATTTAGATTAACCAAGTGAGCTGTCTTTGACAGATGTGAATTTTGCTGAGAATATTTGGTTCTGCTCCAGTTGAATTGCATGAAGGCCAACTGTTTGATTAATCAATCACCTACAGTGAACTTTTGATATGCTCCACAATTCATTTGCCTAAATCAGTAAGATACATAATTTAAAAGGTAGGTTAAATGGAGAACCTTCAAAAGCATTACTGGAACACAGTTTCCCATTGGCTTTGAAAGTAGGCCTCCATCTCTGTTGGGACTTTGAGGGTTTGTTCACACAATAAACACAGAAGATTTTGATTGGATGAGTGCTTTGAACATTTTTTTTAAATAAGGAATTACACCAGAAATTCAAAGCTACTAAAATAAATGTTTACAATGGATTAAAAATTAGCCACATATAGCTAAAGAGAAGTATCCAGCCTTGTCAAAAACTGCAGAACATTTCTTGTTTTGCTAGGATACTATACAGTTCATTAAACTGCTAACCATTCTAGTATTTTGGACATAAAGAATGTAAATGAAGATAATGAATAAACTAAAAAATGCATGTGCCCAGCACATGGGTACACACACAATGGAACCACACATCTTACATCATTATCTAAAGACAGTATTTCCATCTTCCATGTATAATATTAACAACCTCCTCCTCCTCCCACATGTAAAGTTTAGAGGTTGCATTTGTGAGTCCTCACTGAGTCCTTGAAATGCAATGAACCAGCTAGCATGAACGATCCTTTACTAAGTAACAGTACCAAGCCTCCGTCCGTCCGTCCTTCCTTCGTTACTTTCAAAGCCTATTTGAAGGTTGTGCAGCACCCTGCCCGGCACATAATGTGGCAAGTGTGTCATCACTCCTGCCATCTCATGCCACCAGAGCACTCCTTTCAGATTGCCATGCTACTGGTGTGGGATCCACACTAGCAGTGATCAGCAAATGTAACTCGAAAAGAAAAGTGTGGGGGTTCACAAAAACGCTGTTATCGGAAAAACCATCTGAGAGCATGTTGTATTCCCCAGAGGGTGCTTGGTAGATGCTACTGATCTTACCTCCTGAAGGAGCTAAACACCTTGCATGCCCTCCAGAGAGAAAGTGAAGAAGAGCTTCGGAGAGGAGAGTTATAACAGTAGAAATGTGTTCAGCTGTGAAATTAAAAGTAGTACAGCATGACGTACAACATTATGTGTTGGGATTCATGAAAAGCAATAATTAGGCTATACTAAAATGCTAGCACCACCACCATCAAAGTGCAAAGACCACACTGGGAAAGACTGGCACCAAACCCAGAGTGACCGTAAGAATTACAGAAGGTTGGCACATACATAATTGCATCCAGTTGACGTGCAATGAAGGTCTTAACTAGGCTGTTCCATTGAAAGTAGAGCATTTCGTTGCTCAGTTGGATGCACCGTAGTCAGTGGACAAATACTGGAGCTGGACTGGGAAAAGCAGGGTTCAAATCTCAACTCAGTCATACAACCTACTGGTTGATATTGGTCTATTCCATTTTTTTCTGGACAACTTAACCTATCAAGGCTTTCTGAGGATGAAACGGATTAAGCTGAGAAAGCCATGGGCCTTAATCCTGCCAAGACCATCCTTTGACATTCCCTGGATAAAGTCAGGAAGCCATCTTATACGGAACCTTTGGTCCATTTATTCCAGCAATGTTTACACTGGCCAGCAGTGGCTCCCTAGGGTTTCAGACATGAGTTTTTCCAGCTCAACCCAGGTGGCTGCTGAATGTTGGGCCTTCTGTGTGGGAACCATGTGCTCCACCCCAGAGTATGTGTCTTCCAGGCTGACTCATACAGAAACTCTCCTGACTGAATAGATCACTGACCTTTCTTACCGCCAACAAAATGGTCAACTGATGTTGAAAGCGAGTGGGAACCAGCCTTTTGATGCTGCACAGCTGTCAAACAGCAGCGGCCAATCTGGTAGTTTCAGATAGAAAGCATGGCTACAGTAGTGCCTACCTTGCTTTTAAAGTTCTGGGAAGGTCTCATAGTAATGAGAACACTGAAAAAAGGGGTGGGGGATGGGGGGAAGATACGCTGTGTCTTGCTGTTTTGTCAACAACAGAATCATACAGCTATTACAAAAGCAATTCATCCTGAATGATGCAACTCTCTTCAGACTTCAATTGCTATCGAATGACTCAATCCTGCATTTTTGTGTTGTGCTTTTTAACACGTCCAGCTTTATAGATCTTAAATGACTTTCCAGTTCAGACTCCAGTGGAAGGGGAAAGTGTTATAAATAGCGGCAAGGTGCAACATTATTCTTTGCCATACTCAAGAGGCTAAGCGAAGGGGCAGAGCAATTACGTTATTGAACAATGCAAAGCATTACCCACTGGCTTCATTATGATAACAGGGCTTTATCTGATCACAGCACACAATTACACAGACCACACAGTCCTAGAGCAAGTGTATTTAAAACAGCTACCACTAAACATTAAGAGCCAAGTTCACCAAAGAAAACTGCAGTTTCTCCCTTTTTGCCATCAAAACGAACATACTTCAGCAAAAGTCAAGCTAGAACAGATGCACTGAAAAGCTCTCAGTGGAATTTTGCCAACAGAAGACAGAGAGAGGAGAGGACGTTGCTTCCTCATTCCCTGTATCTACAGTTACTGTTTTACATGTGTTGTGTGTGTGTGAGTGAGTGTGCACGCATGTGTAGCTGTTCTGAAACAAGAAATACGTATTGCTAGTGAAAGACAATGCAAAGCATGTTCTAGGCTTGCTATCTGGTTTCCCAGAACGAGGTTTCAGGGAGCCAGGCGGCAGTGGTGAGGGGGGCGGGCTGCACAGCCACTGCTGTAGTGGTGGCAGAGCTCGCAGGGACGCTGCACTGGAACTTTCCGTACCACCAGGGACATGAACTTCGTCTGCTGTCCCTCTAGGAATGCCCGTACTCCCTGAGCTGAGCTGCAATGGGCACAGAAGGAGTTCTGGGGGGTGTGGGGCCAGATTTTTCTAGCAACAATGTACTGTTCCCTGTTGTCACAAGGATGGCCTGTGGTGATGACAACACAGTTGCCTCCGGTTGTGGCCTCTGGAGTTCTGGGGGCATGTCCATAGGTGCAGGCAGGGCGAGTGCCCACAGTTCCTCCTCTGCAGCTACACCGAGGGAGGTGGGGCATTACCTATGCATGCTGCTGCTTCTGCACGGCAACGGCTGTTCTTCCATCCCAACCTGCCAACCCTGCCACACCCTGACATGTCTTACAACTGCCCCAACATTCCAGGATTTTAAAAAGCATGGTTGGAGATGCTCACCTGATTATTTTTATTTTACAAAAAGCAGTATCCCTTTGTCCAAGAAAGCTGTGCTTATTCCTGAGTAAATGTGTTCAGTTTCAAAGTCGCCAAAGCAAACCCCCAGTGGATGATTTCAGAGGGTTTAAGACATGAAAATGCACCTCATAGACACACAGACAGACAGACAGACAGGGCTAGCAAACCGGGGCGGGCTGCTCTTTTGCAACAGGAATGTAGAAGCAGTTTCACAACACAGAAGGGCAGAGCTGTGGCAAAATCAATGCACGCTTGCTATGCAGCTGAAAACGCCTGGCTGCCTGAGCCCATCCTCTGCAAGCCTTAATGAAGTCCAGGCTCTAGGATGATCCATGCATCCCGTCAGTGAACCCCTGAGGAAGTGAGTGGACAGGAGAAGAGCCGGGCAGGGTAAGGCCGAAGAGCCATGGTCCTGTGCTCTGCGCACACCGCGGCCAGCAAGTTGCCTCTAGGCAATCCACACGCAGGACCCGTGGACAGCAGGGGCCTCCCGTGCAACTCCGGGGGTGCCCAGGCTGCAGGTGCGTCCTCTGACAGCATAGAGCCTTCAGGACTAGCGGCCTCATCCTCTCTGTAGTTGTCAAGTACTGGTTCAAAACCAGCCAAATGGGTGACCAGCTCTGCATCTTCTGGAAATGAACTGCATAGTTCTGTGCAAAGAGGAATCTCCTTTCATCTATCTTTGATCTCTCACCATTCAGCTTCATAGGATGGCCCCGGGTTCAAGTATTTTGAGGGAGAAAAACGTCTGCAGAACCACTTTCCACACTATGCATATTTTTTACACCCTGCTCATGTCTCCCCTTAGTCACCTTTTTCTAAGCTACATCATCTTTCCTCACAGGAGAGTTCTTCCAACACTGCAACATTTTAGCTGGCCTTTTCCATGCATATGTAGGATAAACGCACAACTTTCTCCCTGATTCACTTCTTCTTTTGTTGCCTCCACTCAAAAAAATTGCTGAAATGCCTCTCTGCAAATAGGTGGCAAAGGGGGGGCGAGAGGGCTGCAACAACCCTGATATATACTGACATTCCACAGATTAAAATGGGGACATTATTTTCTATTTGCAAAAGCCCTATTCAAACACCAAAAGAGCATTGTCCACGCCTCCACACTTCGCCTCCAACACTGCCAAAGCCCCTTCTGTAACTGCTTCATATACCATCATTCGACTCTGGAACAGTCTGCTCCGTGCTGATTTAGAACCAACGAGGATGTGCCTCTTTCTCTGGCTAGATATGCTAGAAAAGCATCCTCTGCTGTAATACCTTATCAAAAGTTCAACACGAACCTCGCCAGCTGGAATGTGCGGGGTGGCAAGCTGCGCACCGTGTGGTGCCTCACCGGATGGACAAGATGCATCTGCTTTCCAGCTTGGAGATTTAGATTCTAGAAACATGCCAGGAGGAAGGGAGGAGGCTGGAAGTGGAAGAAAGACAATGCTTGCAACTCACCCCAGCATTCTGAAAAAGCTTCCTGTAGAAGGCAAAGCAGGGCTACTTGTTTAGAGAGAGGAAGAAAGGGGGTGGGAGAGCAGAGGGAATGCCATAAAAAGTACTTTACCCACTTTTCTCCTGGGGTGTCCAAACTAATTATCATATTTTGTTGCTGTCATTATCATCATCAACTTTCCCCCCACCCTTTTCCAAAGAGTTCAGGTCAGTATCCACAACAGCTCGGTTATGAAATTACATTTACATTTAGACCTTCCGACCAATGTGGAAAAAAGAAAAGTAGCTATATGCATAGATTTCAGGACATTTTTTTTAAATGCAGATTACATTATTATTGATGCTGCTTCTCTATGTTTCCAAACATTTCTCTCCCTCTTTCTCTCATTCTCTTTATCCATTTTGTTGAAAGCCAACTGCCCAAAATTAAGGCAGTTAATTGTGTGCCTTGCTAAAAAAGAAAGAAAGAAAGAAAGAAAGAAAGAAAGAAAGAAAGAAAGAAAGAAAGAGACATATTACTATTTAATAACTGAGAAACTTTCCTCCATAAATCAGAAGTGCTTTTTAACATTTCACAAATAAAGCCCTGATTTTTAAAAATTACTCCTAGTTATAGCTGTAATAGAGCATTTTGTGGGTTTAACCAATGAGGTCTATCAAGCATTCATGTTAAAATTATCACAGTATTTAATAGTGGAGACAGAAGGAAGATTTATAAACTCAAGTGGATGAAAGAACCTACTTTTTACTGAGAACTATATAACTCCCAGTCTCCCAGTTAAGTCCATAATTAATTTAACCAAGTAGATGGGTTTGAGTCTGAGGACTAAGAAATCAAAACTAGCCTATAGGCCTGTTCCAGACCGCATGTCCTGCTTCTATTCTGCCAAAGAGGCTCGCCCAGAAGTAGAATTCTCATGCAAGGAAAATGTAGTTCTCAAAAAATGATGCACGATTACCACTCTCAGTTAACCATAGTGCAGACCACAATGTGCCACAAGCACAAAAAGAGAACTGGAAAGATGTCCAAAGCCAGCAGCTTAAGTGGATCATGTTAACCAAAGAGAAAGGATCAAATCACACACACACACACACACACACCCAGAACATGCACAACTGTGGCATATTATTAAGGAATTATGACTTTGTAAAATGGTGAAGTTTTAGATGACAGGATAGAAAAAAAATTACCCTTTTACAGGTGGAGTACAAATTTAATTTCCTACGGCTACAATTGTTAAGACAGAAAAAATCCTGTAATTCCCAGTTAGCATGGTTGACTGGGGAAAGCTGGGAACTACAGGACAAAGGATTTCCCCTTCCTTTTCTTTTAAAACTAGTCTTACTGCGGCAGTGCGGGCACCCTTCCAAGTCACTCACTCTTTCCAATACCCATGCATGTAATACCAGAGTGGCATTCCAAGTGTGTTGCAGGCCTCCATATTTTTCTCCCAAGCATGCATGTAAACACTGCTGCATCAGAGTGGAATGCCATCCAGAGAATGTGCTGGATTATTGAGAGAATCACCTACATTAGTGCAGCAAAGAAGACAAGATTTTAAGGACACATTTCTATGCATGTTCAGCCAGAAAAATGTTCCACATCTCCCAGGTTTCCCTAGCCAGGGGAATGCTGGGAGCTGTAAGACTTTTTTTCAGTCTAAATGCACACAGTAGCCCACCCTTAAAAGAAGGTGGTGGGGAAGAAGGGAAAAGCTTGCTGCCACTTTTTGATAAAGCTCTCTACTATCTCCCCAAAATTGTATCTTTTGTTTGAAAAATGAGGAAAATTTTCTCCAACCCAACCCTGTTTGTGGCCTGCACACGAGCTCACAAAACAGAGAGACTGGTTTTAGCACAGCACTAAAAAAGTTAACACAGAATGAAAAACTGTGAGAGACATTACATTAGAAAACCGGCACTCTATAATGCATCTCTCACCTGCTGGGCTAGGGAAGAAGCAAAATGTCTAAAGCAATAGGAAAATCAGCAACAAGAAAAATCAACAGAACCTTCCAACCTTTCTGTCTCCACAAGACCTTCCCCTCCCCATCTTTGCCAGATTATAGTGTGGAGGATGCAAATACAATATACAGCAGGAATAACAAATGTTCTATTTTCCGAACACTCTCCCATGATTTATGAAAGGTGTACCTCACTGTGGGAAGATAATGCCATTTGAAATGGTCCATTTCATAAATCTATCCTCCGCGTCCCTAGCTGAATGCAGGACTACTATGAGCTCCAGAATCCAATAATGTTTTCATCCTCTATTGACAAGACACACACACACGCGTGCGCACAGGCGGGGGGGGGACTTTGTTTGGAGCGAGGTAATGATGCGTCTATAGAAGAGCAGCGGCTAAAACTCTCTCTCAGGGGCTTTTGCTGGCTCTGGCCATGCAGCTGTGAAGAAGAGGAAACTTGTATAAACAAAATGAAGAAAATAATCAACACATGGGCCCTATCCCTTATGTCCCTTTTGCTGCCACTGCCAATCATTACGGCATGTGTCTAATTCTCTGTATTATTAGCCCATAACACACAGTTTCTGCCCAAATCCTCTGTTCGCAGCCACCGTATTGTGTGTGTGTGTGTGGGGGGGGGGGGGCGGGATTGAGGCATCCTTAAACTCTTCTGTTCACCAGCACAATGGCGTATCTGCTCATTTAGCTGGCAAGAATGCTTTGAGAAGCGGTTTTCATGCCAAAGCAGCGCCTAATCATTCAATTGCCTCCAATTCCCGCTGCTACCTCTGTAGCTATAACAAAATGCAAGATATCTATCTGCTAAAGGCAATGTGGTCTTTAATTTAATTTATATGATATCCATATGGTTATTACTTGCTATCTAATCTAAAAATGTACATACTCCATCTACACGTGCATAATGTCTATCTAAAGATCTCACTTCAAAGGAAGGTGGGGAGGTGCCGTGAGAAAATGCCATCATTTTGAGGTTCACATATTAACAGAACCAGAATATGCATTTGAGCAGACTTGGGACCCATTCATGATTCTTTTTCAGATGAAAAGGTTTTCTAGCAGAGACTTTATTAACTCATTTTAACAGTGAGAACCTCAGTGTGTGTGAAATGAGCTTAATCTGAGGGTGGTGGAAAGAAGGGGAATGGATAAAAACAAGATATTTTTGCAGTGTTTTCAGAATTTTTGTATTGCTCCATGCAACAGAAAAACAACAGGCAGATCCAGATAATTCTCCAGTGGGTGGAAAATGGTTAGAATTCAGGTGTATTTTGCCTAGGCAAGAAATAGACATATCTATCTCTGACAGATCATCTTGCAAATCTACATTATATATTCTGGCTGTGAAATGTATGATTTTATTCAAAAGAGAATGGCAGATTTCGAAGTTCTCTTAAGGAAAAAAAATGAATTGCAACTCTTTTCCCCACACACACTCTCTGCTCAAATCTCCAGGTAAGTTTTAACTCCCACAGATTTATAGTGCAATCCCCTGCACGCCTACTCTGAAGTAAGCCTCCCAGAGTTCAAGTGACTACAGGACTGCAGTCCTAATACCTTTCTCTCACTAATACCTGATAAAGACTAAGGTGCTGATGAAGGACCTTTGTAAAATGTGATATTTCCATGGCCTTCATGATAACTTTTAATACTGCGCTTGAAGGTTCTGAGGTGCCATTCTTAATTTGCATATTTTGACTTGTGCAGATATGGAAAAAGAAAACCCTTCAAGGTCAGTTTCTGGGGAGAAATTCCATTAATAGTCTATTGCTGTTTTGCATATTTATTTTACTTTTGTGGTCTCCGGTAGCCACTCACTTGGGGCCAAAATACAGAGGGGAAAAGAGGGGCAGTGAGAGAACCAAAATGTACACAGACTGTAAACTGGCCAATGTGCAAGTACAGATGCAAATTTAGAAACAGTTGCTACAACTTGAAAAGAAATGCAGTGCAATTCAGCACAGTGAGAACAAGCAACATCATCCAGAAGGGTTGCCTGTCCCTGATCAGGGTTGGAAGGGCTGAGTAAGAGATTTCTTAGAAGAACGGCCACTCGGCAAAGACAAGGAAACGCAGCACAAAAACACAAAAATACGTGTGTGCTGATTTGTGTAATATTTACATATGCTAATCCTTCCCTATCTGCACAGATTAAATGTGCAAATTAAGCACGGAACCTTAGCATCTTCACATACCCTATTGAAAAATATATAGTATATAGGCTAATTTATACATGTGTATTTAGAAGTGACTGCTATAATTTAAGGAGAAATACATCCAGTCACAAGTAAGGCACTGAGCTTGCTCCATCTGCCATTCATGGAGGTACCAACTGCTGATGGGCAATTTCAAGGTCCTGCTCTCCCTTCTTCTGGTTCTCTGTCTCCAGAGAGAGGCTTGAAGTAGAGGGGTGCCCTCCCACAGCCCATTCAGCAGAGAACTGTTTCCTCTAAAGTAGGGCGTACCCCCTTCTGCTGTGGTGGCAGATGGCTCAGCTGCAGGGCAGGTCCCCTCCCTGGCCCTGGCCCGGCAAGTGGCAGCCATCTATTTATTGGGCACGGTGACTCTAAGAATGCTTGGTGCAGAGGGCAGAGATAATGTAGCTTATGTATGCAAGGCTAGCAAGAGCTGGCTTAACCCACTCAGCCCAAGCTGCAAATATTTGAAAACCTCAAGGGAGGTAAAACGTGAAACCAATCAAATGTGCAAAGAACCAGTCTTTGAGTAAATTTCTTCTCCTCCTGATCAGTGGCAACACCCTGAAAATGCAAGGAAAGAAAGGGCAGCGTTCACAAAGATTTTTCAACTTGGCATGGCTGGGAAACTGAAACAGCTCAGTCGGATGGAGCCCAGTCCCCAAAAGTGCCCCCTCTTGTTTGCTCATGGCTCTGACCAAGTGCGATCAACTGCATCATTTCAGTCAGGGACTTTCATCCTTGGTGCTTGAGAATTTTCCTGTAACTGTAGTGCTTTTGGTGTTGATAGACATGGCATCAAAACTTTTGTTCAACATGTTAAAAACACATACCAAATTTTGTGAAAACAGCATGCCACCTTGTAATCTGTTCTCATCACTGCTAGCAAATACACAATATCTAAGTATTCACTACTGGCCACTTTTGACTCTTGGTAATCCCAGCCAAACTCCAGCCAATCTCTTTTGGGAGAAATAAACTACAGAGCCCTGCTGCTCTTGGACTGCTTAAAGGAGAAGCAGCTTAAAGGAGGCTGGAGATTGAGGTGCTGCCACTCATCCCATCCTACTTTGCCCAGACTAAGCCCAGTTCAGACATTTAGACCCTCTTCTAGCCATGGGCTAAGGTCTGCAAAGGCTCATTCTTGAAACACAGTTTTTTTCATTGGCTGCTGAGACTCAAGAATATCCATGTGCCCCATGCTCGACTTCAGGACCAGGTCAGGCTGATCAGGAAGCAGCACCTTTGTAAGCTACACCTATTTTCAGAGGTCCTTTTGAAAAGGGCAACCTACACAGTTCCTGATAGCATGAATATATGCTGAGGCTTGATCAGTCCTGGAACTGGATTTCCTCAGAGCCCAACAGCTTTGGTGCAGCCTCACCTAATGTTCCAGTGCCAAGGATCATGGTCAGACCTCCAGTGCCAATTAGCCTGGGCTCTTCAAAGGGAAAAATGAATGCAGGTTGGTAAGAACCTCACAGGAACAACCAAATGGAGAGCAAGCGCAAGTGAAGCATACAAAATGCTCAACTTCAGAAGGGGTGTATTTTGAGCTCTGTATACTGTCTTTCCCGGAGGGCTAGGTGTCTCTGGGAAGTTGTAACCTCCCCAGTCCCCTTTTCCTTGTGGCGCTGGCGGAGACTCCTGCGAGTCGCTTGGACCGTGAGGCGATCAAACCGGTCAGTCCTGGAGGAGATCAGCCCTGACTGCTCCTTGGAAGGCCAGATAGTGAAGATGAAGCTCAAATACTCTGGCCACCTAATGAGAAAGAAGGACTCCCTGGAGAAGAGCCTAAGGCTGGGAACAATAGATGGCAAAAGGAGAAGGGGACGGCAGAGGATGAGGTGGCTGGATGGAGTCACTGAAGCAGTCGGTGTGAGCTTGACTGGACTCCGGGGGATGGTGGGGAACAGGAAGGCCTGGAGGGATGTTGTCCATGGGGTCACGATGGGTCACACATGACTTTGCGACTAGCAACAACAACACTTTCTAACCCTTACCCCAAACTTGATTTGCTGCTCCCAAGAGCATTAAGGACTCAGAGTTTCTTAATCCTACCTTTGCACCCTCCCACACTGACAAATCCATCCGGTGCATGCCCATGGTCTAGTTTGGTATGCAGTCGCTGAGAGAGCTGAGCTAATTTCCCCATAATGCAGTTCTCTCTGCAGTCACTGAAGGCTCTAATCGATTTGTATACCTGCAGCTGAATTACAATTGCTCTACCGGCTTGTTTCTCTCAGAGCAATGCATATACATATGGAATGCTCTGAAAAGAACAAGGGAGGTTAGGTTGGTGGGTTGTATGGAAGAGGCCCTTTTCTCCAGCACCCTGACTGTGGAAGTTACTCTGAAGAGAGAGCAGGTTGGCTCTATCCCTGCTGAGATTTAGACAGGCAGCAAAAAGTGTACATTTTTAGCAGGTCTTTCGGTTTTAATATTGCTTGGAGCAGTTAAACAATGCGTTCTGTCTGTTTTTATGTTATCACACTTTTACTGTGTTCTCATATGTATTTAAATTGTATGTCATTTTGAAGACACTGGTGTGCAGAACACATGTGTGCGTGCATACACACACCTGATCTGTAATGCATTTTATATGTTCCAAGTTATAAAGTGAAAGCCATTGGTACCTGTAATCAAGCAACAACTTGCCCTGCCGTGTCCTTCAACCCACTGTTTCACCGGCCTGGTATGGCAGTCAGTCTGGTAAGAGCTCCCGGAAGAGGCTTTGCTGATCTGAGGTAGAAGCAGCCATGGCAGCTGGGAGCCTCCCGTGGTAACTGTTTGGGGTGACTCAGGAAGGAAAAAACATCAATTCTCCTTGCTTTAGCCTAACTGCAGGCATTTATCTTCTGAGCACTGTTGGTAATGAAACAAGATTAACTGTGGTACAGCTGAATGCTTTAAATTAGCAAAAGTGAACGGCAGGTTCAAAGGTCGGCCATCTTGTTTGGACTAAGTTCTATCACCATCCAGTCTCATTTTATATATGTGGGATTTGGTGTGTGCCTTAGAATGTATGGCTGTGCTGAAAATATTAAAAGGGATGTTTAATTACTCCCTTGACCACATACACATCATTCTCCGTCTCTATTTCTCTTTTATAAGCCACTTATACAAAAACAAAGCAAATAGATTGCCAGAATCAATCCATAAAAACAGAACTTTTCAGTAGATGCTGGTTATGGGGACTTTGAGCATTTTAAATTAGGGTACTGCTAGGAAACTTAAATACACAGAGAAAAGGGGACTAGTTCAGAGCTTGAAAAGACACATGGGCTACATCATAATACTTTTAAAATAATAGAGAATGTTTTCCCTTCAAGTTATAGTTGCAAAATATATGAAGAAGGGCTTTAAAAAAAATAAAAAAATGTAAGCCTTAAGTATTTTTTTAATAATTTCTTTCCTTTTCTGTCTTCAAGAGCAGGGCTATTTGAGTACCATGCACTGTGATGTGAAAGCACAAATCCTAGCATATTGATTGGAAAACCACATTATCTGAAAGAGGCACTTTTATCTTTTCAAGAAATAAAAATGCAAAACAAACAGAAGCCGGAAAGACAACACGCCTGTGTGTATAATGATTCCTTTGATAGAGAAATCTGAAGTTCAAGTTCATTAGTATGGCACTTTTCAATGGAAATTTGCCTGCAGCCCTGAAGAAAAGGGAACACTAAACTGAGTTTTATATGTGAACATTAAAAGAAACAGCAATACACAGGTATAAAGTGAGTGAGCAGTCTAAAGGGGAAATGTACATTTCCCCCCTTCTTGTTAGCCTACACCATTATTATCTTTTCAGGGAATGTCAAAACCCTTTCGGAGAAATTCTCATTTTTCATACGTTTGGGAAGTGTATGTACAATTATTTTAACGGCACTGCGACAGCTGCCGCAGAATCAGTTACTTGCTTCAAAGCTAAGAGATTCTGGGGGGAAATGTACAGCAGGAAAAACAAGCAGTCCAGGCGCATCTCTGTTACACTCCTGGGCTTAATGAAAAACAAACATACAGAATACATTATGTAAATATGTATGTGGAAAGGACAAAGGGCTTTTAAAAGTGTGAGTTCATGTGCACAGACATGTTGGCTGAAGACGGCCATTGCAATTAGGATTCTTCAAAACCACAATGTCTCACCCAGCGACTTAGCTGTAAAACATGGGCAGGAATTCATTTACTTAAAATAACTAAAATGAGAAGATAAGCTTACTTTAAACCTGCACTTTCTCCTCCCTGCTTAATCATTTAAAGTTTTCTGCTGAAAATGTATGAAAAAGTAAATCTTCCCAAAGAATAATTCATTGCTCTTCAGAGGCCCAAACTACGTATTTTGTTGGGAGCTCCATGTCTGGAGCTCCTGACTTAATATGCACTCTGGGCTTGTTCTCAGTGCTAGACTGTTCCTTTCTCACTCTGAGTGATGAAGAGCTGCCATCTGAAGCATGCACATTCTCATGCCAGAATGAAATGCAAGGGAGCTCAAGTAAATGCCAGCCAGGAAGCCAAGCTTCCTGCAGAGTGGAGAACAGAGTGTCCGGAGGGAGGGCTGGAAAAACATGCAATGCTTGAGCCCACTCAGTTTCTTCAAATTCCTCCTCAAATTCCTTGGCTTGTCTTATTTACATTCTCAAACACATCTTTTTCTCAAAGGGGAAAAATGTGCATTTCCCTCTTCATTCCTTTTTTGTGTTTTGCCTTTTGGTTTGAATGCACTTTGCCCAGTGGGATCACAATTCTGGAAACATACAAACATTTGGAACTTTGGACATGTTCTAACACTCAGGGTTGTAAATCGGAGTTGCTTGGATGTGCTGGACACATTAATAAAATTCAAACAGGTTCAAATGCAGCATGCTGCTGAATGTCAGCTCCTGGGGGAGGGACATCGGCCACATTTGGGCATGGGGATGGTGGTGCTAATGCCTTCCTGCCATCCTTGGGGGCATTTACTGTCTGGCCTTTCTTGTTATTAAGTTGGCAGCTTTCTATGTTATTGCCTTTCTCCTTTACAATACCTGACTTTTGTCATTCTGATCCTGCAAAACTTGGTGCTACAAGCTCTGGAGCAGCCATTAGGGCAAGTAACCCTGGAAAGGTTTGGCTCTGTGCAGGCAGAATGACTGTGGTGGCCAGCATGTGACCTGAGCTCCTGGAATTATGACCATGACAAAGAAAATGTTGTGTCTAGTGAGAAGCTGAAGAAGCCGCAACGAGCATCACTGCAGATGGGAAGGTTTGGAAGAAGATGCTGATATGGAACATGCTTACAGAACTGCGGAAAGCCAACAACAGACCCACAGGTGACCTTTTGGCTAGTTGGTTGATGGGCATTCATATTCCCAGCTGGAAGAGTCTGTGTTATCTGTTACTAAGAACCCAAAACAGGGAACAATATTCAAGGGTCAATTTCAGAAAGAGATTTTTCAATCACTTCATCCCACTCCATTTCTATTTACTTTTCCTGCCTCCCTTTCTTCCTTTGTTCAAGCTCAGATAGAACTGAAAGGATCTCTGATCCTGGCATTGAATTGGGGAACTTTTCCTATCATTATGAAAACACTCCAAAAAGCCAGGAAATGTAAGACATGGGCTGGAGGGAGATGAAGGTTGAAGATTCCCATTCAAATTGCTTTGACAGTCCTATCAATGCAATTCTAATACCCTTCTACTATATCTGTTAAACTACCTTCATGCCATTACATGCATTGTCGTTGTTGTTAGTCGCGAAGTTGTGTCCGACTTATCGCAACCCCATGGACAACACTCCTCCAGGCCCTCCTGTCCTCCACCATCTCCCAGAGTCCACCCAAGCTCACACCAACTGCTTCAGTGACTCCATCTAGCTACCTCATTCTCTGTCGTTCCCTTCTTCTTTTGCCATCTATTGTTCCCAGCATTAGGCTCTTCTCCAGGGAGTCCTTCCTTCTCATTAGGTGGCCAAAGTATTTGAGTTTCATC